>NC_092520.1:31098200-31401900 GCF_037038585.1 Patagioenas fasciata
GGGTTTCGTTTCCTGTGTGTCACCTCCATCAGACACATCACTTACTGAAAAAATGTGAATGCAATTAACAACTTCAACAATCCACATTTTGATTTATAATCAAACTTGGTTACTAAAATGAAAAATGCCAAAATACATGAAAAACAATGCATTGCTATGAACTACAGCTAACAAAAAGCATGCTAGCAAGTGCCCTCCTAAAAAAAGAAGCTGCTTTTTACAGCTTATACAAAAATCATGTTTGCATATAGGTGTGCAAGTGAGTGAGTGACACACAACACGCATGCCCACGCTTCCTCTCCTGCTCCTCCACTCCCTCCCTCCTTCTCTTTTCCTTCCTCCAAGGGGGAAAAACTTGGGTGTGCACTGATGAACTTGAGGCAAAATGCCTTTTTCCACAGACCATCAGGGTGATCCACATATTAAAATCTTCCATGCAACTTTCAAAGTGCATGGAGACAACATGCATATGAGGCACTAATCTGGATTTCTCTTCGTTATTTGAGGTGAAAGGATACCAGCGTATTACAGCTGGTGGAACCATGCACAAAATCACTCTGCTTGCAGCCAGCTCAGGTTCATCAGGGCTTATTAGTTCAAACCCTCTTGATACAAGCCATATGCACATACATACAAACTACAAAACTACAAACTCAGCTTAGAGTCCATAGTCCAGTACCTGAGGACAGTAATAGTTACGTTTTTTATTCCTTGTAATGCTAACAGGCTTCTCAGATCTATTTTATGGATTTCAACAAAAGAAAACAAGCTCCTGGTGAAGTAAAACAAGACAAATTAAATCCACATACCAAATAAATATAATCAAGATGCACGTACCATTTGTCAAGTTTAAGAGATCACTTAGTTTAGCTTCATTCACCAGTGCCCAAGCCTGACAGCATTCTATGCAAAAAATGAAAGAGAACAGATATGAAATGCAATTTATGCAATGACAGTAGGGACAATGATATTAGGGACTACTGAAAAGGAAAACAAAATGTAAGTCCTCCAGAGACACGTTTCCTCATTATGCTAGTCTAGAGCATTGTAAGACTCAAGACTATTGGAAACCTTTGGCACCACAGTCCTTAATAGACACGTCTACGAATTACAATAAAATTACAGCTCATATTAGGGGTTGTGAATCTGCACTGAATATCCTCTGGCTTTTGAAAAGCTGCCAGAATGTTTCCAAACACACATAAACCAGCAGCTTCCAGTGGCAGTAATACAGGTAAAGACAATTTAGCATAAAAGTTTCTCTCTTTACTTTGTCATCAGACCAGTCATCTTCTGGCTACGAAGGGCTGGATCTTGTCAGACCAAATCAATGCTGCTCCTAAACTGGTGGAAATGGCCTTTGGATAGTAAGAACACACAGGAGAGACCAGTTCTGTCTCAAACTCTTACCTCATGCAATAAATATTACTAGGTGACAGACAAATGTCAGCAAAATCCATGTTAATATTTTAGTTTGAAATCCTTACAGAACAAAGCATAGAAAAATTCAAAGTTAAAGATGTCAGATGGTGTCATCTAGGGATCCAAGTTCAACTTCTCGCTAAACACTGCTGTAATATTTTGTCATAAAAATCAAGATGTGGGACCTCAAGTACACAAAAAATGGTGCTACCCATTTATAAAAAGCAGTACAATGCGGCTATACCAGTTAAAAAGCATCTTACACTAGTGTACATTTTCTTGCATAAAAAAGCAATAAGAACCATAGATTACATTTACACGGGTAATGCACAAAAGAAAAAAAAATATATTTTTTCCGAATTAAATAAACCAGTAAAAAGAAACCTGTGTACATCTCCAGGCTTATCAGACTTCTGATTTTGACGTAGATAAAGGTAACTTAATTCCATGAAAACCAAGAACAATCTCAAATGCATTGCTGTCACATTTTTCTACTAATGTTTCAAGTTATAATGGTGTCTCCAACATGAAATAATACTTATAATCCCACGCCAAAACCATTCAGTTCATCGAGATCAGCTTGAAAGGCTGAAACTTCTGATGATAAATGAAACACAAGGCACTGCAGATATTTCTTTACTTATCAAGAATAAACATTTCAGTTCCACGTGCTTAAGAACCACACATTGTTTGAAAACGTATACAGGCAAAATGAGAAAATGACAAGATTCACCTGAAATGATTAGTCTTCTTTTTAAAAAGCAGGTATATATTTTAAAGTGCCTAAAAATGCCAACTAATAAGTAATTTAAATTCAAAGGTATCTTAATTGTGGCAGATATCACATAGCCCTACACAAAGCAGGCCACAGGTCCTCTACAGTCCAGCTTAACTGTTACAAGGATTTCAAACCTTGGTTTGTGGCAGTTCCATTCTTGATCTTTTCCTTTAGTGACAGCAGCACATTTTGCATCTGCTCAAATATGATGTCCACTCTTCTACCTCCCAGTTGTGTCCAGAACATTTTCAAATCACCTGAAATGCAAATTTCCATTTACAAGCCTGTACAGCTCCCAAGAAGTCTAAAAATACAAGTAGCTCCTCATGGACTTTTCAAAGGCTCCCACTCATTTGAGGCACTTCGAAAAAGCTGGCCAGGGCAGCTTTCTTCTTTTTCAGGCTTTCACATTCAGAAGTCTATTCCTAAACCCAATCATGAAAGTGAAACAGAAATCAAGTGATGAACAGGAGTGGCTTCTGATGGTCCGTGATGCTGCCTTCAAGTAACTTTTCCAGTATGTCTACAGAGGGTGTCGTGGGAGCCGTTCTCCAAACACTAGCAAATTATTCCACTATAAATTAATTACCACTGAAACTCATAGAAGAGACACAGGAGAATATTTTCAACCGAATGAACTAACATATTATGAAACAAAAAGACATGCTACACAAGCTGATTATCCTGTCCCATCAGTATTTTTGGTATATTTCCTAGGGAAAAAAGTGTTCACAATATTTTCAGATAAAAGCAGCTTGATAAATTTTGTTCACCAGGTGATACCAGTTGCAATAATTAATACACCCCTTATATCATGCCTCCTTCCTGCACTAGAGTTATTTATAAAGAACATTTTGTCTAAATAAATGTTTTTTAAGCTACTGCTTCAGAACCACTTCTCTTCCAAGTGGATGTATCTTTGAGGTACTAAGCCCATTCATGAAAGCCCTTGTGAAAACATTAGCAGGTGCATCTTTGACAGGGACTCTGAAAACGGAACATGGTTCAACATGTCAACAGATGATGCTAAAAAAGACAACCTGCTCTCATGGTTAATGTTTCTCTTCTTCAATGATCAAGCATAAAAGAATAAGTAAATCTGTTTTCCTGCTCCATTTCTAGAGGTAGACTCCACTGCCACCACACTAGGTTTACGTTCTTGTACGGCAAGTAAAAAAGTATTTCCTTAATTCTTTCATTAGCAGAGAATGACTCCTGTTGCCTAAGACATCAGGAACTAAGTAATGCTCTAGCAGTATAGAGCCTATGGCTACTCTCAAAATTGTCAGTCACAACAGCAGTGAGGAAAGTAACAATCTTTTGTTACCATGTGAGCTGCTTATGTCACCAACAGCTAAGCGCATAATATTTAATACTAACAGACAATGCTGAAAGTACTTTATCTTGTAAAACAACTAATTCAGCGCTAAGTCTCAACATCATGTCATGAGGTTTTACATTCACAGAACTTTTAAAAAAATGTGAAAAGGTCGAAGTCCCATTACAAAAAATGCCCATGACACTTCTTGGAACCCTACAGTACCGTTCCAAGAGACATCTGCCCTGGGCCATTCCCACCCTTTTGCTGTGCATGAAAGTATCACAACTTTAAAATACCAAGAAATATGTATACTTAATATGTGTTTAAAAATACACATTCAGAAATTCTAGTAAGAGGTTCCACCACTACAGATCAAAACTGCTGCCCTTATTTCTCATATGTTTTCAGATATTTCAATACATTTGCTAAGCCTCAATAGCACCGGTGGACAGATTACTTCAGAGGATGGGTGAGGGAACACAGTTTTTAATTTCTGGGTCATCAGTTATAATCTTGCCTAGGCCAAAAGGAAATCAAACATATACTACTATGTGTAGTGCTCAAACCACTCACTCACCTTGCAAACCACAGAATCACAGAATGTTAGGGATTGGAAGGGACATCAAAAGATCAGCTAGTCCAATCCCCCTGCCAGAGCAGGAACACTTGGATGAGGCTACACAGGAATGTGTCCAGGCGGGTTTTGAATGTCTCCGGAGTAGGAGACTCCACAACCCCGCCCCAGGCAGCCTGTTCCAGTGTTTTGTTACCCTCACTGAGAAGTTTCTTCTCATATTTAAGTGGAACCTCTTGTGTTCCAGTTTGAACCCATTACCCCTTGTCCTACCATTGGCTGTCATGGAGAAGAGCCTGGCTCCATCCTCGTAACACTCCCCCTTTATATATTTGTAAAAATTAATAAATACTTCCCCAGTTCTTGCTCTGGAGTGCTCTGAAACTCCAGCAGCAAAAATTTGGTTTTGCATAGAGAAGAAAAGATTGCTTATAAAGTTTATAGTATAATTTTCATTTCAAAAAAGACAGAGGTCCACATCACTCATCTCCTCTTCAGTGTTAATGCTGCCATTGTCAAGTCCAGCCAGGGCGACAGGGAATGAACAGACACAGGTTGCATCTACCACATCAGCGTTCAAAATGATCTCACCAGCTGATGACTCAGGGTGTGGATGGGCATCTGGTGGCAACAGCTCTAAACCTGGCTGAGGCCATCACCTCTGGAGAGATTTGCTTTTCCCTCGATAGGATCCTTGGGACCATATCTCTTTGTTCAGCATTGTGCACGAGAATGATGCTGGAGCAAGAAACAAGCAGCCAAGGCCAGGGCTACTTATGTTAGCTATCGGAAAAATAACTTGGGTGTGTGTTTCCTATAAAGGATCCATAGTGCTGCCAACTAATATCTTACACATACACCATAACAGGCAAAACTACTACGGGGGATAACCTGATGGAATTTAACAAGGGAAAGTGTAGAGTCCTGCGTCTGGGCAGGAACAATCCCAAGTTCCAGTATAGGTTGGGGCATGACCTATTAGAGAGCAGTGTAGGGGAAAGGGACCTGGGGGTCCTGGTGGACAACAGGATGACCATGAGCCAGCACTGTGCCCTTGTGGCCAGGAAGGCCAATGGCATCCTTGGGTGTATTACAAGGGGGGTGGTCAGTAGATCGAGAGAGGTCCTCCTTCCCCTCTACTCCGCCCTGGTGAGACCCCATCTGGAATATTGTGTCCAGTTCTGGGCCCCTCAGTTCAAGAAGGACAGGGAACTGCTGGAGAGGGTCCAGCGTAGGGCAACAAAGATGATTAAGGGAGTGGAGCATCTCCCTTATGAAGAAAGGCTGAGGGAGCTGGGGCTCTTTAGCTTGGAGAAGAGGAGACTGAGGGGTGACCTTATTAATGTTTATAAATATATAAAGGGTGAGTGCCACGAGGACAGAGTCAGGCTCTTCTCAGTGGCAAACAATGATAGGACAAGGGGCAATGGGATCAAGCTGGAACACAAGAGGTTCCACTTAAATTTGAGAAAGAACTTCTTCTCAGTGAGGGTACCAGAGCACTGGAACAGGCTACCCAGGGAGGTTGTGGAGTCTCCTTCCCTGGAGACATTCAAAGCCCGCCTGGACACATTCCTGTGCGACCTCACCTAGGCGTTCCTGCTCCAGCAGGGGGATTGGACTAGATGATCTTTTGAGGTCCCTTCCAATCCCAAACATACTGTGATACTGTGATACTGTGATACTTTCTACTGGTTAGCATTTTCACACCAGAAGTGGTGTCAAATATATACTACCTTCTCCTTTCCCTCCATAAATCCAAATACTACTACCTTGTCCTGGTTTCAGCTGGGATACAGTTAATTTTCTTTCTAGTAACTGGTATAGTGGTGTGTTTTGGATTTAGTATGAGAAGAATCTTGACAATACAGGATGTTTTGGTCGTTGCCGGGTAGTCAAGGCCTTTTCGGTTTCCCCTGCTCTGCCAGATGCACAAGAAGCTGGGACGGAGCAAACCTAGGACAGCTGACCCAAGGGGCCAAATGGCTGTTCCCTACCATATGACATCATGCCCAGTGTATAACCTAGAGTTGATCAGGGGGCAAATACCACTGATCAGGAACTGATGGGCTACTGACGTCACAGGCAGCGACCAACTGCATTGTGCATCACTTGTTTTGCATATTCTGCTATTATTGTTGTTATTAGTTTTTCTTCCTTTGCTGTGCTATTAAACTGTTCTTATCTCAACCCACGAGTTTTTTTTCCTTTCCTGTTCTCTCCTCCATCCGACTTGGTGGGAGTGGGGAGTAAGCGAGCAGCTGCGCGGTCCCCATTGCTGGCTGGGGTTAAACCACAACATACCTTCAATCCTCTCCTCTCTGGAACTGGCAAGATTCTTCACTTCAAAGCAGTCACACTGCACTTCAAGAGGTACACAATGGACAAGTAAGTGAGAAATTAAAATGATCAGGTGAGAAATTAAAATGATTGTAGCTACTTAGCTTTTCAACATTTATACAAGTAAATACTACAGCAGGTATCAGTGGGAGCACTATGTGATAAAGCTTGGGAGTAGGAGTCATCTCACTTTCAAACAGTCATCCACATCTTGTCAAGACGTAGCTGAAGAACATTCAAATGAAATGGGCTGTGTGAGGCAATTTTTTTTTACATGGGTCATTTCTTACTATCCCTCAAGGATGGCACTGTCACTAAGTGACCCATACTTTCCAGCATATTCAGCTGAGCCCACATAACTCCCACATCCCATTAGCTCACTTTTTTAGTTTTTAAATTAATGCTGCCAGTACTGCAACTAAACTGATTTGTTTAGGAAAAATAAAGGCTTTTCTAGGTTAAAAAATTAATTAATCTGTTTCTCAACAGATGCAAGATACAGCAGGATGTCTCCACTGAAATAACATCTGGGAAAAGTAAGGCAGCATTCTTCAACCACACTGAAGATACCACATTTCTGACTATGATCACTGACACAAAGAGTATAAAATACACCTGACTTGTAAGTCAGCTACTTAATTTTTTTTTATGCTATAAGCAAAAAAACCATTTCCATTCATTTTGGCATGGAAATTTCATTTGGTTGACTGGGAAACGAGACTAAGCAAAGAAAACGTTTCTCACAAGATCTGCCTAACGGCTGTTCAAAACGGGGTTTTTTTTGTTGTTTCAAGGCTTACTTTTCTGTTCCATCTTCTGAGGTGTCTGCATGGGGGCCTGTGACACTCATTGGGGTACCGCCAGCACTGAGCCCAGCTCAGGTAGGCCAGTGGAGTGTTGATCTCGTTGTCCTCCCTCCAACGGGCAGGAGCTGAGCGGCCTGTCAGGCTGGGGGCTCCGTGACATCCCCGGCCGACATGGGCTGAACCTGCGGTGAAGGCAAAGCTGTAGTGAGGAGAAACATGTGGTGAGGACAAACCTGTGGCGGGGCCAACCTCTTGTGGGGGTGAGCCTAGTCACCCTGCGCCACTCGTCCACCCCCCGGGGCCTCTCCCCAGCACCGCCCCCCTCCTCGGGCCAACGTCCCTCAGCCCATCTGGGGTTTGAGGAGAGAGAAGGGTTAAAGCGGCGATGACGGGAGGACACGCCGCCGCGCTGGGACGCGGGAGTTACCCCGTGTTTCCTCCGACTCCGTTCCCGGGGGTGCAGGGAGCCGATCCCCCCGCAAGCTGACGGGCCCCGCACGGCTGCGCCTGCAGCACCCACCGGTACCGACCGCCGCCGCAGCGCAGGCAGGGACAGGCCCACCGGGGCTCTGCTGAGAGACGGCGCGGAGCCGTGGGCCGGACCCCGACCAGTCGCCCTCCTCCTCGTTCGCCGCCACCCCCAAGCCCGCTCCCGCTCGGGGGTACCTGCGCCGGGCCAGGCTGAGCCGCGCTCCCACCCGAGCGGGGACCCTCCGCCGGGAGCGTGCACTGCAGCGGCGCCCGTGTCCGCCAGGGGGCGCCGCCCCACCGAAGAGGCCTCACTCCCACCGCTCCCACCCCTGCTCAGGCCGCCACTGCGGACACTGCGCGTGCGCACTAACGCCACACTGCACCGCCCCCTGCCGGGCTGGGTCGAGAGCGCATGCGCCGAGCCTATAGGCCCTCCTTGTCCCGTGAGGGGCAGGCGAGCCCCTGATGATTGGACGCCGAATCTCCTGGGTTACAGCTTTGCTAGTGCGTATGCGCAATGCGGGGCCAGGCCGGAAGAGCGAATGGCTGTGTGCAGGAGGTGGGTCGCTCACGGACGGACGTGCGCCTTTCTTTGTTGCTATTGGCTCCGGCGGGAGCGCCGGTGCGGGCGGTGCTTGGGGGGGGGGAGGGGGCCATGTGGCGTCGGAGCAGCGGTGGGGGCAGAGCCGAGAGACAGGAGGTGTGTCGCCATCTTAGGGCGGGGCGAGCGGGAGGTGGGGCGTCCTGGGGTCGGGGCGGGGCGCTGCTGTAACCCCTTGGTGGGGCCCCCTGGCCTGAGGTCGGGAGGGGTGTGGTGCTTTTCTCAGTGGAGAGGGGCGGCTTGTTGTGCCCCGATCGCACGGGGGCTTCCTACAGCCGGGGTGCAGTCTTGGCCTTCACTAGGCCCCTGTGGGAAGGTGTCCTGGCAGCCAGCTGAGCTTAGCGGGGCAGAATAAAAGCAGGTTTCTGAAGGGTGTTTGGGCTTTAGGTTCCAGTCCACCAAATTAAAACATTTGACGAGTGCTTGAGTTGCTTGACTTCACTGCTGGCCCTTGCCATTTGCCTTTGCAGTTGCAGTTGTACCCTATGAAGTGCTAGATTATTACTGCTTTTTTTTAATTCAAAGTGTACATCACTCTTATTTTTTTTTTTTTTTTAATGAATCTTTGCATTGTGGCTATATAAAGGGATTTTTCAGAGAGGCAAAAGTTAACCCACTTTTAAAAATTGTGGAGGGTGTTTTGTCATCACCTTTTTGTCACATCTGTTTTTTATCACCATTTTGAACTTAATTATTACAAGTATTTCCTTAGTGTGTGGGTGGGTGGATAGAAATTTCATTTGCCTCTGGGGGAATGCTATGTTTACATGACCAGATCAGACCCAGGATCCTCCAGAAGGTTTGGATTTCCAGTACCTGCTTTGTACCTTTTACATATGTACCTTTTAAATGTTTACATAGGCACACCTGCATCTGTGCCTCTGTTTGAAGTTCACTGATTAGTCTGTGAGTACTGCCTAACTACACAGAGAGATGAGACAACTAACAATAACATCATTGGGAACAGAGTGGCTCAGCAGTACTAAGGTGCTGACAAATCTCCCAATAAAAATAGTGGGTTATGTTTTAGAAAGAGAGATTTCTGTCCTATATGGTTTTTTGTTTATTTTAAAATTGATTACAAGCTTTTCTTCCCCTTGGAGTATACTGCAGTATAAGATTATGGTTGCAGGTTAATTAATTTTATTTTACTAAATTATTGATATATGTGCACGTGCAAGTGAATACTGACTGTTATGAAGCAGTTGGGGCATCTCAAATTGTATATGAGGGGTATACCAAATGCAGAGAAGATGGAGCCAAGCATCATAACGATTGTATTAATTAGAAGTTATCTTAAATAATTATTTTCTTATGAAGTTTTCCTTCTTTAAATGCCTCCTAAATGGCCTCCTGTGTTTGCCAGCATGATTTGAATCTATGTGGTAAGCATTAATCAGCGATATGGAGATGGTATCTCATAAACAATGAGTTGTTAAATAATCATATTTATGGATGGATTGTATATGTCTGCTTGCCTGGTACGGTTAGGAAATTATTGGGGTTTTGTGGTGATAAAGTTGTCATATGCTTCATGGTTATGAGCAGCAAATAAGCTTAAGCCTTTTTCCAGCGATAACTCATTGCAATGTAAGTATTAGGAATCTGACCGCAATGATGGTTTTACTTGGGAGCATTTGTCCTGGAGCATTGAGAGCGGCTCCGCTGTGCTGAGCGAGCTGCTGGAGCTTGTTCCACCCACTGCAGCAGGGTCTGTCACCCAATGCCTGTCAGTGAACCCCAATGGTCACACAGCCTGCGGCCTCCCTCCAGGAAAGAGGGCAGGGAAGTGCCAATGCTAACCCTGGAGTCTAAAATAGAATTTAGGACTGATTGAAGTCAGACTTCCGCATTATTCGTGTACATAAAAATGTTTTTTTATGTCAGTGTGACTGGAAATGCAGTTTTCTCTATTTTAGAAAGTGCGTGCAGAGGATGAGTAGTAAAGAGGTAGCACTGGTGTAATCTGTGTTATTCTCTATAAAGTGTTAGTAGCTCTCAGAAGCTTTTATTAGCAACTGGGAGTGATGGAAGAAGCTGGAAGAACATGACTGCACGTCTCAGACAAAACAAATTAGTAATATAATTTGCTTGTTATTTGAAGCAAAAGGAATGGGAAATACGTTTTCCTTAAAACAAAGATTAATGCCTCTGAGTCAGTTTTGAAACATACCTGAGTTTCCTTGGTTCTGCTTTTACCTACAATTGTAGGATGGGCTTTCTGAAACACAGCAGCAAATTCTGCCAGTGAGATGGTAACCTCTGTTCTTCCCAAATTTGTTGAGTGGCAGGAGCTCACAAGCGATGCTGACCTGACATCTCAGTAACCCACCTGCAACATTCCTCTGGCAGTGGGATAAGCTGCTTGGGGCTCTCCCCCCAGTTTCTGCAGTCTAGACCTGGACTGACTGCACCGAGAGGTGAGGACAGCCTGTTCTGTGTGCTGATGCATCTGCTGGCACCTCAGTTCAGATGACAATGAAAGGGCCAACTGTCCTGGTGAACGGTGCTGCTGACTGAGTTGCTGAATGATGTGTTTGCGTTACATAGTTCTGGTCGTATTTGGAGACTTCAGATGAACGGTTGCATAGAGAGGCTGAATGCAAATGGCTCCTTTGAGTGTGACAAGATGAGGCTGGTTCGAAAGGAACTATTTCATCCAGTTCTCCAGGGATATTTTTATCGTCTTGGATGGGGTGGGAATTTGGGTGTATCCCTCTATGGCCCAGTAGGCTTGTGTGAGGTACAGCGACATGATTCAGACTCCAGAAAACAGCAAAACACTCAAACCCATGGACTTTGGAAAGCCATGAGCATTCAGAAAATGTTTTATGATTCTAATTTGCCTTTTTGTCCTTTTCTGACTGGATTTGCTCTTTGTTTTATTGACCCTTCTTAAAATATCTTTATGTTCTTAAAGGATGAGTACTTCTACCTGCTCCTTTTCTGTCATATCCTCCCTGTTATCCTTCTCAGGGATTTAACTTGATCCTTTACAGATGAGTGCCTACACCTCATTATTTCAAAATGCAGGTTTAACATAATGTTTTTTTATTTTGATTAGTTTAAGTATAGTTTATAAGTAGTCCCTTGTTTTTCACCCATCTCATCTGTCTTAACTAAGATAACAGACAGATCAGAGAACGGGTAATTTAAAAGACCATGGCTGCTTTACAGAACTTGTTCAGTGTGGTATCATTTGGTTTATCGCAGAAGTTTTGCTGTAACCCATCATTATTTATAAAGATCCATGCTAATACTTATGCCCTGTAAGTATGTTGCTTGCTAACTGGACTTGTCAGAGACTGTTTACAGGCCATCAGTGCTGTGTATTGTAATTCTTTTGCTAGTATATATATGTTAGGTTTTAAGTATTATTAAGTTATTTGGATACTAATTTTTCTAGCTATTAAATCAAACAAAGGGGAGATTTGGGATGTCCAAGAAGCCACTCAGGCTGTAAAATTATTTGTTCTGCCTGTGATGTAAGCATGTTTGCATTCCTGGCAACTAAAAGTCAAACAAATTGTCTGTTTGAGAATGGAGCTTCTAAAATCGTACACTGTTATGGTCCTAAGGGAATCTTAAAACACAGACAGAGACTGGCCATGAAAAGGAAAGGAAAAATTAGTGTCACTGTTTAAACAATAGGCTTCTTTCATGTGGAGGACCTCAATGTCTGTTAATTACCAACTGGCTTGAGGGTTTTGGAGTCTGGCCCAATATGCTGAAACTCTTAACCATCCAATAGCTGGCATATCCTTTAAGGTCTGCATTTGGAGATGGGTAATGTAGTGGATTTCTTCTTTATATACTCTTTATGTAGTAGAAACGTTATCATTTTTAGCTAAATTTCTGTCTTACAGGCTCAGTATACATTGCTAACATAGATTCCAGATAGTTGCATGAACACAGAAAGAACTGGTTTAGATGTGCAGTAATGCCGGAATAGGTTGAGCAGCATGTGTTGTCTTTTCTGTGCCACAGCCTCACCACAGTACACTGATCAGCACCTAAAACTGTGTCCTCTAATTTTGGGTGACTTGGGTGAATTAACAAGATTTGAAAGCCCGTGATTACAGTTGCACTTGAAAGGGCCTGAGATCCCTGCAAACCAGGCAGTAGACGTATATGATGAAAGGAACCTAAAATAAATAGATGCCTAAAAACCTTTTCATCGTCATTTCTCCATTTGTACACAGCTATGTATTTATCTGAAATAAATTTTCACTGTCATTTTCTGAAATAAAGCTAGTGATTGTAAAGTATTCTGACCTTTTGGATGGGCTGTGTTTGTGGGTTTACATGCAGATTAAAGTCTGCGCACAAAGTGTTTTCATTAAATGAATATGTAGCAGAAAAAAATTTCCAAGCAATCTTCAAGATTTAGTGAATTTGCCACGTTCCCATTCTTAAGAGATGTTCTGTGGAGTCTTCCACAACTTCTTTTTGATTTGCTTTTTATTTTTTAAAACAAAGCTTAGAGCAAGGTGTCCTTGTGATGCCAGCTGTTGTAAAGTTATCAGCCTGGTCTTGGTAGCAGCTCTACAAAGGCAAAGCAGTGAGTGCCTGGCATAGGATTGGACCTGACCTAGTAAAAGCCATCAAAAGGAGACAAATGGCTAAAACCTGAGGTCATTATTGTGTATAGATGGAATGATTGATTTCAAATAAAACTGAAACTTCTAAGGTTTCAGATATACTAAAAGGAATTTGACTACAACCATAGAAAACAGGGCAAATCCGTGTAGAGGCTCAACAACAGGGTTTTTAAAAAGAATATTCTGGACTAAGTAGTCCTTAGTCGCAACCTCTTCTGAGAAAACTAATTTAGCTGAAGAAAACCCTGTTTTTTTAGTTGATGGTTTTTCCTTATCCGCTTCACTGTGCCGCATCAGCAGTTGGTTTGGCCTAACTTTGTAGAGGTGTGGAAACTGGCAGTAAGGTGTGGAGAACAGGAGGAGCAAGGATGAGAAGCAGTATTGTCCAATTAATATTTACTGCATTTGGTTTTGTTAATGAGTGTTATGAAGTGTCAGGGAAGCCACAGTCCCCTGAACGTTTTAAATTGGCACTGCTGAAGAAAGAAACAGTTCTGTTCTCCCTGTGCTTCTCAGCCCTCCACTGTTCATTTGTGTGATTGCTCAAGGAACTGGTTGAGGTTTAAAAAAAAAAAAGTTACTTATTATCTGAATAACTTTTCCCATTTAATTTGCTGTGTAGCCACTTGGTATTTCTGCTTCTCTCAGGGAACTGGGGGTGGCCTAGGGGCAAAATGAGCACCTGGAGATGGATGGATTGCTTTCTAATGTTATTGTCAGTGTCATTTATCGGAGTTTAAAGTGTGCAACTGCTTTTTTTAGTATGAGTGAAGTGCTGGTATGGGCAGAACACTTATTGTGTCTATTGCACAGTACAGCTGTCCTAAGCCCCCTCTGCTTTCTCAGTAGTGCTAAACCAAAAAACCGTCCTGCTTTTTACAGGTAGTGGAGATTAATGGGTTTATTCTGGAGGTGGCTGAATGAGCTTATATGGAATTTTTTCTGTAAAATTCTTGAATGACTGGAACCAAAGAAGCTGTATTGAAAATGTGTGAGCTGCCCATTTCAGCAGCACTGGATAAGTGAAGTGAACTGTGGGCCCAAACCTTTGACCTTTGCAACCCTTTTTAATAAGAAATGTTATTTAAGTGGCTCTAATGTATGAATTTGACATTCCTTTCACAGAAGTAGGTAGATATGCTGTTTGTTACAAAGTAGTAGCAATGCCAATGTAGAGTGCATGCAGGCTGACATCTTAAAAAAAAAAAGAAAAAAAGCTTTAGGTTGAGTGGTGAGCACTGCCAGACAAATAGATTTTATGTATATCTGCCAAAAAAATAAATGTCCACCAAATGCTGCTGGCTAGCTTGATTTAGTGTGCAGCTATGGTTTCTGTCAAGTTTGTGATGAACCAGTTGAGTTGTGCTTTGGTAGCATAAGTTTTAAGTGAAGGATTCGTTTTAAGATGAATTGATTTTGTTAATGAATTCATAGCGGGGTGCTACAACCCTTGCATTAGCAGATCAAGATGTGTGGTTGCAGCCTAGGTATAGGAATGAGAGAGAAGGGACAGGACTTTTTTTTTTTTTAGCTCTTTTTGCTACCACATATTGTGGAAATATTTTAAAATTGCATCTCCCCTCCTCCAAAAAAGTGTTCAGAGTGAATGGATTTTTTTTTTTCTTTTCTTCTTTTAGTGTCATAGCCTGGATAGTCCATTTTAAAAATGACTGATAAAGGTAGCACCAAAAAATTCACACAAGTTGCATTTAGTAAGTTCTAGTAACTTCTCAAAAAGCTGCATTTTTAAGGGAAGTAAGAGGGGCTTGATTTTTTTCTAGCTGTTAAATTTTCAGGGTGCCCAACAAGCTGCCATTCCTAGAACTGGCGCAGGGGAGGTGATGGCAGGCAGGGCATAACTTTCCCTTTTTGGCAGCAATGTAATCTTAGAGCAACTTAATCAATTGTGAAACAACATCTTTAAATTACGTTACAGCATGAGTTCAAAAACAATTTCTGATATCTCAGTAATGTTTGTGCCTTGTGTTTCCTGTTGCAAGAGATGATAGTTAAGATGAAAGAAAGTGCTACTGCGTAACCAGACTTTGAAATGTAGGGACAGTTGAGTGACAACCGTTGGATTGGGTGATCTTTGTTAAAGACCTCACACCGATCTAGCACAAAGGCACTTGTACAAATTTATACGTACAAATGTATTGCAGCAAAGAATACAGTTAACTTGCTCTTAGGTGTTGGAAGGAAGTTGTGTGGAGCTTTTTAAGTCAGGGCACTGGAGATTGCTGAATATGGAGAGATTAAAATAATGTGGAAAGAGAATTCACTTCCAGCATCTGAGTGATCCTAGCAACATGTAACGTTTAGCTCTCTGTTACGCCTTTTTTTCCATGTGTTTGTGGGGAGGCACCGCTGGATCAACTTTCCCTCCTCGGGGGTAGCTTTTAATGAACTCTCACTTTCTGCTGTTCACTGGCCGTCTAGCAGCTGTCTTTCACTTCTGCAAATCAGCTAAAGACTGCCAGTTCATGGTGGTCATTCAGTAACTGTTGGGTTTGGATATGGGAGAAGCTGTCAGCAATATTCCGTTTGTTTGATGTTACAAGTAAGGGACCAAATTGAAATTTATATGGTGAGGGCAGGATTGCAGGGTAGTTGTAGTCATCTGTTAAGGTCAATACCATGTATATCATGTAATCAGTCTCTCAGGCAAGTGTGGGATGTTTTTTTTGTTGTTGTTTGGTGGGGGGTATTTTGTTTGTTTGTGGGTTTTTTGGTTGTGTTTTTTTTTTAATTGGTTAACGTATCTTAGCAAATGAGCTAAGTAAGGCTGAACCTTCTGAATACAAGCTTATTACATAGAAATTGTGTTGACCTTTGCTCCTGCTCCTCCTCATCTGTGGGCCATTGATAGCTCGTGTGTTTTACCTTACAATCCATGTTTACGTGTGTAACTGTACTCTGTTGCAAGCATCACACCCAGCCTTGGGCAAAATACAAAAGTGCTTTTGCTTAAAGGCAGTCTGAATGAAGGGAGGCTTGAATGAACTCTGAGGCCAGATTGGCTTGGTAGTTTTTAGCATATGCACTGTTTGGAAAAGGCTTTTCCCTTCAGAAAGAAAAAAAAAAAAAACGACGCTAATGTAAGGAGATATATGTCCCTGCCATTCATCTGTGTTCCACCCTCTTTTGCCATGGAAAGGAAGGTGTTGCCAGAGGATTTCCTGAGATACTCTCATGCTATTCTGGTTTCTTGGGCAGCAGTTAAATGCTGAGAAAACATGCACAGAGATGCTGCCTGTTGTTTTTCTCCTCTCGCTGAACTCTCTCTGCCCTGTAAACTGAGGACTTCCTCATGGCGGTTCATAAGGTCATGGGAGAAGGTGGCTGGAGAAGTAGGTGACATTCCAGTCTCTGAGGGTGGAAAACATGGAGGACTAAGCAAATCTTCAGTTTTGCATGATGCGATGTGTGCTGTTACATCACTAATGTATTTCTGACATCGTTTACAAGAGTCCCTCTCAAAGCTGGGGGCAGAGAAGAGTGAGAACATGTGGCTGTCTGGAATGTGCAGAGCCAAATACTAAGAGTCCCATCTTGATTTAGAAGTGGTTCAAGGGCAGCAGGAATACGTAATTTTTTAAAAGACAATTAAAGAAAACTCTTCAGATTTTCTTTAGGATCTAAGGCTAATGAGAAATTCTAAAAATACCAGGAACAAAAAGAACAGTGACATATGTTTGATGGCTGCACTAAAGTTGTCAACAACGATGCTGAAAAGACAGAACTGTTAATGTACATCTGTACTGAGAACAAAGCTGAATATCACAAATAATCATATAACAACGAACAAATCCATCATATTGCAGAGTAAATAAAGACTGAAAGAACACTTTTGAAAATCTGAGTTACAAATTTTTGGAGACTAAGGATATTTTTTTAATGGCGAATGTAAAACTGTCCAAAATTTTAAGGGTGTAATGAGTGCAATTCAATATGATTAATAGAAAACAAATATTATAAAATATCTGGTATATCAGTTAGATAAAGGATTTGATCTCATCTAAGAAACTGACTTCTGAAAGTGTTACACTCCATGAAGAATCATTGAATTAAGATAAAATTTTCTGATGTTCAGTCACTGGATATTTGTTTGGAAAAAACCCACAAAACCAAACAAAACCCAAATGAAAACACAGTTGGATGAAAATGCAGTATCCTTCCTGATAGTTTTATCCAGGCCACGTAGAGTAGAAAAATGACAAATGATGGCATGGTGTCATATATTTGATTGAATTAAAGAGCATATTAGCCGACTCTTTTGGAAGATGGAGTCAAACCTCCAGGAATTTAATCACCATGAAAGAAGGCTGGATGCACCTTAAGTATGAGGAACATTATCCTAAAAAACAGCGCTGTAAGTTGTCAAGGCTCATGGGCAGCAGACAAGATATCCCTGTAGATAAGTGTCAACCAAGAGCTGATAGTGGTTGAATACACTGAATGCAGAACAGGAGATTTCCTTCCCAGTATTATTGACCTCTCTTCTGGAATATATTAATAATAGAGTTTGATGGATTCCCTTCAAGACACCTGTTTAAATCAAAGCCAGTACTGGCTGTAGGTGTTGGAAGCACATATCTATATGCTTAATGAGGATAGTGACGTTGAAGCAAATTCTGAGTTTGTTAAAGTGATTTGATCATGTACCTATCCTTGAACAAAATGGGGAGCTTCGAAGAGCGTACATTTGCAAACACAGGAGTCACAGCAGCAAGAAGCAGTAAGTAAAAAAAGGATATGAACTTGCATAAAGTGAAAAAATATTTTAAGTGTTAACTAGTTAACTATTGCACTTGCTTATTGATGGACTTAATAGATTCTCCAAAACGTGAAATTAATGTCAAGATCCAAAATCTTTTAAAAAACTTATCTTGTTCAAGAAGCTGTTGAGCTATGTCAGACAATAATTGATGCCTTGTGATAACCAGAGTAGATCTTTACAATTTTTAAATTCTTTTGTTTGTAGTAACAACATTCATTTCTTGAGAAGAGGAAAAGATGAGTTTCAAACTTTTTTTCTTTCCAAATAAGGTTATTTTGTAAGTCTATAGCAAGCATTGGACCTCTCTGCAATTTACATGTGAATTGTCACAGATCCTTATTATATATTACTTTTAAACTTCCTAACCATGTAATCTACATTCTTTTTTTAAATAGAAAAATGTAAAAATAGGTAGTGTGGTGGTTGGGTTAAATGACAAGGTTAGGTTTACATCCTTAGTTACTTGGCTAATATGCAGCTGTTTGGATACAAGTCTTTGCATACTGAAATCCTTCAATGGAAATTCTTATGCTCGTGAAAGCAATTTCATCCCGTGATGACAGCTACTATAGTCTGTCTTGCTGTGGTCATGGAAAGTTAAACTGGAATGACTCTTAGTAGGTGACCTTCTCACAGGATCTTGCCTGCTCTCAGAAAACAAGCTGTTTCTTTTCCCTTGTACTTGGGTGGAAACTCCAAAATTGGCAGTAATGCCAGACATAGTTGTATGTCCTTATGAGCACTGCTGTTTTGAAAGAAATGTTTTATGGAGTTTTGTATTTCAATTCCGCTACCAGGCCTATGGCTCTGATGCCTTGGATTTAGGAACCTCTGCTCCATTCAGTAGATACAAAATTTTGTCTCCTTGTGATGTTAGTCTTGGACATGACATTGAGGAACGTCATGAGACAGAAATGAGGCCTTGAATGCATCTTTGATATTAGAAAATGTGTTGTGCCAGTGTTCAGACTTGGATGGTTTCTGACTATGATACAAGTTGTTTGTTTGTTTTTGCAAAGATATTGGGTAACTTCTTATGTCTGAGCTGATACAGCTTGACACTCGTTTTTCATTTGTGAGGGAGTACACCTTACTAATTTTCAGTGTTAATCATGACTTTTTTTTAATTGGAAAGTAGCAGTCCAGTAGCAGTAGATTTTGGTGGCAGATAAAGTGATTTTGTGAATGCACACTGCAAAAACTCACACAGTGGAGAAAAATTATCAGTTGCGTCCACAAGAAGAGAGCAGATTTATAAACTACCATTAGCATGAGAAAACAGTCATTTCTTGAACTGTTTCCAGAGGGTATGGCCATGTTTGTAAGTATAGATCTGTATGCTGTGTAATAAAAGAACTGCCAGATTTTATTGAGAGATGTGTAGAAGAGTGGTGTTTGCCAAGAACGTTTCCATCAGTATATTTAACCCAATACAACCTATATATCTAGAACGTGCTGTTTATTTCACGTGGTAAGTTATTTTCTTCCAAGTATCCAGCGGTCTTCACTGTTGAGGCTACCCAGGAGAAGAACTGGATCAAAGCATACCCACATGCTTGAGCTGCAACACCTCCAAAACAGAGATTGTCCTGAAGACAAGAACACTTCTGCATGTTGGTCCTTGCTCAGGACAGGCTTCCCATGCTAAAAAATGCCAGCCTCCAATGGGCTTGCTGGTTTATTAATTAAACCTAGAGGAACTTGGCCCTTAATTGGATACTTTGTGTGGTTGTGTGTGTCTGACATAATAATTGTGATGTCAGTTGTTGGGCAACACAGATGGGGAGAGCAGCAGATGGCTTTTTAGTAGGGTGGGCATGTTCATGATTAGGTTTTCCCCAGTTGGGGGGTAACAGTATCGAACTTCATCGGATACCATGCCGGTTAATTAGTTCAATATAGTCAACTTTTGGCGGGGATGGACAACATAGCTCTTTAGAGAGGCACAGGAAGCTCCATCCTGGGACCAAAAGAATATGTGACTAGAGTCTGTGATAGGGGATTCGTGGAAACAGGGACCATTCGTCACCTAACAGTTAGGATGATACCCTTGTAGTCATGTTATATTCCGTACTGTGAGACAGAAATTGAAAGCATCCAGTAGTAATTGTTGCTCTCGCCTGGGGCAATCACTTGAAAAAATAATTATGGCTCTGTGGATAAATCGTGACCTTTGCTGCCCTGAAGAAGTAACTAACTGGAATGCAGTAAATCATTGATGGTGCTGATTTCTCTCTTCATCTAGAAAAAACAGCACTCTCTGCGCTCTCTTGGCTGCTGTGTCTTGAGAGTCAGGAACAATCTGGAGCAATCTGTTGTATCCAAGTATTGCAAATATGATTTCAAAGTCCACCAAGAGGAATAGTTGCTCTTTTAGGATCTTTAAAGCGAATAGGTGTGGAGCCATTCGTAGCTGATTGGCATAGTGATTTTGGGTAATGCTTCAGGAAACCTCTAGGGTGCTAATTACCAGAAGCAGAGTGGTCCTTCTTCTGGTATACATTTATTTTTCTACTTTGCACTTGGTGTCAGCTGCTCTTGGAGGTGGGATTTGATTGAGACTTGTCTGATCTGGAATGACAGTTCCTATCTACTGACATTCTTTAACAGTACATTTTAGAGTGCACATCTCTGGATGTTTGCTTGGTGCCAACTTAGTTTCCTCATGCCAAAGTGGGTGTTACAGTGAGTGCCTCATGGGAGAGTTTAACTTGTGTTTCAGATTAAGCTTGATTTTGTTTGTTTGCAAGTCATCTTGAGAGCATCTGATGACAAATGACATAGGAATGGTCAATAGAGGAGAAGTCTTAATCCCAAACTGCCTCCCACCTTGTCAGAAACAGAGCCACATACTGTTTATAAAGAAATTATGCTTATCAAAAGTCAGTTGATCTGCCTGGTATTTTCATTGCACATCACCATTAGTGCGAGGAATGTGCACTAATACAGTTTTCAGCTTTAAGCACTATTAGGAAGTTTAAAGTTCTGGTTAGGGATGCTCTGTTGTCTTTCACCCCCAGGGAACATTGTAGGGGACATAGATGGGGTGTTTTGCATACATGAGTGTGTTGGAAGGGGATGTCTTAACATGCAGGACCACATGCTGTCCTACTAACTTGTGCCTAACATTAAGAAAATCACTTACTCAAGTTATGTGGAAACCAGCAATTAAATTCAGTATTTTCAAGGAGACTAAACACTATTAATGTTGTTTGAATATTTCAGAAATGGGAGATGGTAGATAAATTCTCTTATCCACATTAAAGAATTTTGCAGTCTAATGAAGAAAAATGCCAGCAGTGATGCAAGGACTGTCTTCCAGCATACTAGACAGAAAGGGCTTATTTGGCTGTATATAACTTCTGTTTGTTGCTACTGTAAATAACTTTTATTTTAGTGTGCTGTGATGCAAACTGTAAGATTGGGCCTCTCATGTACATGTGTGATGAGATGTTAAATTTTAAATCTTCAGCAGAGCTCTCTTTCTTGTTCCTTCTGAAATGAGCTTTCTTTTTCACATTTTAGATTCTGTAAATGGACCTTAAACAAAAAAACATGGCCACTGAAGTAACTGACTATACAGAGCTGAGAGAGAAGCAGTTTGGAGAGGTGAAGACTCTAATTATATTACAAATACCTGCTCAGCTCTTCAGGGAGTTACTGATTTTAGAGGACTATTTTATGTTTGCGTATGTCAACAGGTAAAAAGCACGATGCCATCATGAGTTCCTTGTTCCTCCACTCATAAAAGTGGGAGTGCAGTTGTGATTCTTAGTTGTGTTTTATGTTGGAACACAGTAGATAAGGGATGTGATTAACATTTTATAAGTGACTCTTTAGAGCAGGCATAAAATTTTAATCTGTTTTATTTTTCATCTTTTAGGCTTTAGTAACCTCCTGTTTAGATTCCTTTTTGGGGTGAGAATGTGCAAGGAAAGGGATTCATTTTAGCTGACTTTCTTGAAGGATGGAGTTGATGGATGCCTTTAAAATGAATGAAAGTCTAAACATGCTTGTCTGTATAGAAAGTATTTAATATATAAAAGATTCTGATAGAAAGACCGGTATTAGTGCATGATTGCTGGAGTGACATACATATGAATAATATCTTCAGTAAAAACTCCTGAGCAGTTTATTAGAGTTAGTGCAGATCTTTAAAGAAAAAGAATCTTTAAATTGCCTTAGCAACTGCTTATATTTGCATAAATCAGGAAGGGAAAGGCAGTATGTGCTTAAAAGCACTAGAGGGAGCCTGGAGGAGGAAGAGGGGAAAAGCATTTAAGACATCTTTGCATTTTTAGGAATAGTTTATACAAAGCATCCATTTAAATCCTCCCACCTACTTCAGCTGCTACACAGCTACAGGTCGGCCGATGCTTCTCACTGCTCGCTAACCCCTCACGCTTCAACAAAGAAATTTCAATTTCCTAGTCCTGAGAGAGGCCAGAAGCTTTTTAAATGGCTGTAAGGAAGCCCACCCGCCTCTCTGTAGACCATACACCCTTTTTTTCCCTTGTTTGTGTTTGGATGAGCAGCCAAAGGTTAATTTGCCTTTCAGCGCTGGTGGGTTTTTTTAGAGGGAATCTGTGTATAGGCTCAGTTCTAAGTTAGTCTTCCTCCAAGATTATATGGGAGTGGGGTGTGTTTGTATTGGGGGTCGATTAGATGGGTTTTAATGGTGCTAATTTGGAGTGGCCATGTTTCTCTTGCAGGGGATCTGAGGAAAATTAGTATCTGTGAGCTTGCAGATTAACATACAAACACAAAGTTACTGTAAAGTCTCTCTCTTACAAGGTTTTAGAAGTGTCTTTGGGCACACTTTTTATATTGCTTTGTCTTAAAGCTAAATGCTTGGAGTTAAAGTGTAACAGCTTTATGATGTAGATGATATAATTTGTTTTTAGTTCCCTCCCACCCTGATAAATTGCCATAATATTGATATCTTGGGATCTGTAAGAGTAGGACGAAATCCTGTGATGGCGGGGCGGGGGGTGAGGAGGGGCAGTTCTTTAGTTTTCAGGTTTTGGAGGGTGGGGGAATAATTTTAGAATCCTAAAGTTCTTGTAAAGTATTACAAGTATTACACATAATATTCCAGTATTACACAACTAAACCAGTCACTGTGGAGAAGAATTTTGATGGCCTGGGGCTTTGTCATTGAACAGTTTTGGGGGAAAAGAAGGAAATTTTTTGTTGTTACTCTCTGAGACTGCTTAGGGCTTTGGAATGCTGGAAGTCAACTCGGAGGAGGTAGACAGCGTGGTAGTGGGTGATTAAATGAGCAGAATTAATATACATGTACTGCGTGTTTATCATCCACCTCTGTAATTTATTGCTACCACACTCATTGTTCAAGCTCCCTAATTTCTCTTTTCCACTTTAGAAAATAAATGGAAAGGGCAGGAATAATGGACTAGGGTTTCCTTCCTTTGGTCTTTATTAGATGGCGTGATATTAAGTTATGAAAACAAGGACAAACATTTCTCAAAAGTACTCTAACCATGCTTTAGCCTGAGGACTCTGCTCACTTTAAATGAAACAAATATAATGGAATTGAAGTGTGTGGAGGCTGGAGTTCTTTAGCAGTGCACAGAGGTTTTTTTTTTTCAGTATACTTTGAGGCTATAAAGAATTGTTGGATGTTCATAATTACATCATTCCAGATTTGAGATGGCTACAAATTATGAATTGAAGCAAACACTTCTTTTGAATTATTTAATAACCTCTTGGTAACAAAAGCATAACAGGTAGGAGCACTAAGTAATTACGCCTTAATTCATGTTGGATGCTGCAGGGCTTTTTCCTGTCATCTGAGAATTAACTGCACAGAAGATGAAATAGAGTATTGCAAAAAGCAGAGGGTTTTTTGGTTTTGTTTTGCCTGCCTCTTTAGCTACTCTGTTTTGTGATGTTTCTCCTGCTGCAATACAGGGATGGAGGTGGACATGTGTCTTGCTCTCCTGGTGTCTAGAGGGCTCCTATTAAAGTCCAGAAGTATTTCCTCAGGTAGAATATTGGCAGAGTTGAACTAAAAATTGAGTGCAAATTCAGTTTACTCCTCAGAAACAGGAAAATGGTCATATTTAGTCCAAAACAGAGGATAGTGATTTTTCTAGATAAAGTTCTTATACTTTGAGAGTGCTGCTTACTGAGAATATGCTGTGAATGCTTTGGAGAACTCTGTGATACGCAGATTATCCAGTGGGGCCCCTTAACGTGCAACTACATCAGTTTTTTTGTGATTATTTCATCTTTTTTTGGTGATTATTCAACTGCAGGGTAGCACACACCAACGCTGAACTCCATGGGATGACAGAAGGTTGTCTTTTTACCTGTTGAAGTAGTGGTGGGTGCACTACAGGAAGGATATAATTTCCCTTGGGAGAGGAGAAAAAGGAGTTGGTCTCTTAGAAGTGCAAATTAATGACATAATATGCTTGATTTTTGTGTTGCCTTAGAAAAAGCTGATACCTTCAGTAGTAGCCCAAGGGCATGGTTTTTATCATTTGACTTTCACTATGACGTTTACCCAATGGCCATGATATCTGATAAAAAAGGCCAACCCCAGAGTGGGTGTGAGGTGCCAGGGTGCTGTGGGGTGCAGCACCCCTTCCATCTCCCTGCTGAGCTGGGGCACAGCGAGGCACCCGTAAAATGGTGCCTGGCACTGGATTTTCCCCCCTCCTAAGTCCTTCATGTCACAAAATGTCACTCTGTGCTGATTGCCCATGTGCCTGCCAAGCTCATGGAGAAAGATGCCGCTTCAGAGGCAGCTTGTTGTGCTCCGAGCTTGGTGTCCACGGCGTCCCTTGCTGAGCTCTCTCTGGTGGTGACCTGGAGAGGAAACCTGGCCTGGGTGTCCAACATGGAACCTTTAATTCTGTGCTGGAGCAATATCTCACCACAGGTTTGGAGGAGATATTGCCACTCAGTGTCACTTGGTGCAGCAGGAGCAGCACTAGTGCCTGTTCCCAGCCCTGTTCAGGGCAGCCTGAAAACACAGGACTGAGGTATCTTGATGATCTGTTAGGTAAAACGTAAGCACAGATGGTGGCATGCTTTACAGATAAGTCTAGAGTACAAATCTGCTGATCTGAGGTCAGCTCAGCACCTCCTGTGCAAACCCAGGAGCAAATATGGGGAGGATGAGGGAGTAGGGGGGACGGGGAGCGACCAAAGCCTGGCAGGCTGCTGGTTCTTGGCTCTTCGAAGTGAGGATTTGGGGTACGCCTGTTTGCCTCAGTTAGGAGCTGGGATTGCTGGCAAAGAGTGTTAGCCCTTTAAAGGTGGCTGGTTTAGCTGTATTGCTCAGAAATGAGGCTTCTCTTTTTTAAGGCAGGGCTGTGAATAGCTACTGCAGGTGAGCCCTAAGTTAAGATCTGATGCAACTGTAGTGCTGGTATGCGGCAGGGGCTGAGATCAGCTCCCCAGGCAAACATTGTAATATACAGAATTATTGATAATAATGTGGGACTTTGGTTGGGCTTTGCCATAAGGAAGAGGAGATGGGAAGTGAAATCTCCCCCCGAGCTGGTGAGCTCTGCATAAATGCATGCTGGGCTGTCATCCTTGCTGGGGCTTGTCTGAGATTCGGGTGAGGATGAGATTGAAATCCCACCCTGCAGTGCCCGTGGTGGCTGGTAAAGCATCCTCCTTTTCCCTGCTCTCAACGCCTGTTAGACAGCCGGGGGAGGGAGTGGGGGAGAAGGCCACTTGCCATTCCCTTTGGGAATATGTGGCGCTCGATGAGCAATAGCTGCCAAGAGAGAAAAGTGAAGCATTAAAAATTCCTGTAATTGCATTTTGCTGTATTTCTATGCCTGATAATAGCTGGTAGTACTTGTTTCAAAATATTTTAATGGTGTGGTTCCCCGCCCCCCATCACATTAACCTTTGAAAAAATATGTTAGACTAATGTATTTCTTCAGTGGGATTTAAATTTTGCTTAGAGTATACTGCAGATTTCCCCCTCCCCCCCCATTACTGTGGAAAAGTATTCAGATCTTCATGTTATGTAGTCGGGGATGAAGCAGCTTAACTTCAGCTTCTCTGGGCAGGACTCTGCTGAAAGATGTGGTGCGTGAGCATGTTGATTTTATTATTATCTTGTAACAGCAGCCCGCTGTCGGGCTCCCTTATTTGCATTCTCAGCAGGACGGCAAGGTGAATAATTTAATTCCAGCAGCCTCCGCCACGTGATGGTGCGAGGAGCCATCAGCGATGCTTCCCCAGCACCAACAGACTTCGGAGGGGAATGGAAACTTACTGAAGTGATACGAAATCCTCACATCTCCTCCCTTAACCCCAGAGAAATCTCTCGGCGGAGCGATCGCTTCTTCCTTCGCCTCTCCACGCGTTCCTCTGACGTGGAGTTTTGGGGGTGTGTGAGCCTGCGAGCGAGGGGAGTGGGAAAACGGGGAGGGCGGCGGGGGGGAAAAATGCACACCCATGCACGGAGCTAGTTGGAGCAGGAGCGACGAGGAGCCGGAGCGAGGCCGGGAGTCCGGCGGCAGGCAGCTGGGAGTGGAAATTTACAGCTGCTTGTGAGCGCCTGTGCGTGTTCCAGCGATCCTTTCTGCATTTCTCACGCTTTTCCAGAGGCTGGCAGTCGCTGGGCAGAAGAGCGGGAGGCTGAGTCGCGGGAGGCCAAGTCGCGGGATCCCTCGTCTCTGCCACGTGTCGATAATCGTCGCGGGGGGGAAATAAAGCGGAATTAAATGGAAGATAACTGAAGGCGGCTGTTGGCGGCGTGGGCTGCGGGGAGGCGGCAGAGCTGTCTTCAGCACCTGGCGATGGGGCTGCGCCGGGCTGCGTAGGAGCCCCCACCTTCCGCACACAGTAAGTGTCAGCCGAGATGATGTCCTCTGAGCGACAGAAAGTTAAGCAATTTAATAAAACTTTTCTTTTTTTCCAGCGAGCATCATCCTTTTCGAAATAAGCCGCTTGCCTGCTTGTTCTCGATAGTTACGCTGTTAGCTTTTTATAGCTTTGTAAACTGTGTTACCAGGAGTGGCTTTTTAGAGCAGGCGACCCTAAACAATACTCCTCCTGTTACATAAGGCGCTGGCTCCGCAACTGAGCGCTCCGTGTCCATGGAATATCTCTGGGAATGGCTTTATTTACAGTGCGGTTTCCAAAAATAAAATATCTGCAATATATCATTGCTCTTGCTCCTCTCCGCTGACTGCCTGCAGCTGCATTCTGGCTCTTGAGATGTGGAGGAATGAGAGCGTGGCTGTTTGCATAAGGCAGAAGGTAATGGTGAGAGATCAAGGGAAGATGAGTGTGTGTGAACTGTCACAAGAAACGTATGTAAATTAACCATCTCGTTATCTACAGTCTCTAGGTCTTGACAAACTGAAATGCTAATTCTGTGCAATGGGCTATTCCTGAAGTGGTTATCAGGTACAACTTTCATTGAGCTTAAGGGAAGTGTGGGGTTTTTTTTCTTAGCAAAGGCTCTTTCTTGGGCTAATATTAGTAGTAAAGTGAAATCACTGCTATAGCAAATTATTTTGATGTGTTTTGAAGCTATTGAAAGTAACATAGCAGGCTTGCTAAGGACATGGTCAAGTGAATGCTGTGTGGAGGGGTAACTTTCAGTAATATTGAACAAAATGCAAAAATAGTATTCACGTTCCTTGCTAATGGGTTTAGAGGAAGTCCTATCCCCTCTTGGCTTCTGTCTATGTTATTTAAATTATATTACCAGTTTCCATTATTTCTATAATTATAAGTACTACTAGAAATGGAAATTTAACTTGGTTTCCCTTTTACTTAAGTAAGTGAAAAGCTGTTAAAGGGCTGTTACCTTGGAATTGTGTGTACTTCAGAGACATCTTTTTGCATGACTGAGCTTGTGGGAATTTTGCTATGGACTACAGTTAGGCATGGAATTGAATTCTTAATTTTTCTAGGTTTGAAAGACCTTTATGAAAATAAGAACCCCAGATATTCTTGATTCATCAATCCTGCATATCTAGTGGCTGTAAAATCTGCTCGTTTCTTGTCTTTCTAGTTTTATTCAACATAGATAACCTACTATTTCTACTTAGTTTATTAGCATGAATGGAAGTATCTCTGTATCACAGGTAATCCTGTAGCACCATACTCAGACCTGCAACAATAACCTCTGTATCACAGGTAACCCTGTAGTTAATGCAGATGCTGCTTCTGCATGGGTTTAGAATCTGAATGTTACCTGACATTGCAGTGTGCATATATTTTTTTTATCATAAATATTTTATAATAATAAATGTGATAGCACAGGACTTGTTGCAATAAAAGGACAGTAGGCAGTGAAGTCAAACACTCAAGAAGTTCCTAACTTTAATTCTGGCATTTATCTGTGCCAGTGTAGTCTGTGCTCTGTACCCCACTCAAGACACCTAGATTAACTTTCAGTCTTGATTTGTATCATCACACATTTATAGCTCCTTTCCCATCATTGCTGCCTCATTCTGGGTTTGATTGGTGAACTCCTGAGCTGTAGCATCTGGTCCAGCAGCCTGGTGTCTCTACTTTCTTTCCATCTTCTTCTCCCCATCTTGTGCTGGAACAGCTCTCTGTAAGGCTGTGGGGAGAACTGGACTGAAAACCCGTGTGAGCTTTTACTTCCCGACCAGCCTATTTTTGTTAACCTGGGTCAGTTCCCTGACCTGGTTCACCATGTGGCCCTGCGAACAGCTGTACCACTCCAACAGAGGCTGTAGAGATGGGAATGGGTGTGGAGCAGGGTGGCACTGTCACGGGACAAAGCGTTTATCAAACTGTGGCCTCTGTGACCAGAGAGCTGTTCGATGTTTCATTTTATCCTATGTGTTTGCTGAGAGACATATATGCTCTTTGTTTTGTGTTGAATGAACATTCAAGCACTGAATTTAGAACAGAATTACTCATTTCTTTGAGTGCTTCCAAAGAGCTACACTGCAGCACTTGAGTGGAGCATCACCATGTGTGCCTTCAGTTTCATAATAGTATGAAACAACCATGTGTTATTATTTAGTAGAGGTGGTCAGACTAAGGGCAGAGCTACCTACTTACGTTCCATGTCTGATTTTTTGGATGCTTGCCACCTGTTAAAAAAGGTGTTTATGGTGATGGTAAGGCATTACCACAATGTTTTGTGTGTTCAGATGAACTTTTGGCCAATATCCACCTTCCTTCCAGGTAATGCACCAAGTAACCAACAATGAGGCTTATGATGAGTAAATTATTGAGGTTTTTTTCTTGCCAAGCAGGTTTGCAGAGAGGTTACTTGTGTAGCCCTGATTCCTTCTGCGTACCAAATGAAACTTGGGTTGTGTGAGGGGACAGCAGGGGAAGGATGGATTTGACTTCTCCAGGTGATCAGATTACTTCCATTCCCTGGTTTGAGTATGTGACTCTGTAATTGCAACAACTTTTCCAAATGTTGCGGAAGGCAGCGACAAAGGAATGAGGCATCGCTTTTATTATGAAGGCAAAATCATGAAGAAAGCGTGCTCGTTCAGGCCCAAAATATATGAGTTGTAGGCAAACTGAGGTGAATGGAAAATGAAGTTCTTTTTTTCATCAAAGAAGCTCTCACCCAGTATGAGTTAATCATAGAATCATTTTGGTTGGAAAAGACCCTCAAGATCATAGAGTCCAACCATTGACTTAACACTGTCATTAAACCAATGTCCTTAAGAATGTAATTCATGCATCTTTTAAACACCTCCAGGGATGGTGACTCAACCACTTCCCTGGGCAACCTGTTCCAATGCCTGGCACCGTTTCCGTGAAGAATTTTTTCCTAATATCCAGTCTAAACCTTCCCTGGCTCAACTTGAGGCTGTTTCCATCAAATCTTTCCATTATGATCAATAAGTAGGTGAAAGTTAGGAAATAAGACAAGATTCTTCTATTCTTCCTTCACTGTGCTTACAAGCTCAGTTGGGCTGTAGTCTTCTGAGACAGTATATGACTAAGAGCAAAAAAACTGGGGAGAGTGCTTATAAACAGAACCAGATTTCTTAGTGTATTTTATAGTTGTATTAAAGAACTCAAGATGCACTATTTTTTTTTTTTATTATTTATTAGTGCATTCCTTTTATGAGCAGATAACCTGTCGGAAAAGATACTTTGAAGACTGATAAAGCACTGACTTTGGTGTTGAATGATCTACCTTTCATTCCTGACAAAACTACTGTTTGGTTGGGTTTTTTTTAACGTTGGCCTTGGGTTGGTCTTCTAATCTTTCTGTGCTTCAGCTCCTCCCTTTGCAGAGACAGAAGAGTAACAGCAGGTATATAGGGTTTTTTTGAAGTGTGCTTTCCATCTTGGTTAAATGTTTGCAGAGTTGGAGGCCTCCAAGGGAAGGCATGCCCTGAGTATGAAGGGATGTTGTGTTACTTTTGACAGGCTACTGAATACCCTAAAACTTACGTCTTGTAAACCTCGTCTACTTCTGGATTAAACTTGCTGCTTTAGTCTATGTGATATATATTTCTTTTTCATTTTTTGAATCGAACAGAAACAGCCAAACATTTGGAAAGTGGCGCTTTAAAATTGCCTTTTGGTGTTTCTGTTACTTACCTAAAATAAAACCAATGCGTTTTTTTTTCTCCCAAACAAACGTGGGATCATATTCCCTGAGAAAGTGTTTTTGTGAAAGTGTGGCTTGTAAAATGCGCTGAACTCTCCAGCTCTGGTGGCTGAAACATCCCATTCGTGCTGATGGCAACAGCAGGCTTTGGAAACCACCATCTCTGCTGCAGCGGTGCCGGGGTGTTCACCCCGTGACCAGGAGAGACAACCCATGGGGCCAGGAGCTGGTCTGGTGAGATACTGCTATTTCTTCCTTGGTCTCATAAGCTCCTCACAAGAGCACTAGTGAAACAAAATCATCACAACTAGACGTTTCAAAAGTTGGCTCGTCCCCCGTTAAGAATTCAGGAGTGTCCACGATGCATTTCTTATGTTATAAAAACATATGCTGTTGAATAACCATTGGTTTTCTAAGAAAGTAGGAAAGAAAGGGGCTCATTGAGCCCTGTTCCTTCGTGCTAGACAGCAGCCTCAAAACTTTATGAACAGTTGCTCTGTAGTGAGCCTGCTAGAGGAGGTAATTTAAAAATGTTAAAACTCCAACAGTGAGAAAACTTCGAATTTTCAGGTTAAGTTTATTCATCGGCAGTTTATAGCCACTCAATTCTGTGTAAATAAAGTGTTATTGTTATTTGAGCTGAAATAACTTCTTGGGCTTCCCTGTATTTTTCTTCTAAGCTTACCAAGGCAAGCACTTGTAGCTTCCTGTTTTTCTGGCCATCTGAGGGTCCCTCTCTGCACCTCTCCAATTTCTGTTGGTTTTATGGTGTTCAGTATTGTTTACAATGTTCCATATGAAATTCCGTCAAGACTTTGTACAAAGTCATGCGTTACTTTCTTAATTAATCACAAATTTGTGTCTTTCTCTTGTCAGTAAAATACCAGTGTAGTCATTTGTCACCTGTCTTTGTAATTTCTCATGGTGACTCCTCAGCTTGAAGCAGATATTCATAGACTCATAGAATAGTTTGGGTTGGAAGGGACCTTCAAAGGTCACCTAGTCCAACCCCCTGCAATGAGCAGGGACATCTTCAACTAGATCAGGTTGCTCAGAGCCCTGTCCAGCCTGGCCTGGGATGTCTCCAGGGATGGGGCATCTACCATCTCTCTGTCTCTTCTCCAGCATTATCTGATACTTGTTACTCTTAATTTTTATGCTGTTTTTATTATCTCAGTCCTTGAGGCCATCCACTTTCTCAGTTAGTGATATTCCAGTCCTTTTCTGTGTTGATAGTACCTTCCTGTTTTGAGTCACCACAATTTTTGGGTAGGCTCTTAATTCTCATGCCTCTCTAAATAAGATCTTGTCTCCAAATTGCTCTTGCCTTCTCAGATAATCAGGCATCCTGTACATGGTAATTTTCCTTCAACTAGCTTATTTTCAATTACATTCAACTGAGTGTATTTCCATGTCAGATGCATGGATTCTGCAGTGTTTTCTCTGCCTAAAATGTATTAATAAGGGATTGCAGTATGAGCTACTGTTGGTAAGCCTGTGTTGCATTCTTGTTGGTTGTCATTCGTCTTTGTATTTCAGTTATTTTTAGACTGCTTTCTTGAGGAAACGAAGCTTATGTGGTCATGCTGTCCATCTCTCATCCTACTTGTCTTTGCATGGTAACTTCTGAACATACTGGCCGATTTCAAGCAACCTTGACAGAAGGCTAGATGCCTGAAAAAACACAAGAGTTCCAAAAAATGAACTGAAAATAGGTGATGAAAGGAATAGGGAATTTAAACCAAATTAGTGCCTCTACCGAAGAGAAGACTTTCCAAGTAAAGCTTGGTGAGCGAAGAGCTGATCTAAGGAGGAGTATGGGCAGAAATGCCTCAGCTGTGTTAAGAGCTTTAGCAAAGTTTATGCTTCCTTTGAAGCTAGAGAATCCAATCATGAGGAGCGAAGCTGGAGCTGTTTTGCCGTGTACCTTATGGAATACCCAGCCATAGGACTAAGAAGCAAAGTGACTTTACCCCCATTTGCTTCTACCTGCCCTCTGGGAGATTCCTGCATGGAGAAGCGAAAGGGGCCATAATCTGCAGCTGCCAGTGTGTATTTTCTGAAGTGATGGATCATCTTTTGCCAGATGCTGATGGGTTCAAAAGTGTCTCCTGAAAAGGGGTAAATCAAAAAACGTTATTTAATGCCTGTCTGGGGCTCTTCCCCTTTTTCTCTCTGTCTCCTTCCACTTGCATACAGCAGATGCTTTGCTTTGTATGTAAGACTGATAAATGAAGTGAAGCAAAGACCTGAATCTGTTCAGTGGAGGGATGAGATAAACCATCTCTTGAGTCCCTTCCTGCTGTATTATTGGTGATTTTGCTGTTGTGATCAGGACATTGGTAGGGTATGAAGTGAAGAGAAATGCTATTTTATCACGGAGCTGTGCTGTGGTGACTTGATGGTGAGACTGGAGCTGTACAATGGAAAAACACTAACCTGGCTTTTGGAGTTTTATGGCAGAATTAGTGATTATTTAAATACAGACATCGTACTCTAGACAGCTATGTAAGTTACTTTTTTGCAAGAAAATGTGTTTATAGTCAACATTTCAGTTAGAAATGTGGACTACTTTTTTTTTTTTTTAAATCTCAGAACCTCTAGCTCATGAGTATTTCGATTTAAAAATTAAATTAGCTACCCCTTTGCTCTTCCTTGTCTGGAGACTTCTAAAAGGGAAGATGAAAGGATGGCTTCAGCAATCTGATAAACCTGCCCTACCTTGGATGAAAACACTTCTTTTCTGAAATGCAACGTGTCTGTTTATCTCCTGCTCTCAGACTCTTTCTCTCTTGCATTTTCGCATCCTCATGCCATGTCTTCACGGATAATAAAAGCATACAGAATCAAGTCCTTCTGGAAGTCTGTTGTGAATTACTAGTCTTCTAATTGCAACACGTGCAGGATTATGGGGTGTTTGGCACTTGCTAGCAGCATTTAAAATTAATTTATTGTATAATACTGGCATTTCAGTCTTTTCCAAGTCTTGTATGTCGCTGGACATGCCCAAATGAGTTAGTTGTTTGTATACCCCGTCTTCAGTCTTGCAGGTTGTCAGGTTGAGGTGACTCTACTCTGTTGCTGGTTGGATGGTGCTGGCAGACCTTGCAGTTGTGAGCTCCATGGGAGCAGGACTCTGCAGTTGAGAGCTCAGCCAAGGAGTGAAGGTTATGTAGCCAAAACTGCAGAAATAAAAATGAGTTTGAACTGAATTGTGAAGAACTTGAAAATTACAATCTGAAAGAGGTGAGCTTTAAGATATTCAACATGAAAACAGTCCTGTAAAGCTCACCTACATAGGAACAAATAAGAAGCTATATGCAAATTCACTTACTCTGGGCACTATAAAAAAATTTTTGGTTGAAATAAGACATTTAAAAATATTTCCTGCATGTCTACAAACTGTTCTTGTAAAGATAATCTGCAAAAATATTTGAAATGTTTTTAATAAGACATTAGGACAGAGTCTGTGTAGATTTTTTTTTTTTGTAAGGTACTCGTCTGTGGTTGGAATTTTGTACTTTTATGTGGTTGAGATTTTTTTTTTGTCACTTTTTTATTATTGTACAAACTGGAATGCAGTGCAGAATGATATTGGGCTCTCCATGGAAGGTGGTGCTGCCTTAACCAGAGCATATTCCCATCTATAGACTCATAGAATCATTTTGGTTGGAAGAGACCCTCGAGATCATCAAGTCCAGCCATTAACCTAACATGGCACTAAACCATGTCCCTAAGGACTTCATCTATAAGTCTTTTAAACACCTAATCTCATTCATTAACTTAATTAGATCTTTGTATCAGACCCTCAGCAAAACCCATGGGAATTCACAACTTAATGCTACGTAGAAACTAAGCTACCTGGTTTGTTTCATGTATAAATACAGTGATGTGGTGTTTGCACTTCTAACCATACAGAGGAAGAATGTTTTAAGTTAAACAAAACCATTTTTGTTAAAATACTTAGTCTTTCATTTAAATGTCATGAAAATATTTGTGTCCGTATTTGGGCCTGATCCTCCGTTCCTTATTTAATTCAGGCAATGTTTTGCACAAGTGACATCTGACCCATAGGTTCTCGAAGTCTGCAGACTTAGGGGTCAGCTTAAACTGCTGCTTCTTGAGAAGATTTGGGCTGTAAAAGAGAACCAACTGAAGAAGAAGGAGCAATGGTGGAGAAGCTGGGACCTTATCTTGCAGTGCTCTAAACAAGGGACACTTCATATTCTGACATCTACAGTTAGTTATCTGCAGTGAGATGAAGCTGGTGAATTTTGGCAGAAACCCCTATTAGAAATCTAGTGGAAGCTGCCAGATACACAGTGTCCAAAAACCCTTGGACATAGGCATAGCCTTGCTGGAGCGCCGGCCTGTAGGTCGGGGCTTTAGGGAGCATCCAGCTCCTGCAGAGGTGCAGAGTAGTTGCTTTTCACATGGTAACAGTGGCTTGTGAATCCTTGATGAACTTGCAATAACTGCGTGTGAGAACTTTTACTGCTTTACTGAGTAGCTGAAGCAAAATATAGTGCCTGAGGCATATCCTTTTCTTATTCATGATGTCTTTGTGTGTTTTTATTGCATTTTCTCATAAACCTTAAAAGCTGTTTTTATTTCTTGTTTGATTTAAGGCAGTCCTATCCTGAAGGAAGAAATCCAGGTGAAGAAAAACCATGCCTTTGTTTAGTAAATCGCACAAAAATCCTGCTGAGATTGTGAAAATACTGAAAGAAAACATGGCCATATTGGAAAAACAAGACAAAAAGACAGACAAGGTATGAGGTAAAGCTGTAGAAGACCAATAAGGTTTTTATGCTGGGGAAACAGTAGAACAGAGGGACTAAAATTGTGTTCGCTTACTGCTCTGATTCTGCAAGCACTTGCATGTGTGAATAGCTTTGTGTTTGAATGGTTCTGCTGAAATCGGAGGCCTTTTGCATAAAGTACAACAGATCTGGGGGTCAAACAAAATGTAGAGATTTAGGAGCCTCAGCCAAAACAAAGTGTGATCTACTGCTTCAAATAGTAATACATCTAGTGAAACAGTTTAGAAGGCTATTTGAAAACTATTATACAATTGATTGTTTTAGCAGGATATCACATGAGACTGCCAATTAATGTTTAGTTGCCCACAGAGCAAAACTTACTTCTGATGAATATTGTTTGTATAAAACAGCAAACCTATATGTATTCTGATGTATATAAAAAAGATCTCTATCGATCCTTACTAATCTTCTGGGTGCTAGTGTTTCCTAAATGGACTGTGCTACTTGTATTCTAACTATAGTGCTGTTTTTGCTAATTCTGTTGCTCTCCTCTAATGCTGTGACACAGGCCTGAGTTACTTTCCCCACTTTTCCAGTGATTCATTGAGAAGATGCACCCCAACATACAAAATCCTCCCAATTGGGAATTTGTGCTTACATAATTTTTAAAATTTTAAATTTTTTTTTAATCTGAGATTCTGGCCCTCTATATTATTACTGTAGTAGAAGTACATGAAGAAGTATGTGATTTTAATAACTAAACTATTTTAGCTTAAAACAATGTCAGTGGAAACAGAAATAGCTGATAAGTGACATCAACACAGTTTTTGTGAAGCTGCATGTTTGTGTTTCCCTCACCTTGTGCAGAAGTCTATATTAGAACAAACCCAACCCAAAAGGTAGTCATGGAGTCCTTTGCACCCTTAGTGAAATCCTCTTGAAATTTTTTGGTTCAAAGCAAGTAGCTCAGAGTACGTTAATTATGTAATATCAGTCACACAGCTTTCAGGGAGGCCTCTAGTACTTGCTGTCTCATGCTGAAATACATTCAGTTAACTGCGAAACACTGAGAGGATTTGACTCTGAACTAAAACTTAAGTAACTAAATAAACCAACAGAATGTGTCGTCCCCTACTGAATTCATCCTTCAGAACCTGATTAAAGAAGACATTCAAAGCAGAAGCTCTAGACTTGGGTTTCTTTTCGATTTACTTTGCAACATGACTCCTCTGGGTTGTGGTTTTCAAGATTTTTGGCTTTTAGCTGATTTGGTTTTTTGGGTGTCAGCGACGAAGAGAAATTCAGACTTCCTAGAAAATCAAGGACTCAATGCAAATTTTGCATAAAAGTCAAAACAGCTGATGTGTGAGTTCCTCACAAAGCAAAAGATATGGGAGCGTTCTGCTGACGTATTAGGGTGGAAATAATTTGTGAATTTAATGACAAAGCTTATTTTACAGGAGGAGGGGTTTTTTTGGTATTTTCTGCTGTAGTTCATTGCTGTGGGATGGAGTCTGTTCCTGAGGTGAATGTGGCTGGGGGGACGAGGGGAGGAAAGGGGGACAAGGCAGCCGCTTCAGCAGCAAGGCAGCAAGTGAAGAAAGCAGCCTTTTTTGGGTGGTATTTACACATCTGCTTTACATGGCTTGTTGACTCAGGACTTAGCAGTGTGACGCAGAGGAAGCACATAGGGCCTTTCTCCCTTCAGAAGGGAAGATGTGAGACTGCCCAGTAAAGCCGCCTTTCATCGAACATGTTGCACTGAGCTGTCTTGAAATAAATACCCATTAAAGAAAATAGCCGGATTCATTCTCCTGAGTTTAGGGAAATAAATCATAAGGAATATCTTTAGTACTGTGACAACGATAAACTTTAAAAAATGGCAGGAAAGATAACTCTTGCAAAAACAATTACCCTACCACGTCTCTTACTATCCATAGAGGTTTGTGGGCTTAATAAAACCCTTTGTAAGTGTTGTTTACATTTTGAATTGAAGAAGAAAAAATTATGGGGAGACTTTCAATGGTACCTAGATTTTCAATACTTACTCATTTAATAATACTTATGAATAACATCATGTATTTTCATTAGTATGATTAGATAAATGAAACTGAAAACGAAAGCAAAGAAAAACAAAGCACAGTGCTGCACTCTGTGCTCTTCAAAACCTGGCAAAGTTTTAAAATTTGCCTCCAGTTTGATTTCCAAAGGGAGATGAAATGTGTCACACTTTCATAAAAGGGCCCAGAGGTCTGGCTCCTGCAAGAGCCATAGACACTGGATATTCCAGAGCTGATTTTGGACCTTTTGGGCCTATGAATGCAGATGTTTGGTGATGAGGGCTCTCAGATTTTTCAGATTTCTGGCTCTTTCTCATCTTCCATATGAACTGGAGAAGTGCCATTTTGCCTCACCATAAAACTGAAATTTTCAGGACTTCTGAGGTTCCCAGGACTTCTGGGGTACAAGTCCATAGCACCCCTGATTTTGGTCGTGTGCATAACAGCTTCCAGCTAGGACTTGCCTTGGATGCTTAAACAAGAAGATTTATCCTGTGACGATTGAGCTGTTATTGTAGCACAGCCAGTGTGTTATGTGGGCTGAGACAGCTAAAAGCTGCTAATACAGCCGGAATTGGCAGAGAAGTGTGGCAAAGCCTAAATTAACTGCAGGGCTAGCAGAGAACCTCCTCGTTTCCTTTCTCAGTTGAGAAATCATAAGTACGAGGTGAAGATGCCTTGGGTAGCTGGGGGGGCTGCAAGGTTGGACGGGGAGAGGGTTGATGCTTCTGTTACAACTTAGTACAACTTTCTTCAGGAACCACCTGTGCCTCGAAGGGGCTGTTTTTAGATAGTGAAGAAATTATCATTCCTACCAAGCTATGCAGTAGGGAGGTAAATGGAGCTTTGCACCAGATCAGTCAAGACTTTCTGAGAAACGGGAAGAGCGGGGAGGACACAACTTGATAGATGGGATGCAGAGAAGCCACTTAGAGGTATAAAGGCAATTATACGTATTTCCCGAGACACATTTCCATGCACACACATAATATACAGAAGTTTGCACTCTTTCTTAACGATGCTTTTTGTTAGTTGTAGAATTGGATCCATTCAGACTTTGACTAAATTCTATTGACTGTGCTAGCACCTGTCTTAGGTAAGGATTGAATTTGAGCCAGTTCCTCCATGTGTCTTTTTAAAAAAAACAAACCAACCAACTATTAATATGTGCAGTATTGCCATAATGCTTTTTAAACATTCTCAACTGAAAAGTATGCTAAGTTTGAATGTTTGGTTCGTACTTTTATTTTATGGGTGGGTTGTTTTGTTTGTTTGCAGTTTTCTTAGCTACATTCTTGTGGGATTGATAGACCACTAGTTAAGAAGTGCCACCACATGTGGCTCCTCTTCCTCTGAAGTACTCTTTCTAATACCTTGCTTTTGAATTTTTTTTAAATAATGTGTATTTTAAATAAGATATTGCAGCACTGGCAAATCAAATGTAATAATTGGGGGATTAAGTAGGGTAAGACAGAGCTGGAAAGTGGACTAAATCCTTCTTTATCAAGCATCCTTCTCCCTTCCAACATCTGAAATAAATAAGGTTTTCTTGTGAAATGTAGAATTGCTGACATCCTATTCAGGCTTTGATGTGGTGAAGAACAATTAATTATGCTTTATTACAGAATTCTATTAAATATCATAAAAAGTTAATCTCAGTCAGGTAGACCAAACTGTGCCTGGATTTAGTGAGAAATACCTGTTCTGGAATTAACTAGAAAGCAGGAAAGTATTTAAATAACTACGAAATTAAGCCTTCAGAGCTTAGACTCTCATCCTTTCTGGCACAAACTCCTGTAGCATTTGGAGGATACATGTAAACAGGGAGCAGGAGGGGAGAAACCGTGATATCAAGTGGACAGATCTGTTGAACTTGAGGACAGCATGTGACACGCTGGTGACACTGCTTCATTGATTACTGACCTGCTGCCATGTCTTTTGTTGATGGATGTTGTAAAAGAACATTAATAGCAAGGATATCTGAACTATCTCAGAAAACTGGGGTTATATCTTGACTTCTTAGAGTCTCCTGTTCAGCCACAGAGCCGGGTGAGCACAAAGCAGGGCAGGTGGCATCCAGCATGTCACTGAAGGATGTCCTTGAGCACATCGCTGCCAACCGCACACCTCTGGGTGCGGCACCCATGACTCAGTGCTATCTGTGGCGCATACAGGTTTGGTAACATTTTCTGAACCCGTTCTGCAACAAAAGCCTTCAAAATGTCACAGGCTTTTAATGTAGAACAGGAGATGGGCCTGGGGTCAGTTGAAACTTGGCCTAGTCTTTGCGCTTGGCCTAGATGGGCTGAAAGATTTGCAGTTTCTGGCATAGCTGGTCCAAGACTGGCGTTTATTGTGGAAGCTGAGCCCAAGTGAGTTAGAGCTGGTTCACTGTACTGAGTGTTTCCTGGCAGAACTGCAGGCTGCAACACCCTTAGTCAATGCCCAGAAACATAGTGAAGCTGCTTGTAAAATAACCTGAAGTGTCTAGCGTCTTCTTCTTTCAGTTAAATATATTTAATGAGGCTGCTTGTTTAGGTAGGTCACTGTAATCTGTCCTCTGTTTTGTCTTCGTGTACTGTTCAGAAGGATCAGGAGAGCAGCCTTTAAATAAGGCTACAGTTAAAAGACTTTCAGATTTCCAGAACAAATATTTATATTGATAAATCCCGATTTTTTACATGGCAACAATGAAACCGCTATCGGCTCCTGTTCACCTTGCTCGCCCCTGTGCTAATAAAGCGGCCGAGGACTGGTGTGTGAGATGAGGTGTGTGCAGAGGATGTGATGTGAATTTGCGTGAAAGAACAGTTGCCTGACTACTGGGAAGGCAAATGCCCCTGGATGCGATTCTGCAGCTGCCAAAGTCAGTTGCAAAATTGCCTTCAACTTCATTGCAGGACATTGAAACGAAGGGAGTGAGATAAGAAGGGCTTGGCACCACTTCCTTCTCGCTCTGCATGTCCTGGTGTTTTTGGAAGCGTTTCATGTTTCAACTTCCCTGTTTTGCTAAAGCCTGTTGCTGCTCTAGAGAGGGGAGAAGCTCCAGATACTATCAGGTTCTGGTTTAAAACCTGTCTCTTTTGGTTGCCCTTTTTTTAAAACAAATAAATTATTTTTAAGGACTTTACAACGTGTAGTTCTGTCTTATGTGCAGGATTAACAGTGGGAAAGAAATTTATGTCCAGGTGAGGCAAGCCTGTCACTTCCATTTAATCATAAGACCTTTTAAAAGGTGCTTCCCTGATGTGCCTCCTTGGCCAAATTGTCTTTGCCAGGCTCCTTGAGTACTAGGCCAGAATATTTTGCTAAATTACAGAGTTCATTCTTCCTGGTCCTAAATGTCCACGATTTGTTCCTATATATCCATTTAGCATGAAATTGTAGCAAGAATAAGTCAACCGGGATGATCCTGAAGCTACGTAGATGTTGGATTCAGATTCTGCTCATGGCTTTTCTTAGGAGTCCTTACAGTTGCACATAGATAGAGTTGTGTTGGCACTCTGGTTTTAGGAGAAAAATGTTGTTTGAATCACACAGTGCAAATACATTTAAGCAGGACTGTAAGCTAAAACAAGACAAAGCCAAAACAAGGAGCCTTATGGTTTTGGTTGCAGTGTATAGTCTGGAATACTGGCAGTTCACTGAATCACACATTGGAGTATTTAACATCACACTGGCAGGCGTCTGTGTGTGTTACTGTCTGCTGCTGTGCAAGATAGGAACAGTTTAGAAATATATTTTTGCCCTGGAAATATGCTAGGTACACAAACAGAAGCTGTATGATCCTATTAATCTTGTTCTTGTGAACAACTGAGGATTTCCTTATGGCTATACACATGCCAGTGTCGGGCATCCTGTATTTTTCTTATGTATGTTTGGTATCTGAATTTGGAAAGGTGGAAGAAGTTCATGCAATCTGTTTTTTCTTCACTGTTATGGTTGGTCATAAATGCTGTATTAAGTTCCCAGATAAATAAAAGCGAGAATAAGTCCTTCTGACCTGTAACATATGTCCGTATATGTGAAACCTCTAACCTGTTGGTGAAACAGAGGTAAAATAGAGACAACCCACTGAAGGCTTCAAAAAGTTGCAGTTCAGGTGTAAGGGCTCTGACTGTTCATTATTCAAGGCTTGATACTTTTCCCCTTTTGTTCTTTTGTTGTATTTTCTTTTTTTTTTTTTTTACATCTTTCTTGCAGAGGACTAAAAAGATGCAATGAATCTACTTTGTACAACAGGAGATCCATCTCTCTGTCCCTCTGGCAAGCATATTACATCTGAATCATGAGTACTTAATATTGGCACTTTTAAGATAAATGTGGAATTGCTCTAAGTAGCTAAGAAGAGGGAAAGGGTAAGGTTCATAAGTAGAGGTAACTTTTATTATTAAGCCACTTGGAATAGGTAGAAATTTAAGTTGCTGAAGTTGGAGATTCTTGGTAAAGGATCTTTGTGGTGTGCTAATTGGGTTTTTAAAAAACTGCCTTTATGAAGTTTTGATTTCTGAACCAGAAGATCTGCTTTGTTTGTTTTGCTATATCACACACAAGCAGTGTTGGAGCTAACACAGTTTATCCTTTGAGTACGGAAAGTCCCAACTCTTGTAATTATGGAAATAAAAATCCAGCTTTCTGCATAAACAACAGATAAGACCTTTGTTTTAGCCTTCTATGCTACTTTTTAAAATCTCTCTGGAAGATTTTAGAAGAGAAATTTTAAGTCTTGGAGGATTTATTTGTAATCCCTTAATGAAGAAAAAAAAACAACCAACAAACTTCTTATTGAACTGTCTTGTATAATTGTGGAATATAGGGAAAAAATTAACTGTTTGACAGCATTCCTCAATAATGCTAAATTACTGCCCTAAGGACATTGCCACGTTCTTTGGCCCTCCTGTAGAGATCAGTCAAAAGAATGGATAAAACTCAGAAATCGTCTTCTAGACTGCACAGAGCAAGTTAAACTGAAGAACTCAATATATAAGCATTGTGGACAAGGAAGATCAACACTGGAGTATGGAAATATTTCAGTAGTAGTGAAATAGTAGTGTTATCCATTCTTTAATAAAGAGTGGACTGTTGCAACAAAATCGACTGGTCTTCACATGTGCATTACGTTGTGGAGAGGAGAGTCTTGAGGTCTTTCAGGGAAGATTGTTAACAAATATAGAGAGTTTCAGGGAACAATGTCTTTGTGAGCTCCTTTCCTTGTGTTATGATCGCATTAAGTCAACAATGACAAGACTTTCATCTATGAGGAAAATAAGCTTGAGACCAAGTATCTTCAATTCATAAAGTTTCCATCTCTTGTTGTTGAAGCTGTTGGTAGGTTTGGAGAGACACATGAACACTGACAATCTCCCAACTTTATAAGCAGGGGTCATCGAGTATGTTTGTAATTTAACTTAAAAACATTATATGTGCTTATCTATGCTGTCAGTTCTCAAGCTCCAAGCCTATTTTATGTCATCTAATCCAGTAAGGTTAGCAAAGTGATACAAGAATTGTTAGACTTCCACATGTACACAAAATGTTATATTTCCAAATGGACCCAGAAACTTCTTGTCAGTTGTTGGCCACTATAAACTATGCTCTGTGGATAAAGAGTTATTTCTTGTTGGAAATAACTTGTTAGTCCAGTGTTGGGCCAAAGTAGAGAAGAAATGCTATCACTGAAAAAATCATGGCTTCACTGCCCGGATCGGTGCGGGTTGTGCTCTCCTTCAACCCCCCTACACAGGTATTGCAAATCGACTTGTCATTAATTTGTGAGTTACCCATGTACCCACCTTGAATTTTAGTATTCTGTGGTGAAATTGGATCCTCCCAAGTTTGAACGTTGTGAACTGAGATGCCTGTAGACTAGAAAACCGTGAGTTGCTTTAGGAGGTCAAGATCCTAATGTCTGTACAGCGACAGCAACACAAACGTTAAATAAATGCATGTGGTAGGAATCACCTTGCAGTTCACTTTATGCTTTGTTGTCCCTGTCTGCAATTTTGCTTGTCCAAAGTTCAGCCTATCTCACTTTTGACATTTGTATATAATATATATAAGCTGTTCAGTTTAGGATTCTGTGTTCAGTTATCTCCTCTCCCTCTTTTTTCCTTCTGCTCATACCGACTTCTCTAAATATAACAACACAAATTCAGTCACGATATAAAGCTAGAGGACAGAAGGAAAATCTTCTGGAAATAAGATCATGCTTAAATGCAAGGACAAGACAAATGGCTTAAAGTGCTTAGATATTTCATGAAACCTTTTATTTTGCTCTATGTGAGAGTTGCAGCATTTTGCTATTGTTGCTACTGATGGAGAACAAGTAGTAGTATGGAAGTCATAATATATTTTGGAGCTTTTAGCAAATCTCTGGGGTTTTTATCACAAAATTCTATTTGCCACATTGTTGGGGAAAGGGTGCGCTGCTGAGTTTTTTGTTGGGTTTTGCAAATTTTCCCAAAGGGAATCAGGACTGGTCTGGCTTCTGACAACAAGCTGTTCTGCAGCTATATTTCTGTCATCTTGTATTTTTCATATGTTCAAGGTAATGTATTTGCTTTGTTATTTGTTTTGGACAGATCTCAGGTCTTTGGGTCTTGGAATGTTGTTTTTTTCTTCCTCTCTCTTCTGAGTCTTGAGCAAGCTTCTATCCCTTACGGTATTATTCTAAAAATGCTGTAAGGTTAAGTGGAAATGTCAAAGTGGAAGGTAGAAGTGGCTGTTAATTTAAGAATATCTGTGTTCAGGATTATTCTCCAGATAGATGATAAAGAGTAGAAACAGAAGAGCAGTCCTTAGATTTGACCGGGAATAGCTTTTGATGGTGGGTTGAATGTCAAACCACAGACTATCCAGAGGAAATGAAGGGGGAGGAAGTTAAACACAAAATGTAAATTGCATGTAAAAGAGCTAAGAAGATGAGCGGATGGGATGGCAGATGATTAGAGAAATACAACTGTTGTACCCAGTTGTGCCTGTCAACACCGAGGTGTTCTGTAGTTTCTTTTTCTCCAGCAGTGCTTTACTTTTTGGCCTCTTTTTTGACAATTAAACCTAAAGCTGAGTCTTGCAGGCATTTTTCTACATATCACAAAGGATTACGTATACTTGTATACTTGAAAGGGAAGGTTTTGTTTTGTTTTTTTTTACCACAGAATGTCAGAGATATTCACACCTGCCCAGCAGAATGTATGGCTTTTTCCTTTGATATGAAAATATTTGCATGGCTCTTATAAAGATTTAGAGCTTTAGTTTCCAAGATAGCACCCCTGTTGTTAATCCCATCTGGACTCTGTGGGATATCTCTGGTGACATACCACTAACACTGAGGTAAAAATAGGCTCTTTTGCTGAGCAACAGTAAAGAACAACAAGACTTGTGCTGTGGCTGAAGTTATCACATAGTCATATTCATTTACGTGCTGCTCATGCTGACCTCTCTCAAGTAGCAGAAAACTGACAGTAGGTACAAACAGATTGGGGGAGAACATTTCTTTATGCTGCACAAAATTAATGCTTGAATCTTCCAGGTAGATGCAATGTGAAGGTGGCTTTTTTTGTTGTTGCTTGGTTTTGTTGTGGTGGGTTTTTTTTTGTTTGTTGGGTTTTGTTTGTTTGTTTTTTAATTTCTAGGCTTTTTCTATGATTTTTATTTACTAACCTGCGATTTAAATCAGCGTTAAAGTGTTGGGAGATCAGCAGTTGAGGGATGTCTCTTTGCAGCACTGTGCGGTTATTTTATACAGATTGATGGGGTGGTATTTCAAAGCATGACATTTTTCCTTTCAGGTATGTGGGAGATGTATTGAAATTATTGATCTGGCTTTGAACATCCATTAATGTCCACTTAGCTTTTACAAATGACTCTTGTGTTTTCTATGTGTCTCTTGATTATTTATTTATTTTCCCTCGTCCCTGCTAAACTAACAAAATGCTCATTTCAAATAAATGTTTTGCAATATAGGCGTGAAATGCTGTCCTATCTTCAGCATCTTTAACCATCTTGCCTGGCACTTTCCTTCCATTCTCGGATTTGCTTTCAAACCTCTCCCTTGCTTCCTTCCCACTCCCTGCCAAAAAATCCAACCAGCCTTTCTGCAGATCATGCGTGTGTTAAATATACCCCAACCCAGAAAGAGTCATTGCCTCCATAGCCCTATGGCTAGAGCAGGTGGGATTTAAAGCACACACACACACATACATGAAAAAATAACACTTTTGCTCCATCAGTCTTTATTTATACAAAGTGGAGCAAACCTGGGAGGAGAGGGTGAGCCAGAGCTGCCGTGCTGTGGCCAGCAGTTGTGGGAAGTGGGATGGTATCATTCACATCTGATTTAAACCTGCTGACTGCCACAAACGCCAAACTGTTACCTGTTTATACACGTTGCTCTTTTGTTTTTTGGTCAAGACATTTTGTAAGGTAATTCCTGATTTGTCCTCTACATTAGGTACCTGGAACATGGCACAAAATTAGTATACACTACGTGGGAGTAAGAGATGAAAGACTGATTTTAGTTTGCTTGGTGGCAAGGAGCTTTCCTAAAGCAAATAATTAATTTCCCAACTTGACACTGACATGCCTGGGTGCTCAGTAGGCAAATTCCTTGCAGGAGATGCTGGCCAAAACCACACGTGATGAGGAGAAGCAGGTGGTGGCAATGCAAAGCTGGTAAAGGTACAAGGATAGATTTGGGTTACCAGTAGGGGAACCAGGACAGTCCATCAGCGAGCAGTTGGTGGCGAAGCGGCACAGCAGCCACTCTGCCAACAGGAGAGGCCCGCCAGTTCGGTACCTCTGTCTGGCACCTCTTGCCCCACATGTGCTGATGGACCTCACTGGGGAGGATGTGGGGAGAGATGGTCAAAGTGCTGCTGCTTCTGTGGGGCAGCGCCTACCTCCAAAGCCTTAAAGGATCTTGCTGGTGCTGATTGGTAATTGCACTCCTGCCCCTGGTCTGTTAATGAAGACACACTGTCTTTAAAATGCATATATCTGTGTGTATGTGTAGGACCTGCAGGATCCAGGGTGGATGCTCCAGGCTCAGTGATTACGTGACATTATTAAACCATTTTACAATAGCTAATGATCGTTGTAAGCACAGTTAGAAACTTTTGTTTTGAACTGTTTGTCTTTTAAAATAAAACGCTATTTTTTTTCTTTTTTTTAAACAAAACCCGCATCTGCTGGCAAATAGGCATCGGAGGAAGTGTCAAAATCTCTACAAGCAATGAAAGAAATTCTGTGCGGGACCACAGACAAGGAGCCACCTACTGAAGTCGTGGCTCAGCTGGCTCAAGAGCTATACAACAGTGGCCTTCTAGTGACGCTTATTGCCAACCTCCAGTTGATAGATTTTGAGGTGGGTCAGCATCCATAAATCTTTCCATCTCCTTGGTCTCAGTGTTGTCAGTGAGTATAGCTGTATTTTCCTGAGGTCTAAATAATTTTATTGCATCGAGACTGTTTTTTGCATGCTGAAGAAAGTAGCAGCTGTAGATTGGTCAGTGTCCTGATAGATGTGCCTATATACTGGAAGCAAATGCAATGCATCTGATTTATTTTTGAGGGATTTTCTGAAAACAAAAACAAGAAAAAAAATATTGCCATGTATATCCAAGCAAGATAGGAAATAATGCTGAGAACACTGTCTGTGACCAGCCTCGTAAGCTGCAGTGACTAACCTCTTACTTTGGGATAGTGCAAGTAGAGCCAAACGCCATCTCTGAAGAGTGTTTCCAGGGGTGGGGAAAGGAAATAATTGGAAGCATGTCAAAATGTTATGTGAAGAAAACTGAAAAAATTGGGATGGTATAGTTGAGAGGAATGGAGTTGAAAAAGGTGTTAAAAACTGACAGCAGGTAGCAAGGCAAATTGGGTTGCTCCCACTTAATCTTTTAGATTAAAAAAAGAAAGGAATATATCTTCTTGCCAGCAGAAGGAGTAATATTAATATATTTTTTTTCATTATCTAGTTCATGGAAGTCCTTGACAACTTTGTTTGCCAAGAACTTAGTAGATAACTACTAAGATAACTGAACTTGCTTATAAATAAGGAGAAGAAGAGTTATGGTAGAAAAGCTTGCAGTAATTTGGGATAAATATAAACTCTTTTTAATTGACCTTTGACTGGCAGGGACGGGCAAGAAGCTTTGTCGTGGGCAGGTCATTATAGTGTTCTTGTGGTCCATGGTTCAGATGAGTTAGTGGTTCCCAGGGGCTGCTTTTGTGAGTCTTCTGATTTTTATGGCTCCCGGGTGCTGGTGAATCATCACAAGTGCCTGAGCATCACAGAGCAGTGAGAAATCCCCAGGAACCAAGCTCCGCTACTGAGGTCTGAACCTGACAGGTAGGGCAGGGCAGCCACTGAATTTAAAAATCAGGTCCCCAGAGAGATCATCTGATGCTCTCAGAGTCACCTCTTGTGGGAGTTAGTTTCTTGTGGAAGATTTCTCTCCCTATTTAAGTTATTTGTTTTTACTTTTCTTTCAATCTTATAAATGGTGGGAGGTGGCAGGTGTATGTTTACTTTTGCCCCATCTTCCCCATATACCCAGTAAATCCAGGATCCAAGGGACAGATAGATTTATTTATTGATTATTCCTTTTTGAAAATGTTGCTAGTGGAGTTCTCCCACTCTTCATCAGGTCTTGAGTTCAGGAGATTTTTTTTTTTTATGCTAAAATTTCTTTCATTTGTCATCTCCCTGCCACCCCTGGTTGTTGTTAAAAGTCTTAATTACACACGAAATGCCCCCAACAACCCAAACCCCTTTAAAAATATTTATTTATTTTTAAGAAAATAGGAGGTGGGGGAAGATATTATTAGCAAATACGCCATGGAAGGGAAACTACTGCATTATTTTATTTGCCTGGCAGTCTATATTGCTTTTGTCAGACAAAAAAATTATGTCTGGACATATCAAACATAGTCTTCAAATGCAAGCACTGAATAAAATACCAAATGTGTTGCTGAATTACTGTTATTACAAACAGTTCTAATAACTTTTATTGCAAAATAGATTTTTCTATGATAAAATTTTTTCAGTCATTTGGCAAAACTGTTATGCGTACTCTCAGTGCAGATGAATTGTCATTGAAGAAGATGACAGAGGAGCATTTGTTGCTCTGTGTTCATATTCTCACTGAGATTTTCAGTTCCTTAACTTTTCTGCTCCTGTTTTGTTATATTGGTGGCCACAGTTGGCATTTACGTTTCTCTGTTGATCAAGCAATTTCACCACTTTATAATATGCGAATTAATTTTTTCATCCATATGCAATGGTGGAAAGAAAAATTCTAAGTCACTTGTAAATCTGATTTCTGAAGGGAATCGGAGAATCAGAGAATGTGCTGAGTTGGAAGGGACCCACAAGGATCATCGAGTCCAACTCCTGTCCCTGCACTAGGACAACCCCACAGTTCACACCATGTGTCTGAGGGTGTTGTCCAGTCTCTTCTTGAAGACTGTCAGGTTTGGGGCCGTGACACCTCCCTGGGGAGCCTGTTCCAGTGCTCCACCACCCTCTGGGGGAAGAACCTTTTCCTAATGTCCAACCTGAACCTCCCCTGGTACATCTTCCTGACATTCCCTTGGGTTCTGTCACTGGTCACCAGAGAAAAAAGATCAGCGCCTGCCCAGTTTTGCACAGCTGTAGTTCCTTTTTGAAGGTGTGTTTTCAAAGACTTCAGGAAACTTGATGGCTGTTTAGAAGGGTGAGACCAGAGCTAATGCCCGTACCCAGGAAAAGACAGAAGCAGAGACTCGAGTCCTTTCTTTTTGTGTTTCATCTTACAGTACCCTACAGCACATGTGGCTGGGGTGGGCATGCGTGTAGGGGGAGGCTGTCATGTCCTTGCACATGTTCATCGCTCATTTATAGAAAACACAGGTTTATTGCTTCTGCCACTCATGATACAATAGATAATTTTGCTGATGGTGCTGTTTATGAAGCAATAAAGCTGGGTTTGAGCAGGAGCTCGGAATCAAGGTCAGGCTGGATTTTTTGAAATTTAAAATACAAAATTTATTGTTTGGACTAGATGATCTTTCGAGGTCCCTTCCAGTCCCTAACATTCTGTGATTCTGTGAACTTTGAACTAAGGGAAGTGTGCACAGAGAAAAAGTTAATTAAAAGATGCTATGTTACTAAGTGCATAAAGGTAAGCCTAAAGGTTCACAAACTGTAAAGCCACTCAAGGAGGCAATTAATAGCCACAAGCCCAGAACTGGTGATGTTAGAAACTTTCCTTTATTTTATCTTGAAACAGAAGCTAAATTATGGCATAGGTGTCGTGTAATTTGTTATTTATATAATGGCATCCTTGGCACTTTTTTTGTTCTCTCTGTGCTGCCTTACCTTGTGCTTCAGTGGCCATATGTTTTTCATTGTAAGGTAAAATCAAATTGCAGATCCAAGTAACAGTAATGCAAAAGCATTCCTACAATTTTTATAGATGTCTGGCAGTGCGGGAAGTCTGCCTTGGTTCCCTCCTACTTGGCTTCGTTCACACCAGGAGAACCCAAAGAGACCAATTTCTCTGGCTTTTACCATTGCTGGTCTCTAGAAAATGTGATATAATTACATATATATATATTCTCTGCTATTTGCTATAATGCTGTAGTGCACCTCATATTAAGTAACTCATGTAAAATTTGGCATGGCAGAGAGGATCATGGAATTTTTTGGCCATTTTCACCTTACCCTTTCAACAGCTCTTCTCCATCTGCACTGGTTTTGTCTTGGAGTAACTGCTGAAGCTGTTGAAGATCACAGGATTCCAGACATATGTTATGGGTGTTGTAAAGACAGGGGAGAATGGGATGACTTTATAAAGCATTAGCCTAATGAAAAAAATGTCTAAGGGTCGAAAGTGTTGCAGACAAAGGCAGATGGACTGGCCTGCTCTGATTTGATTCTCCTATTTAATTCCCCGAGTCCCCGAGTCTCCAAACCAGCTGGGTTGGAACGAGTAGGAAAGCAGAATATTTTGTGTTTCTCAGCGGTGATTTATTTGTAGAGGTGAAACTAGGGAATTTCCCTCTGTGTGAAACTATCTGCTCCTTGGCTTCAAACATTCAGTAAGTTTCCTGCCAAGGAAAGTTTGTCCTCTGAAGACAGATCAATGAGCATGTACAGATTGTAAGTAACCTTTTGCTTTAGCTTGCCCTGTGCATAGTGACCCTGTGTTGACTCAGTGCCTTGATTACTGGTCTCCCAGTGCAGCGGTCTCCCCGCTCCATTAATTTCACACATCAGTTTGTCTCCTGTGGCCAGGGGAGAAAGTGGTGGGGGAGGAAGAGGACATCTAATGCAAGATGTACTGGCAAACACTGTGGCTGAGTAGAACATAATTTGGAAAGACCTTCTGAAAAGTTGTTTGCACAGGGAAACATTTGACGACAAAATGTGATTGTGCAGATGCATGTATACAGGAGAAAATTAGGACAAAATGAAGGATCTTAGTTGTGACAAATGCACGTGTGTGACGCAGCCTTTTTATGAATAGTAGTTATTTCATTCTTCATAGTGAAATAATGGGTGCAGTTTAAAATTTAAACCGAATTTCCAAAAATGCAATCAGACTTGGCATTGATTGCATTTGAATAATGAAAAGCTTTAGCTTAGTAAGTCTAGGCTGTGGGGCGGCATACTTGGTACTAGCTTGACAACTTAAATTTGGAGGCTGCTGGAGCAATAGTACTACGCTGCAAAAGTCTGTTTGCCTCAGGGTAGTGGCTTGCTTTTTTGGTACTGTGACGTTGCTATTTAGATAGCCAGGGATTTGTTTGACAGGATAAGGGGGATGCACATCTTCACTTCAAAAAAGAAAAGTGTAAATTGCGGGATCAGTAGCCTTCAGAGCCACCTGAGGGAGGAAGCCTTCTCGTGGTGTTGAAGACAACAGCAAGTATGAGGTGGTGGGACTGTGGAGAGCTCAAAAAAAAGAGACTGACTTGTTTTGTTTTCTATTTCATTTCCAGTTTAAATAGAGATTATCATAAACGGTCTTTTGTTCATGTTTTTACTGTTGAAGATATATTTTGCTTTTTTTTTAACAGGGCAAAAAGGATGTTTCCCAGATATTTAACAACATCTTGAGAAGACAGATTGGCACACGCAGCCCTACTGTGGAATACATTAGTGCCCATCCACATATCCTATTCATGCTTCTAAAAGGGTGGGTGCTTTAATTTGATTTTTATTAAAGAGCGTTGCCTGGAACAGGCTGGCAATGCAGTTGATCTGCTTCCTCACTTTTGGGTGTTTTTGTTGTTGTTTTGTCTGGTTGGTTGGTTTTTGTGTGTTGGTTTTTAATAAGAGGGATTTTCAGATTTTGTTCCAGATTTCTTATTTTGTTTCTTTTGTACTGATTGACTCTCAACTTAGCTGCATACTTTGCAATGACTGGATTATTTTAATTGGCTGTTATTTCTTCACCAGATTTCATGTTGGAGTGATTATGTGTGATTGTTTTTGACTGCTCCCCACACGATGTGTATTTCAGTTCTTGCCGTAAACTCTTGTGTAGCGTTGTTGACAACTGCTGAGTTTCATTTAGAGCTTTTTGCACTGCAGGAGTGACTTACAGCGCTGTCTGTAAATAAGTGGAGTCAAATGCTGGACCCACCATGTGGTAAAACAGGGAGAAGGAAAAATGCATAAAAAGAATAGTTGTGTCTGTGCAGCAGACTTCTCCAATGCTTGTAGCCACATGCGAATTTCAACTTCAAATTAATTCAGTGATGAACTCCACAACTTCCAGCATTATTTTGTGTGTGTGTATGTGTATGTGTGTGTGTCTTTTAACCTTGGAGGGAGTCAGTGCTCAGCTATAAGCCGGTGGTTCCCAAGGTAAGCTGGCTAAGGATGGGGAGCACACTGCTGTGTGGTGAGGACCAGCTGGAGTTGCATTCAGGAGTGCACAAGTGTTGTCCTAAAACTCTTGAGGTTTCTTACCTCCTTTGCTTTTGACTGAAAGCACTTTCCATTCAGTGAGAAGCTTTGCTTTTCCAACCCTTGAAGTCTACTGCGTTCTGCTCAGTTTCCTGTGGTTTTCCAAACCACACAAACCAAAGAAGCCAAAGCTTTAGGATTTTGTTTATTTTTCCCTAAGGAAATGAGAATATATGTGATTTGGATTGAAGAAATGATGCAGAAACAAGTGCATTTATTAGCTGATCAGGATGAAACAATGCGGACTCCTATAGTTGTATGGTCACACTAGTAACAACCATTCAAAAACATGACATAAGCCTTTTAAACTAATGGTACTTAAGAGAATTATATATTATATATATATTTATAAAGTGTCTGTCTTGCTTTTGAGGCTGAAAATTTGCAGTTTTGCCATTTGCTCCACAGCCAGAGTTAGGAAAATACTTAAACACCATCTAAGATTTGTGCAGGACAAGGCTGGAACCCCAAGGATCAACTTCCCCTCAGCCTCTCTCTTCTCCCAGGGGCAGACCTGAGCCAAGAGAGGGATTTGCATGAGAGTCTTCCAAAATAGTTACTTCCTTCAAAATTGGCCACATTCCAGCACAGCTGAGTAGGGTGAGGGGGAAGTAACCAAGAGAACTGGTCAAAACTAGGGATTTCAGGAACTGTGAGCTTGCGGTTGGCCATGGTGGCAAAGCTCTTGGTTGCTGTGACAGGAGGAGGCCTGGACCTGCTGCCGTCCTTGCGGGCAGGCTGGTGGGGGCCCAGGTGGGCAGCCGGGCTGAGCTAGGTCTTACTCTTACAAGTATGGTGATTTGTTGTGATTTAGTTTTAATTTTGAAACTCTTGACTTGTTTTGTGTTACTAAATACTGGCTTCCTCAGAGAGGAGACGAGCAAGCTAGTTAAATGCATTTTGGTTTTGTTTGTTCATTAAAATTCACCATTTATATGAACCTCGAACTGGTTGTTTCAGAACAGTGATGATAGTTCTCTCAGTTGTCGCTAAGTTGTGCAACTGTTTTCAATTTCATATATAGATACAATCATTTTCTTCCCTCATCTCTGTCTTTGCTTTGGCGATCTCCTCCTCACTTTTTCACTCAGTTTGGTTTTGCATGTTGTGCATGTATCGTTACCATATGTCTGGGTTTTATTTAAAGCTAAAAAATAATTTTGGGTGATGTCCCAGATATTCTTTGGCATCTGTAACAACCAAGGATATTAAGATGATAGTAAAGATTTTATGTTATGCATACATACTGCTGACAGACATTTTACTGTAGGCGATCAGAATCACTGGATATATTCAAATGTCATTGTTTAGGTGCTTTTTTGGAGATTGCTGCTGCATGCAGCAGCGTGTCTGTGTTAGCTGGTCCTCAGGCTCCTTGTTCTGGATTTCTTGGCTATCTCTCCACAGCACTGCACTGTATCAGAACTGCCGTTTCTGGAGTTTCTCGTTAGAAAGCACTGTTGAATTCATCAGCAGCAGTCCAGAAGACAGTCCTACCCAACCCTGATGGTGTCTGAGCAGCTGCCGCAGAACAGCGTAATGACATCAAACGCAATACTGTCTTACCTACCTATGTCCTGCTGCCAGGGCTGTTGAAAAACGATACTTAAAATATGTGCGAAAGCAAGGGTAGGGCCCCGAATGTGCGGCTTTCTGTGTGCGGGCAGCACGCGGTGCTGGTGTGCCATCGGCTCTGAGACTGGGAAAAACACACTTCATGTGTTAGACGCCACCACTTGAAAACGTGACTTGAGGTTGAAGTTAAATTAAGTATATGATATCAAAATCTGCTTAGAGGAAAGTGGATTTATCTGGCTTGTATATGGCATTATTTGAAGAGGTAAAAAAAAAAAGATCAGCCATGGCTATAAAACAAACAGCCTGGGATTATTGTGAAGACGCGTCATTGTTTTACTTATATCGGATGCAAAATTCTCAACAAAAGATTGCTTTTTCATTGCATAATGTGAGTGGGAAGGATCCTGAATCAGAGCTCCCGCCCAGTGTTTCCTGCCTAATCCTCCCGTGGCACTGCCAGCTTGAGATAACTGTTCTTACCTTTTAGGCTTCGCTTTACTTGTTGGCTACTTCCTTCCAGCTTCCCAGCTTCAGAAAAACATAGAACACATAGTTCACTACTTTTTTTTTTTCCTTCTTTTTTTTTTTTTTTTTGATAGGTTGACTTCCTTGCTGCATGAGGACTTCTTGCTTTAATAGTACCTTATTTTCTCTGTGTGCAGGCTTTGTGTATGAATAGGATTTCAGATGAATACAATGTTTGGTGCATATTATAGAGTACTGGTTATATTTGGGACAGTTTTTTCTCCTGTATCAGCATATTGCATTAGCCTAGAAATAACTTTGGTCCTTTGTAATTTAAAATATTTTCCCTCTAGTACTATGACTGTAGAGGACTTGAAGTGGCACTTGCATTGTTTCTTCCAAGTGACAAATTTGTAAGCTCCTTTGTGAATATATATCATGCCACATGCTGTCTAATGTACTCAGCCACTGCCTTAATCTGTTTTTTGTGATGATCTCTTCATATTACAGTGCAGTCAAAGTTTTAATGGTATATTGGCTAAAGTTGCAGAATTCCCCTTGAGTTTATCCAAGGATAAATTTGTTATCCAAGGATAAACTCAAGCTATAGGAGTTTTAGTGTAAAATCAGATCAGAATATAGCTGTTTGTCAAGACCTTGTGTCTCCCAGGCTCAATGCCTTCCTACGTCCTGCCTGTAATCCTTACCTTGTGCCATCTTCCACACTGGCCACACAAGTATGATTCCCTTTGTGCTGAAATGCATCTCTGTTCTCAGTCTTCCCTCTTTCAGCCTCTACAATAAGTATTTAAAAATATTTCAAGTCCGTTATTTCCATTTCTGGTTGTCCCTGGTGGTCAGTATGTGGAAGTTTCTTTAGGTTGTAAGCTCATCCAAACAGGGGCGTGCTCTCTATATATTTTTTTTTTCTATTGCAGGAGTACATAAGCATAGAGCACTGATTGCTCATTAGAAGTGATTTGGAACCACATCTTTATCGTTCATGCTTGGTTGCTTTGCCTGTAAGTGTGGGTGAGGAGAACATACCAGTTATGACCAGGCAGCGTGTAAACTTCTTCAGGCATATTTCAGGAGCCAAACCCAACGTCCCTCGCTTATGTGAACAGCCAAAGGTCCATAACCCACCTCCAGATAATGGGGTATTTGACTAAGAATGATTCTGTTGATACTTGTGTTTTAAAAAGTTATTGTGCTGGAAACAATATAATTTGCTCTTATTCCAACCAAAATATTCTGTAGCCAACTATTTAATATTTTCCTGGCTGTGCTCCTAAGAGCAACTCCGCCTCTTTTTGGTTGAAAATTAGTATTCCTGTTAATGACACTGAGGAGAGGTACGCCTCAGCGGAAAACATCAGCGAATCTCCATTGTCTAGAGAGTTATAAATTCACATTTGCAAATGTTTCCCAAAAGGAAACGAATAAGGGCTTGAGTGCCTGCATTTCCTTGAGGGTGGTAAATTTCATTTGCCTGTTTGGAATAGTAGTTCATTTTTCATTAAGACAGCTATTGTTCACATCAGGTTGAAGTATGCTGCTCTGGTATGCTCGCAAAACACTACCATTCTTTTAAATTGCAAGCTGGTGGTAAATTTGAGGGCCCACTCACTTATAGCACAGATGGCGTTTTGTGTTTTTCTTTTTTTTTTTGGCCTAGTGATAAGAATGAATTGTGCAAAAGAAAAATGATGCTGATAAACTCCGGCTGATAATACACAGTTCTGATATAGTATGACCGGCTTATTGAAACAGAGCGTGCTTTCTGTCCCCCAGGACTTCACCACTTTCACATGACTGAAGATTGCTGGAAGAAGTTCATTTTAAGTCCTTCCTGACTGTTGGATTTTTTTTTTCCTTAATTGTGTTTCTAACAGTTTTGTTTCAGATTAATTTCAGCTTTAAAGTAATCAAGACTCTATAGAAATAGAAGATGATCTGAATCTCCTCCCCCCTCCCTCCCTTTCCAAGATGGAGCAGTGTGCTGGCTCCTGGCTATTGCAGTGCTTGTGCCGTAACAGGATTGTAGCTTGAGGAATGAATACTTGTCTCCTGAACAAAGTCATAGCTTCTGCAGAGGGGGGATTGAGCAGAATTCCTCCTAAACTGCAACAAAGATCTTCAGACCTGCAGAAAGCTTAATCCTCTGTAGACTGCCTGCATCAACTCTTCCTATCTTCCTCAGTAGACATTAATATTCTAGAATGACATTCTCTAGAAGGAGAGTAGGAGGTGATGGATGGTCATGAGGTGTTACATTTTTCTTGGATAAACTGGAGAGCTCAGAATTAAATCTGAAAAGGGAGGTTGTTATATTGTATGGACTTTGCTTTCTCATCAATCCTTAAAGGGAGAAGGAGTTCTGCGGAAACATTACATGCTCCTCACGGCCTTTTGGCAGAGAGGAGGTGCAGTGGACGTTCACACCAGGATGTGTTTTGGCTTGGGAAGACAAAGGTTTGCAATGGAAAGCACCGGCAGCCTTAGTCTGCTCCTTAGCTTTGTGATGTGTCCACACTGGCACACGTCCTCCCTGTGCTACAAAGTTCCTCATTGCTAGAAAAGTGCCTGCTTATCTTTGTTCTTCTAGGCTTGATCTTCTCTGTTTCTTTTTATTCTTCAGGTATGAATCCCCAAATATTGCCTTACGCTGTGGAATTATGCTGAGAGAGTGTATCCGGCATGAACCCTTGGCCAAAATCATACTTTTTTCGGAACAGTTCAGAGACTTTTTTAAATACGTGGAAATGTCAACATTTGATATAGCTTCTGATGCCTTCGCTACATTCAAGGTAAATTATTCAATGCCTGCATCATAGTGTTGTGTCAAAAATGTCACTCCATCAGTAGTTGCCACTGAATGTTTTGTTGCCTTTAAACTAGGTGACTTTTTTTATTGTTCAGTAAAGGATATAATTAATCCTTGGTCTGTTTGTAAGAGGATTCACAACAGTGATCAAGTCTGCAAAGAATCTTTAATTCAATACAGATTTACATTTTGCGAATGTTCTTCATCTTGAAGATGGTCTTTTATGCAGCCTTTTAAAACTCAAATTAATCATGTATTATGTACAGCTCTTGTAAAATGCGTAACATTTTTCGCTCCCTACCTTCCCTTGGAGACAAAACCACTACCCATCATAACCACAACCTGTAAATAAAAAGAATCATTTCAAATTCACTTTTAAAAATCCTTTCATTTTTGCTGACCATTCTGAGTTTGACAGTCAAGTTTAGACTAACGCCATGCCCACTGATTATTTTACAGCTTGTTTGTATGCTTACTTTTGTGACCCATAGTTCAGTGTAAGGACCATACTGCTATAAGTAGGAGAAAGCACTGCATAGACTCTGTATAGAGTCTGAGTTGTATTAAAAATGAAGTTGGGTGAAGCTTGCCAAGTTTCTTGGAGTTTGTATGTGAGCATTGTCTTTCCTGCAAGGTGCTAACAAAATCTCTGAGCAGAATTTGGTGCCTATGAGTTTTATGTGCAGGGAAGATTAATTTAGTTCTGTAAAATAATTTAAGAAATATGGAGAAAATTCTTTTCAGGTAAAGACTCTTCTAAATATAGATGTAACTCCCTTTTTTTCTTTTTTTTCTTCTGTCATCGGGTTCCTTGCTGTCATAGAAACAAGTTGTTCATTCTTTCTTCTCAGAGCTAATTAGAAACATGATGAGATAGACCTTAAGAATAACTGTAAGGAATGTTAGAATTCAGCTCAGCAATTCAATGCATACTTAAATCTGGCTTCTGTTTTTACTGCTCTACTGAATGGGGTTAAGATTTGCATGATAGAAATAACATTTCATTTGTCAGTAATGAGCAGGATTGCCAGTTCAAACACTCTTTAATCAATAGCAGCATCTTCCACTTATTTTAAGTTGTGGTGTAAATGTGATTAAAGTGGAAGTAGCACAGAAACACAGACAAGTGAAAGTACAGTGCAGGACTATATAAAAATGCTACATAACTGAGATATTGAAATCTTCTGTCTGTGGCATTTTACCCTGTGCTCGGAAGAATATTTATCTCTGGTCAGAAAAAGTGCTTCTGGACTCTGTTCCCAGCTTGACAGAACAGATTTACATCTTTTCCCCAGGTCCTGCTTTGAGCATGACAGCAGGTTGTGTTGGTGGTGATGGACAGTCTTCACCCCAACCAGGACGCAGGATGGGGACGGGGGTCAGTTAAGTTAGGGCAAGGACCACAGACTGCTGCAACCCTCCCAAAAACACAGAGATTGATGTTGTTCACAGATCTACATCTGTGGAACTGACTTCTAACCCCTGTGAACCAAGTGTATTTTTAGCAGGATTTAAAAATAGGATTCCACATCCTCATGTGCACTGGAAAGAGAGGAGTGTGAGGACAGTTCATCCTCAGACATAGGTCGGAATCACCTTTTAAAATGCTTGGGGAAAAATCTAGAAACTGTATTTTTTCTCTTAAAATTCCCTCTTAGCACCTGTTATGTGGTCAGGTCTGGAAATAAACCAGCTGCTCATCTCATCTCTCATTTGTCTGTTACTCTGCATAGCTGGAACAGCAAGAACTGATGTGGAAGTCATTGAATCATGAAATATGGAGCTACCTAATTTCTAATACCATAGAAATAAGTGCTATGATTTCTCGCTGGCTGGATTACTGAACTCATGTTTTAGGTTCTGTTGCCCCTGTGTTGTGTTTGTAGTGTTGCCACCAGGGTGTCTGGTGGATAGCCTGTGCACCAGAGGAGTGCTCAATTAAATGTGCATTAAAGTCTGAGGATATTTATAGTAGGGAAGTATTGGAATTTTTGATGATCTGGAGATGTACTCCTTCATTAAATGCAGCCAGGTGTACTTCAGAGAGGAAGCAGAGCTGTTAAAAGTGCAGAGGAAAATGGCGTGTATTTAGAGATATAGTTGGCTGTGGAGGGTACAAGCAGCGGCTGGAAAGAGTGCTGATTGAATACCGCTGCTCTGTGCTCTCTCGCGATTTTCTGTGAAAAACTCATTTTGGATTATATTGCATTTGTGCCCCCTATTGAAAAATGTTGTACTTGTCTCCTAAGTGCCCTGTGTAAAAGCTCATGAATCATGTTTGTTGCACTCAGCCATTTAAACTGCTATCACTGCAGTCCTGCTAAATAAAGGAATGTATTAAAAACACGTACTGGATTTTATAGCACTCTGCTTTCCTCTTATAATTGATGGTAAAAATAAATTAAAGGATTAGTATGTAAAGGATTTCTTTTATTTGCGGTGCTGTAGAGGACGTGTCTGTGCATCTGCTTCAACTGCTCATCAGCTTCAGTCTCTGATTGGGTTGGGAAACCAAGGAAAAAAATTACGAAAAAGATAGCAGAAGCTGATTCAGTGGAAAAATACCGACTTGAATGGACTTCATCAGGCATTCTTTGTGATCAATTTTATGTTTTAAAAGAGGCAATAAGATAAAAATTAAACTTAAATGCCTCAAACTAGCCATTTCATAACTATTCATCCAGTAAAGAGACCTGATTTCCTCTGGAGCTGAACATTTGCATGTCTGTCACTGTGCACCAGCATTCCCATTCTGTGGGAGAGGTTACTTGAATTTAAATTTGAATTAGTTGACCTTTTAGCATGGGAGGCATCCCATCCAGCTGCCTGAAAGGTCCGCTACTGCTTGTTGTCAGCCCACTGTGGGTAGACAAAGAGCTGCAGAAGGGATTCATCCCACCTACCTGAGGACACTTTCTGGTGATGGAGTGGCTGTGAAGGGAGCCTGCGTGGCTGGCTTAGGTTGATGCCTAACTTTTAGGCTTTAAATAAATAAATGTATGTCCAGAGTGACTGATTTTGAGTCTGTCTTGTATTCATTGGAGATGAGCCATACCAATTGATCAAACTTAGCACAATTTTCCAGCTGTGGAGTAGCATGTAGATCAGTTTTGGCTTTGGGACCATAGCTGATCCCCCCATAAAGGATTAATTTACTTTCTTCCTTTCCCACACCCCATTTTATTGTAAGTACTGTGCACAATGACCTTAAGGAAAGGTGAGAATAAAAAGGAATATAAAGAGCAAGTGTTTGAATAGTTTTATATTGATTCTGTGAGCACTCACTGAATTCTCCTTGAAATCCTAATAAAAGCACAATACAGCCTTGTTTTTAAATGCTTTCTGTCTATAGAAATCACATTGTAGATACCTTCTAAAAGATGACCTGGTAAAAAAAATACACTAAAATACCTTTGAGAAGCAAGGGACAATATAATGAGCACAGTCTCTCAGATAACCTTTTTCTGTTCTTCCCCAGGACCTGTTAACGCGACACAAATTGCTGGTAGCCGAATTTCTGGAACAGAATTATGATGCGGTAAGTGTAAAAGATAGAACAATTTTTAAGAAAATCTGTTCATACTTAGCTGGAAGAAGTGAGCTTTCAATAGCAGAGGGCTTCATGCTCCGCATAAAATAGTCACATAGGACTGCAAAACATTGCTTTTAGTAAAGCAGAATCCTTGTGTGGTGTTTGAAATACAGGTACCCCCCCTGCACACACACGGGGTATGTGCCAAGGTTTCAGGAGCATTCATAGTTTAAAAGCAAGTTTTATTCCTCTCTGCATGCATTGCATCTCCTCATCTGTGAATGGAACTGTTAACTTTGTATGTAAATAGATCATGGGGAAAAAGGTATGTGCATTTTTGAAGAGTTTTGTGATATTCCAGCACTGAGAGGGCCATGCCAGTGTGATATATAATACTCTGAGACAGAGGAGAAAAGGTACTGGAAGAAGTTTTAGCATTACTGGAAATTACATACACCTGACAGGGGGACTAAGGTGCAAGTATTCTTCTTACCATGCTAAAGCAATTAGTCCCTTGGTTTCCTGCCAGTGTTCACTTTGAAATTTTGGCTCAGTTTTGAACTAAATGTGAGTCAGAAAAATTCCATTAGAATCAACTAAAGTTGGGCTGATACGGATCATGGAGTTAGTCTACAGGTTGTGTTCTCATGTTACCTGAAATATTCTTTATTTAATTGCCAAAGTGAAAAGGCTAAAGACTATTTCTTTCATTCTAGAGTTACCAAGAAGGTTAAATAAAGATCAGACTTATTATTGCTGAGTCGCAAATGGAGCTGAACTGGAGCAAAATTAGTATCTCTGCTAATCTTTTATCTTAGTACTGAAGCACTGGCATTGGAAGAGCCCCTGTTCTACCTTTGTTTAATAATTAAAATTTTAAGTATAAGTTGTGGAAGTGAGCATTTTTTAGATGATTCTTGGACAGCAGTGTTGGGTTTTTTGCTTGTTTGTTAGATGGTTTGAACGTATCAGAGCCCTCTCACTCAGTCTTCTTGACCACAAGATTCCCTTGGCCTGATCCCACAAAAACCAGCACATGCTTGGCTCCCAGTGGCCCTTGTTGAGCTTTAGTGAGTGAAGGTACTGAAGGCAGGTGGCACCTCACTGAAGGAGCTTTTGGCGTATGCCAGTATGGGATGCACTGTCACCAGTTTGGGGTATTGCATTGAATCACAAAGCAAGTCATGACCATGACATGAGTGAGTGGATGTTACGTGTGGGACCCACATGTCCTGCCCCCTCATAAGAGAAGGCTCTACAGGCACTGGCTTTACTTCTGTCCTAGTTGGCTCGCACCAGCTCCTGATACATCCAAGCCATATGTGGTATCTGTCTCTGCAGTACTTGGAAGAGGAGTGTTCCTGGGCGTTAATTCACTGCGTGGTAACCAGCCAGGAAAAAAGGCGATGAGAGCTGGAGCTGGCATTGCAGTGAGATGTTTGAGGGTGGCACTGCTGCAGCCTCTGCTGCTCCTCTGGGGTGGGAAGGACCGGTAGGAGGAAGGATGGACATGAATCAGATGCATTTGTGTTTTCTTGTTACTCTAGATCTTTGAGGATTACGAAAAACTCCTTCATTCTGAGAATTACGTAACGAAGAGACAATCTTTGAAGGTAAAGTTTCTCAGCACTTTCCTTCTAAATTTGAACTCCACATTATGCACAATATGAAGATGCATGTATAGCAACAGAGCAGCCACGTACTTTCTAAAAAAAAATAAGTGCTTGGGGATGCTGCTCTTACAGTGCTCAGGAGTTCACTGTAAATTTTCTTTTCTGGATCTCTGGTGAAGCATTGGGCCATTTCTGGGGAACAAGCACTATCATTTTTTTTCTGGCCTCAAATCTGTACTTTGGTTCAGAACGTAGGTTAACCTGAACTTGAGAGTAATGTGATGGTCTGTCTGGTGCTGCTTGCTGCTACAGCACCAAGTCTGACATGACCTGCAGATGGGACCAGAGAGGTGTGTTAATGTAACATCCACATGAAATGAAGGCGTCTTTGTGGGACAGCTGTACTACACTTGCTTCTGTCCTGGCTGGCTCACGCCAGCTCCTGTTCCACCCAGCCCATATGTGGGATCCCTCTCTGTGATATTTACAAGATGAGCATTATTGGGCACTAAGTAATTCACTGCATGATAACAAGTCTAGGTTCTTGGGTTTTTTAAAGTAGTGACATTGAAACTTCTTAGGCAAGCATCAAAATAAGTTGGTGCTTTCTTTGCGTTCAAAAATCATGTGGTAACCTGAAAAACCTGGGGTTTTTTTGCGATTGTCTCTATAGCTGCTGGGTGAATTGATTCTGGACCGACACAACTTTGCCATCATGACAAAATACATCAGCAAACCAGAAAATCTCAAGCTGATGATGAACTTGCTGCGAGATAAAAGCCCCAACATTCAGTTTGAAGCATTCCACGTGTTCAAGGTTAGTATGAGCTGTAGAGATGGTAGACTTCTCCTCATAAGAGTGTTTTTCAAGGTGGGCAAAAGAAAGCCCAGAAAAAAAAGGCTGAAGGTTGGCATTTACAGTCACTTCCAGTGTTTGAGAATGTCTTAATTGAAAACCTTCCTATCACTCAGCCTCTGATTTCTGTTTGCCTTCCTTCAGTTGAGATCTAAAGCAGCATCACTTTGGTTTGTGCTGTGGGTAGTCACTCAAGTAGCTATGAGGTTGATGCTACAGGTAATAAAATCTTAGCTTTTAGGTTTTACCCTCAGTACCCTCCCCCAACTCTTAGGTCATTTTCCCTTGTGATTCTGGGTAAAGATTAAAAAAAAAGTCTTAACATTCCACATTAAGACTAAAAGTAGATGGTGTTAGCGCTGTGCATCAAGTGTGAGCACAATTTGGTTTTAGAGGTATTAGAAAGATTTGGTAAATCTGAGCTTGAAATGAGTTTAATCCTTCCATCCTTTGCAGTGATCATTAATGCAGTCTTAAACAATTAGCAGACCCAACCAGTGTCTCTTTTTTCGTGATGATTAATAAATGAAAAGTTTACAGTTTTCCTATAAAATTGGATTGTTATTATGCAAAACTACTTTTACTTGTGAATGAACACATTAATTTCAAACTATGTAAATAGGGTTGTTAATGATTTTCAGTAAAGGAATACTAAGCCTGTGAGGATATCCTTCCCCAGGATAGTTAAGGAAGATACCAGATCACACCAAAAGGCATGCTGTTGCGAAAAAGGTGACATCACCCTCCACAAATTCAGGTTGACTTGTTGAGTTTTGTACTTGTGCCATTTCTGATTTGAAAAAAAGCTTTCAGATCTTCAGTGCAGAGGCTTAGAGGATGTGCAACCTCTCCCCAGAGCTTTTCATTTCCAAAAAAAAAAGCTTCAAGGAGGATTAAAAAAAATCATCTCCCTGAAATAAGCAGCTTGGTAAACTGTTCTCTTGCTGACTTCCTCCATAGTCAGCTGAACCACTGTAACTTCTACTCCTTCTTATCAGGAGGTATGTGGCTCCAAGATAAGAGAGCAGTCAGGCTCCAAACACTTGCAGTCTTTGCGATGTCTATGGAGGGAAGGGATCTCAGAGGACTGGGCTTTCTTAGCCACTCTGTTGATAAATGCCAAGCTTTTATGTATGAAACATTTGTTGCTGTTCCTGAATTAATGATAGGCATGGCCTAGGCCTTGGGAACAGCTGATTTTGCTTATTTTAGGAGACATTTGAAAGGATTTGGAATAACTTGAAAGGATTCCAGTGTGCAGCCACGTCACACATTGCTGTTGCTCCCATTCTGCGTTCCCATTCCTCTCTTCCTTTCCTTTTCCAGTATGTTGCATCCCATTTGCAGTTAGAGTGGAGATATTGTAGGCACAGCCTTGCTTGAGCATTTGCAACCGCAACCATGTGGACGTAATGCTGAGACCTTTGGGTACCCAGCAAAAAAGAACATGTGGTGGTAATGTCATATCTCTCCAGTTCAAGGAGCCAAACTCTGTCCTCAGGTACCAACCTCCATGAGATGATATTGTTTTTTTCACATGCACAGGGTAGGTATAGGGTGTGTTATAGAAATTTACGTGGTGACTTAGCTTTGTAGAATGACTTAGAGAAGAGTGTTTACTTCTGATTTCACTTTTTAAATTGAATTCTAACTTCTTGAGAACTACTAAACAAAATCTTAAAATATTTAATAGAAAGAGGGAAAACACTACTGCCTTGTTGTGGCCTGTTCTGCAATGCCCCCGTGTCCTGTTTCTGGGTTAGGGTCTCTCAGCCCAGTTCTCTTGTCAGCTGTAATAATTCCATGCTAATGTAACTGGGAGAGGAATCTTGTCCTCAGCTTTTAATCTCATAAATTTTAGACTGTGCCTGCATTTTTAAATTGTGCTTGCAAAATACCTGTGTGGACCTGGTTGAAATTACAGTAGGCTAACGACAGTAATTTGAAATCAAAAGTCTGCTGAGAAGCAGATAGTTGCTGCTCTGTCTGAGCTGCCAAAAGATTTGGGTTTAAATTACCTGATTTAGATGTTTCACCAGTTAGACACATTTGAAATGAAAAAGTGCTTGTTTTGTGAGCGTCCAGATTCCAACACTCCCATGCCCCAACTGACCCAAAAAAAGGCATGTGACTCTCACCTCCCTGAGGCAATTTCTAGCTGTTGAAGATTCAAAACTGTAAGACAGAGATGAAAATGATGAACACCTCTAGTGCAAAAATACTTTGCAGGAACATTTTGTGGCTGAAAATGCCAGTACCCCTTCAAGCTCTAAGAACATTTCACTCATCCAGGGTGCTTTGGGTGAGAAGCTGAAGACAGAGAGCCCACTTGCAGTGGGCTTCCATTCTCCATTGAGGAGATGCTTGATCTTCCTCCTAGCTTCAGCTCCTTCTCTTCCTTTTGCTTGAGCAAATGGAGCTGCTGCCTTGCAGCACCATCCTAAATGCCTACAGCTGCTTTGTAAAGCTGGATATCCCAGACAATGCATACATGGGGTTTAACCAGTATTTAATAATTAGAAAAGGCTGGCACACCTCACCTCTTTCCTCCTGCTCCATAAATAATCCAACGTGGTCACCTAGAGCTGTAGGCTTCCGGAGTCACCGGTTCTTCTCTGCACTAATTTCAGTAGAGAGGTCTCAGTCTTGAGTGTGCACACTTTGGGGACCGAATATTGGGAAGGGCTCTCCAGCTTCTGTGACAGATTTATGAGTTATTAGTGGAGGCTACTTTGAGTTTGCCAAAGCTTTCAGACGTACATGAACACGGTGAAGATATTGCTTTAACCCTCCGCATTTAGAAATAAAGGCTAATAACAAGCTCTCTTGGCTTTCACATAAACACGGGGATTATTTTGAGGAAAACACCCTGTAGCAGTGAATTGGGATTATGCAACTTTCTTGTTCTTAAGCACACATTTAGCAAGATATATCTTACTGCTTAAATCTAAAAATATAATGGGTACACTGTGTTTTGTGACCTTAGTTTCATTTTTCCATGCTCTTTCGTGCACATTACAAAGCTACCTCCTGCAGCTTGCTCTGCAAATGGTCTCACATAATTGGACCATACTGACAGTTTCCTCTTGGTATGAAGCTGAAACCACATTTGTGGGGATGTGTCATCTCTGTTTCTTAGGTGGAGAGTTTAAAGGGCAAAACGTGTTGTGTGAAGCATTGTACTATAAGAAACATGAAGCATAAGGCACTTCTGTGTGCAGTTTCCTGACACAGTAAAATTCTGCATGACCCCAGAGTAAGACTTAAAATACCCAGTCCAGGTTATCCAACCTCTGTAATCGCTTTTGCTCTGCTGTAGTCCCAGAGGGTGGTGATGCCTCATTATTAATTGCAAAGAAACAAGATCAGGTTCTCTAATGAAGTGATTTTTGGTGTGTGTTTGAAGAAATCTGGTGTATAACTTTGAATGGAGAAAAGAGCAACATTTCCACTCTGGACAACTTTTGAAGCTTCAGAGCTGATTTTCTTTCCAGGCCTTTTGCAGATATTCATAAAATGAAACTGTGCTGAAGCAGCTATTTTTAGACTTGGAATTTTAACATGAGTACTGTCTTTATTTTGGTCTCTGTCTCTCTCAGATATCTGACTTAAGTGCTCTAGAACATGCGACCTTTCATAATAAAACCATGGGTGAAATGAGATTTTCTGTGGAGTGTTTTAGCTTCAGTTGAACTTCGTTATAGTAGAAATGTTCCAGATAACATGAATAATGATTTCTGTTTTCAGGGATTTGTCTCCTTCTCTATGACAATACAAAGTTCTGAATGAGGGGGGCTCTTTTAAAAGTAGAGTCTCATGGTGGTCCTAATCCTGGCCTTTGTGAAGCTGATTAGTTGGTACTGGCAGAATTGATTCTGTTTGCTTAGCTGAAGTATTGAATAACATTTCAGGAATTTTCTGGTCCTTTAACCTTCTCTCTTTACGAGTCCCTGTTGACACTGAGCAAGACTGGCAATCAAGATGATCTTTGTTTGAATGCTTGGTTTGCAAGGGGAAGATTATAAATAATCAAGCAGGAAGATAAACAGGATGTGATGTTTTCTATTAAACCAAGTTCTTTAGTTTTTTGCTATGGTAATGCCAGTTGTAGGACCAATATAAAATGCTGGTGTTTATTAGGTTTACCACTAAAACGTTCCAGTTCTGTTTCCAGGCCAGATAACTCTTACAAGAAGAATGATTTAGATTTATTCATTTGAGAGTCAGCCTTCAGCTATCTTTATAAGGAGGCCTAATATTAATTGATGGAAGATGTTCAGCACTTCAAGGCCAGGCCTTCTTTAATGGATCGCATTTGCACTGTGATCAGATTATTTCTGAAAATGTGGGTCCTGCTGCTGTGCTTGATGGTTTTCTTCTCTTGGTCACAAAGGAGGAACTGAAATCCAAAATTAAAAACTTTCAATGAAGATCTGTAACGGTTACTTTCCTCATCCCTGCCTGTAGGATTACGTACGGCTTTTCTCAAAGGAAGCTTGTCCAGGCTACTTAGGGCTTAACCGTGGTCCAAATCCTGAAGTATCCAGCCTCCATCAGCGTGATGACCTGCTGTAGGTCAGCACATGGGGAGATGCACCGTGGGGCTGCTCAAGCTGAGAGCATCAACTACCGCAGTCTCAGACTGAGCAAAACGTTTGTACACACGAGATTTCAAGATTTGTATTCCTTAGATTAAGGCACAGACTGGAAGCTGTAAAGTACATTCAGTGGTGATTTACATCCCCAAACCCTTGATTTCTCATACAGGGAATCAATGCATCAATAGCAGCATCTCAAAGTTATTTGCAAGGGGAGGGGTATTGCTTTGAGATGCTGCAGGCAGCGACAGAGCAATCAGCTATTGACAGTCCATCAAGTGTAGTGACAGCTTGGGCTGTCCAACCCACTGATTGACAGACGTCTCCCTGGTAAGATGTTGCACGTGAGTGCTTGGACCATCATGCAGGAAAGCTGTTATTTTAGAGGGGCTGCTCTGAAGGGATCCTTGGGAGTTGGGGCTACTCCTGAGAAGTTTTAGGTAGCAAGGAGGCATAAAAAATCATTTGAGATTATAGCTCAGGGTGATCAGAGGAAGGCAATATGGAGGCCTGTGCAAAGAGAGTGTGAATAATTGTGTATATTATACTGTCACAGGGACCATGGGCCTGGCCACTAAATCAAGAAAAACTTTGTAAACAACTCTGGGCGTGGGCTGAGAGCATTTACTGAATTACTGTAGTACAGAATCACAGAATGGTTGGGGTTGGAAGGGACCTCTGGAGATCATCCAGTCCAACCCACCTGCTAAAGCAGGTTCACCAGAGCAGATCACACAGGAATGTGTCCAGGTGGGTTTTGAATGTCTCCAGAGAAGGAGACTCCACAACCTCTTTGGGCAGCCTGTTCCAGTGCTCTGGCATCCTCAAAGTAAAGAATTTTTTCCCCTCTCAGCCTTCTCTTCTCCAGGCTGAGCAGACCCAGCTCTCTCAGTCTCTCCTCATGAGAAAGGTGCTTTAGGCCCCTCATCATCTTTGTAGCCGCTGCTGCACTCCCTCCAGTAATTCCTTGTCCTTCTTAAACTGGGGAGCCCAGAACTGGACACAGTACTCCAGATGTGGGCTTACCAGGGCAGAGTAGAGGGGGAGGAGAACGTCTCTCGACCTGCTGGCCACACTTTTCTTACTGTACCCCAGGATACCATTTGCCTTCTTGGCCACAAGGGCACATTGTTGATTCATGGTCAACCTGTTGTTGACCAGAACTCCCAGGTTCTTCTCTGCAGCGCTGCTTTCCAGCAGGTCTGCCACTGACCTGTACTGGTGCCTGGGGTTATTCCTTCCCAAGTGCAAGACCCTACACTTGCCCTTGTTAAACTTCATTAGGTTCTTCTCTGCCCAGTCCTCCAGCCTGTCCAGGTCTCACTGAATGGCAGCACAGCCTTCTGGTGTGTCAGCCCTTCCTTCCAGTTTGGTATCATCAGCAAACTTGCTGAGGGTGCACTCAGTCTCTTCATCCAGGTCATTGATGAACAGGTTGAACAGGAACTGGACCCCGTACTGACCCCTGGGGAACCCCACTAACTACAGGCCTCCAACCAGACTCTGCACCATTGATCACAACCCTCTGAGCTCTGCCATCCAGCATGGGGGAGGTTGTAGCTCTTTCCCCAGGGCAGCGGAAAAAGTACCTTGAAGCAGGGACTCCTAGGAGTGACCTGAGGAGAAGGGATCCAGAGGAGACAAAAGCACAGGCAGGGATTAGGGCTCTTTGGCCTCAGAATTACAGGGTTTAAGAGTAGATGCTTTGCCTCACCTTTATGGAATTAAAAAAATAGTCTTACCTCCCTGTCTGGGCAGAAGTACTTAGCGTGGCACTGTTCATGTGTGCAGAACCCCATTCCTTCCACACATTCCCCACGTGTGGTGTTTTCCACAGCACTCATATAAAACCCCCCAGCTGGGGGGGGTACAAAACCTGGTGCTGGGTCCAGGTTTCCCAGCCTTTACTGGGTGTTGTTTCTGGGGGCAAGGGGCTGTAACGCAGCCCCCCAGGACAGTGTGTGCATGTTCCTCATCACATCACACAGCACCTGCGTGTGTGTCTGGAGATGACCCAGGTTCTCATGTGGGCACAGTCTCAGCGGAGAAAAATGAACCTGCAAGGAGTCCCAAGTGGTGGTGCCGCCTGTGCTGGGCCTGACAACATGCCATTCTGTCCAGTCAGCAGATGTTTGTTTTCATTCTGGTTTGGACAGGCTTGGAGGAAGACTGGACATTTTCCAGTTCTGTCCATCCTTAATTTCTTCTCATTGGGTAGAGAATAACTCAAGTTATTTATGTTGTTGCACAAGCGCTTGGGCGGTGTTTTGTTGACCAGCCATGGTAACCTTGGTGCGAGCCAGATGTGGGAGCTACTCCCGGGGTAGCCAGGGGCGTGCTGCACCCCCGTTCCCCCCGGCTCATCTGTCCCCTGCGGCTGATGTCCACAGAACCCACATCTCCGTGGCATCCTGAGGTCCCTGGGAAGAGCTTGTCACCACTGGCCTTTACAACCAGCCTGAAGTTTCCTGTCATCAGCCAGCATATAAGGCAGAGAAAAATGTTAAAGAAACAGCGTTGTGGCGTAGGGGATCGTGTTCAGAGCTGGAAAACTCTGCAGCTTTAAGTTTTACAGGAGGAAAAAGCACCACATGGCTAGGTTAATCCATCAAAACTGCTGCTCTTCTCAAACATCGCCTCCCTGCATGGCCACCCTCCTCTGCTTGGCGAGGGCAGCGCAGGCACTGGGAGCACCACGGTGTTCCTGCTCCTGCTGCTGGAAATTTCCATGCTCCCGTGAATGGATTAGGCAGAGGGAAGTGGAGCCTCTGACATGTTTTTCCAAACCAAAACAAAGCTGGCAAGTCTAATTTTAGGCCTGGTTTTGTATGGAAATGATATCAATAGTGACACAAAGCTTTTCCGTTCTCCTGATAATTAATTTCTGTGTATTTAAGTCTTGCATGTGGAAGAGGCTGAGAATTGATAGCTCGCTCTCAACAGCTGGGTTTACAATCAAATGCTTCATCAACAAAGAGCAAAATTAAAGGGAAGTGATACCATATGCAGGCGTAACTTTGCTTCAGCTTGCTCTTGAACCAACATGTTTGTAACTCCTCTCTCTGCCTTGGGACAAGGTGTGTAGTGGAAGAGCAGCTGCCTGGCAGCCTTCAGATGACTTCTTAAAAAATAATTTAGGGTGATGTTGTGACTGATGTATCTCTCTCTCTCTCTGTGTGTCTCACTGTGCCTGGTTTTGTTTGCATGTTAGGTTTTTGTGGCCAGTCCAAACAAAACACAGCCTATTGTGGAGATCCTCTTGAAAAACCAACCCAAGCTAATTGAGTTTCTGAGTAACTTCCAGAAGGAGAGGACGGATGATGAGCAATTCACTGATGAGAAGAACTACCTGATTAAGCAAATCCGAGACTTGAAAAAGCCAACAGCATGAAGAACTACTCTTGTTTTCCACTGTAGGTGTTAATCTCATTTGTTAAGTTTCTCTGTGTCCCTTAAATACCACAATAGTGCTTGAGAAGGCACAGCAAGTGCCTGGGTTTTATTTTGTCTTTGTTCCTAGATGGCAAGAGTAGAGGGGTTTTACATGAAAACTAAAAATAAATAAATAAAACAAAACTACACCACCACAAAAATCTAGAATAATATATTATTTTTAATCAAGACTAATTATTTATGTCAATTTAGAATCTCTCTGTAATAGAAGCTGGTTTGACTGCTCAAGAAGAATGAACCTCTTTGCTTCACTTTATCAGCAAACTCAAGCTGTTGGTGTGTGCACAGAGTTGGTCTCCTGGGGACTGTAACGTTGTTCCTTTGCACCTGTAATTGTGACTTTGTTCTAGCGCCGCTCACACACAAGACTGTGAAAGAGTACTTCTGTCTCTGGAGTTAGCTGCACTTACAGATCAGATTTTTTAGTCAAAGCAGTGGGAGATGAAAAAGCAGTATACATTTTTGCTTTATTTTTGTTTTCTTTAGTCTTTAAGCTTCCTTTTCCCCTAGATCAGAGGTTTTCTGTTCAGTGCTTGGAAATGGATGAAGACATCAGCCAGGTGTTGCTGTCTGCCTCTGCCTTGTGGTAGAACACAGGCTGTTCCCACCAGCTCCCAAGCAGACTGATGAGGAGCAGCCCCAGGTACATGGTGCCCACATAACCTTCAGTGGGGAGAATGCAAGACCAAGCCCCCTCCATCAAGGCCCATGCTGTATCGCTAACAAAGTGATCCTGCACCTACTAAAAGCAGCAAGAAATCTGTCCCCAGTTTCAGTGGGAGTGACGTTGTGTGGTGGCTGAATCGTGCCAAGAGCTGAGCCCTAGTGCAGGAGGAGGGTCCTTAGCATCTTCCCATCTGGATTTAAATCCCGCCTGTGCGAGTTGGGGTTAAGCCAAGTTCAGTAAGGGGATGCTGGAATGTCTGAGTAGCCTGGGGTCCCCGAGTCTGCAGGTCCGCTCAAAGCTGACAGCGTTTATTGGGTACCTAAACCAAGTGTGGGAGCCCATTTAGCAGCCTCAGGCACCAAAGGCTACTTGCAGTCTGGCATTTTCTATCTTTTGGGTTGGAAGGGTCATCTAGTCCAACCCCCTGCAACGAGCAGGGACATCTTCAACTAGATCAGGTTGCTCAGAACCTCATCCAGCCTGGCCTGGGATGTCTCCAGGGATGGGGCATCCACCACCTCTCTGGGCAACCTGGACCAGTGTTGCACCACCCTGAGTGTAAAAACTTTCTTCCTTGTTCAAAAAAAATTTCTTCCTTGTTGGTCCCGATGTGAATTCAGGTTCTGTGTTCAAGTTGCAGAAGGGGAATCATTGCACTGTTAATGTTTTAAGTTTAATAAGCTCTGTAGTCCAAACAGTGTTTCCCAGGTGTGTTCAAAGAGTTCTTGGGGTCTCTCGTTTTCTAGTGGGAAATGAAAATGTTATTCTGATGCTTTATTAGGAAGTGAAGTTTGAGAGCAGGGAGTGGAAATTTCTTGAATTTTCTGAACGGCCGAAGTTCTGAGTTTTCCTGTTTGTTGTAGGACAGTTATCTGGCTAAAACTCTAGCTAATGCTTCAGTTAAAAAGGTGACAATGAATTGTAAAAACAGAACAAGACTTTTTTCCTTCATAAAACTGTTGTATATTGGAGTGAGTGATACATTAACTTATGTGTTTTAGAAAAGGGATGAAACAGAACAGATTGTGGACTCTTGTTTTTTTTTAAATGTCAGATACACACAACAAATGTACATCTTAGTTGCCTGGAATTAAAAAAAAAATTATATATATATATTTACAAGCTATTAAAGGCATGACTACTGATCACCTTTTATTTCTATCTCTGTTTTTTGGTTGTTTTTTTTTTTGCTTGCCTTTCTGGATAGCCAAACTCTGCGCAGTGCTGAATTCTTTCACTCCTTTGCCAGCCTGTGTCAGCAGATGGAGAGGGAGAGAGAGACGAGCGCTGTCTTTTGAGCTGACGTGCTCTGCCAGCATCGCGTCTGGAGCCCTGCCTGCCGGGGGGCCTGGCAAACCCAAACCGGGCTGCGGTTTGGCTTAGAGCCCAATTGCCACCTTTGCTCCCAGCCCCTGGGGAGCACTCAGTGTCTCCAGGAGCTTGTGGGTCGATAAAGGACCATCTCCAGAACTGCGGTCCACAGAGCTGGTAGTTTAAGTCTGATCCTCAGAGATTTGGAGTCGGAAAGCGAAGGGCACTTGGCCGTGCTCGGGGCTCCTGGGGTGGGGCTGTCTCCAGGGCTGGATTAACATGGAGATTAACACGTGGCCATTGCCTCAGCCTCTGGAGTCACATCAGAACATGGGGCTTCCAGCCCATGCTTGGAAAAAGTGTCTAAGGGTGTGTTGCTTGGGAGGGGCTGCCCTGGACATTGGGAGTGTCACCCATGCGGACGTGCCCAGTGCGTCAGTGCTGTGGGCTGCACAGAGGTGCCATTGAAGACATAAAACCCGGGGTGTAACAGGAGGAGCGAGGTAACACCCACACCCCAGCATTTGCGTGGGCAGAGCTGTGCGAGGCCAACAGGGACGAGAGTGCCAGGCCTCATCCTGGCATGGGCAGCCTTTTCCAGCACCAGCAGCCGTGCAACAGCAGGAGTAAGTGGTACGGGGAGCTTGTGAAAAAGGGATGTGTGTGATGTGTCTGCAAGAGAGGGAAAAACAAGTGGTTTACTGTAGTAAAATGATGTGCCAGGCCCCTTGCAACTTGTCCTACAAGAAGCCAGTCGTGAAGTAAAAATTGCCAACCTACCTCAAATAACTGAGTCTTCCCCAAGCTGAGCTTGCTTAGCTATCTGAAAGAAGAAAAAGCAAAATAAATGGTGCAGATTAAATTAAGCACCATAATAATAGTTCACAGCAGGTGGGGACACATCCCTAATTAAATGAAAATGAGGTCTTCTCTAATGCAACTTTCAAGTAACAATAGAACGTCCAATTTCCTTTGATGCATTCAATCAAGGTGATTCTTCTCCCTAAGCAACAGCTCCCACCAGGAGCTCACAGTTTCTCTGAAATTAATATGTGGGGGTAGCTGTGTGATTGCAGGACACAGTTAATCAGAGTAAGGACAGGGAAGATGACTGTAGTCGGGAGAGAGAAAGGAGCTGGAGGATGCTTGGGCAACCTCTCTACTCCAATCCCCACCTGGCATTGAGGGAGGTTTGGCTTATACGAGTGAATCTCTGCCAACATGCAATGTACGATCCTGCACATAAAACCTTGCTTGATACAGCAGACTGCCAGGAATCTTTGAACCGTAAGCCTCTGTTCTGGGATTTGGGCAGCTTGTGGTACTAAGAAAGATCTGATTAAAAGCACCCATGGCCTCCCCTGTCTGTAATGTCATGTACACCAGCAGGTGTGAGCTGGGGGAGGATGCAAGACTCTGGCCTTCAAGAAATGTGGGTCTTAAAACCACTTGAGCCTTTTAATCCGCATGCTGTGGGGACAAGATGAGATGAGAAGGAAAGAATGACTTAGACCTTGTAATCTAATGATACAAGCACTCACATGAGGGAGAGGAGATCTTGGACCCCATTTGTTCTCTGTAGTGTGTGCTTCACTCTTGTCTATGAAATTGGAGCAGGGCTAAGAGAACTCAGGCCTCTTTCCAAAGGGTGCAGTGATGTTTGGTCAGCAGAGAGGCTTTTTCTCTGGGCCAACAAATGCTTCATTTTTCTGTCTGAAGTAGAAGCACTTCAACGTTTTGGCTGAAAGCACCTTTCTGCGGAATGTCTTTTGCCTGGTGGTGCGGGCTGTTCTGAGGCAGGGGGGATGTGGGTTTTGGTTTCCATGACAGGAAAGAGAATTGTACCTTCTTGTCTAAGCACTCTTGCATAAAAATACAGGTTTCCATGGCCTTCCACCATTTTTGGACTTGCATTTTGGCACGTGCCACTTTCCCTGTGCGGCTCTAAATGCTGCGCGCAGCTGGTGCTGGGCAGGCTCCATGGGACGAGGCTAAGGGAAAACCCAGGACAAGGTGAGTTTTGGCTGCATGGTTCAGCATCTCCCAGGGCTGTGACTTGGCTCGGCTCCTCTGCAAGCCCCGGGGAGAGTCAGGTGGTGAGCCCAGCCCTCCTGACTCACTGTCCTGCTCCACAGTGCCTGTCTTGTGCTGGCCCCTCTTTCCAGGAGTGTGACAGGAGGAAAAATGATCAAACAAGCAACCCCTTTCCTATGGCATCGGTTGTAAGTGGCTTTGCAAAACCACAGTAACAATAACTTTTTCCACCTCAGGCTGTGTCACACGCAGCATGAGCGGCAGGCGCAGAGGGAAAGCCTGTGCCCAGGGCTGAGCACCAGCTCGGCGCTGGCCAAGCCCTGGCTGTCCCCAGCTGTCACAGCAGGGAGGGGACTCCCCCAAAACCCACCCCTATCTGGTTTAGTATTGACTGGGATTCCGGGGACCAGGGGGTGTCCCAGCACATCCTGCGAGACAGCCTTCTGCCTTGCATCATGCAGCTGAGCACTGTAGTTTACCATTGCTATGGGAGCCCTGTAGCTGTTTTTCATCACTGTACAGCACCAGCAGCAGCTGGGAGAGCTTTGCTACTGAGCTGTATTCCCAGGAAAGCACAGCACTGCCCTGGCTGTCTTTGAGACTTAAGGCATCTGCAGCATATGAGGAATGGCTCAGGTATGTGTCCCATGCCACCTCAACCTCCTGCCCTTGGTGTGCCTGGTTTGCTTCCTGCTAGTGCTGCTCGTAGGGGCAATGAGCCTCTTCCCCACATGCAGATTTGGGAATGAAGCCCCATTGTCCCATGGCCAAACGTGTGACCTACCTGCCTCAGCTGTCACCTCATGCCAGCAGGCACCTCCAGCACGTTGGGCTGTTACAAGTAGTCAGGCAACAAGCACCTGACCATGAAGGTGACAGGTACAAAAAAGTCCTTCGGCTCCACAACAGGCACCGGCCCAGCCACAGCACCAGAGCCCAGCTCCCTGTAGTTACAGAAACAAAACCCACCCAACTCCCCAGTGCAGCTCTCCTGGGGGGAGCTACCAGTCTGCTGATGAACGGAGTTCTTTCTTCTGCGGGCACTGACAAGACGGGAACATCTCTTTGGGACCATGAAAGTGCCTTGCTCAACTCTTACGGACAGAGGCCCTTTATTTCCAAATTGCTGAGTACGTTAACTCCCCTAACACACAGCTTTGGCAATGCCCTTCAGTTTGCCTGTGGAACAGCTGGCTTGACAAGGGCTCGGAGCAGATTTAAAAATACCCTTCTCAAAGCGGAGCCCGCTGCATCTGTTCAGAGCTCTGTGCAAACACGCAGTGCGGGTGAGCTCCTCAGCAGGCGGCACACCCAGGCACAGCCCTGCCCCGGCAGCTACCAGCGAGCAAACAACCCTGTCATTTGCTCTGGCAGATGGTCAGATGCCCAACGGGCTCCGTGTGCGTAGGACAAGAGGGAGCGGGCCGGGAGCAGGTCTCATGACCCCTCATGGGGAAAGCGGAGAAAGGCACCTCCTCCCCATTTTAAAGCTGGGTGTGGGGGAAAAATGATATTCGCAGATGGACTCGCCTTGTGCCCCAAGGAGTGTCAAGGGCAGAGCCACAATTAGCTCGTGGGATAGAGCAGGTTCTCACTATGGGCTGACAGCAGCGGCTCATCCTTTCTGTCAAAGGCTCAAGGGAAGGGGACACTGGAGACAAGCCTACTGGCAGGCAAGAGAGCAACATGTCCCAGGGGGTGGCAGGTGTTGCTGAGGGAAGAGAGGCATATGTTCATTCCAACAAAAGACCCGGCTCTCCTGCTAATAAATACCACCTCCAGCCATGCAGCTGGGCTCCTCTGCTGCCGCTTTTTGCCTTTGCTAGATAAATCTGCCTTGCCCCAAAATGGGAATGAAAGACCAGCAGCAGGTGAATGTACAGGCATTTCTACTATTTTAAATACATCTTGCAGGTATTTCTGAAAGGACATTGGGGAGTGGGAAAATGTTGCATGACATGTCCTTAAGGCTTGGTTCTTGCAGAAGTTATTGTTCAAACGCTTTGTGGTTTCTCCAGGCTTCGTCAACCCCTTATTTATTTCTACAAGTTAGAAATTTAGCTGCCCTGGGGGAAAATTTGCTGGCAAAGTAGTGAGGTGACCTCATTAGAGCCAAAGTAAAGAGAGTTGAGCAATGAAGGCGAAAGAGGAGAAAACTGCAGGCAGACTGCAAGGGTTTTATTTGTATTAATACACCTCTAGTTGTAGCCACTAACATGTTGTAGAAGTACCATCTACATTGAAGCTGGAACAGACTCTATCGCTTCAACAGTGGTGGGAATGCACAGTGGTCCTGTAGCTTCAGGAAGGCCACCTGGTGCTGAGGCAGAGCCTGACTCCACAGAAAAACAGTGGAAAATTTCAGGTACAAAGAGAAGACCCCATGAAGCACAGAAGATACATGTCACTCTGCAAAATAACCCAGTGACAAAGGTCAGAGCTTTCCTCTGCATGTCCTGGAACCTGCTGCCCAGGGCAGTGGTGGAGCCACCATCCCTGGAGGTGTTTAAAAGGTGCTTAGACGAGGTGCTTAGGGACATGGTTTAGTGCTAGAGTTAGGTTAGGTTATGGTCTGAGGGTTTTTTTTTCCAACTGTAATGATTCTATGCTTCTGTGTGCTGTTGGGAGGTGAGCAGTGCCCTTTACTTAACAACAGTCACGCCAGCCTCAAGTTTTTCCTCTTCCTATTTATCATTTTCGAGCCGTCTCAAGTGTCCTGACATTGACCACGAGCACCAGCACGCCTTTGCCTTTTGCAGCCTGCAGCAGGAGGGCTGTCCGACGCAGTTACAGTATTAACAACCCTCCCGCGGCAGCCGCACGGGCACTCGCTCCCCGCTGCCCAGGCCGGAGCAGCCGTGGGGGCGGCGGGTCCGTCCCGCAGCGGGGCCGCTCGCCCCAGGCAGCCCGCGGCCGGCCGGCAGCGCCCCCTGGCGGCCGCGCTCGCTACCGCGCCCCGAGGCCCTGTGATTCCCGCCGCTGAAGGGCGGGAGCTGGTGCGGGTTTTTTTTGCCGCAGATGAAGCAAAATAGCCCCAGTTTAGGGCTAGGGAACTAAACTGTGCGGGTTCCTCTGGCTGGTACTCGTTAAGCCAGCCACAGAAGCAGCACGGCGGCTCTCTGCCTGTTCCCTCCCTGCACCAAGGGCTTCGCGGTGCTGCCCTGCGCCTTCTAACCCGGGGCTGTGGGATCAGCCTCTGACAGCCCATCAGCACTCTGACGTTCAATGGAGTGATTTGGCACGTCCAGAAGGTAATGACCCCTGTAGGAAACAATTCTTTTGCACGTATAATAGGTCCAGGCAGGATCTCTCAGCAAAGCATATTTTAATAACGATTTTGCAAGACTGGGTGTTCTACCTAAAGGCAGGCACACCTAATAGGGCAAAAGCCCCTACTTATATCTCCCCAAAATCCCGGCCGCAATTTCCCTCCCGTTCCCCATTGGTTGGGTACTTCAGGGTTTACAGACTATCCCGACGCACACAATACCCTTCCCCTTATCACTCTATTTAAGATATGGATTCCTGGTACTTTGGCTACACTTCCCCCTAAATTAAATTATCGATAAAGGTATTGGTATGTATACAGGTGTCAGTACATATTCCGGGAAGAGACTGTGTATTACATTAAGAATTCATAGTCCGATGTCTCTCGGTCCTTCCGCCCTGCTGGGGTCAGGCACCAGGTCCTCAGTTATGTAAAAACAACAGCTCTTTGTTAAATGTTCCTTACAACCCCTATCTTGGCCTTACTTGTATCCATCACGTTATCAGGAAGTGAGTTCTAGTGGAAAATGCCTTGTGCTACCAGCCCCTTTCCCCTTCAAAGAGGGAACAGAACTGCAAAACACCAAGCACCATATTCTGCCCAATATCTGAAAATGCTGAAGAGCTGGTGTTGCCTGTGTGTACGCATACAGCATACAGAACTGGCGTATTTGCAGAGAGCTATGTCTGGGAAAACAGAAGGATCCCAAAGAAGATCAAAAAGTGACAGCCAGCTTGCTCGACAGCTGGCTTAATACAAGCCAGCAGTGTGCCCAGGTGGCCAAGGAGGCCAACAGCATCCTGGCTTGTATCAGGAATAGCGTGGCCAGTAGGACTAGGGCATTGATCATCCCCCTCTACTTGGCTCTGGTGAGGCTGCACCTCAAATACTGTGTTGAGTTTCGGGCCCCTCACTACAAGAAAGACATTGAGGTGCTGGAGAGAGTTCAGAGAAGGGCAACAAAGCTGGTGAGGGGCCTGGAGTACAAGTCTGATGAGGAGCAGCTGAGGGAACTGGGGCTGTTTAGGGTGGAGAAAAGGAGGCTGAGGGGAGACCTGATCGCTGTCTACGACTACCTGAAAGGAGGTTGTAGCATGGAGGGTGTTGGTCTCTTCTCCCAAGTAGCAAGTGATAGGATGAGAGGAAATGGCCTCAAGTTGCACCAGGAGGGGTTTAGATTGGATATTGGGAAAAATTTCTTGACAGAAAGGGTTGTCAGGCATTGGAACAGGCTGCCCAGGGAAGTGGCTGAATTACTATCCCTGAAGATGTTTAGAAGATGTGTAGATGAAGTTCTTAAGGATATGATTTAGTGCCAGAGTTAGGTTAACAGTTGTACTCAATGATCTTGAGGGTCTCTTCCAACCAAAATGATTCTATGATTCTGTAAATGTTTGACAACAATTCTCTGCCATTACCTTTCTGGACAGCGTGGAAGTCAGCTATGCGCTTGTGGCACTGTGACCATCTTCATTAAACAGTAATCCAGATCTATTAGAAATCAGCACACACTGTCTGCCTTCTTTGCTTTTCTAGTCTTCAAGCAATGGCATGTAGTGGATCTAACAAATTAAAGTCAAACACATTTTTGAAGTCTGGTTTGCAGGCAGGAAAAGCCCCAATGCGCTCCAGCGGGTAACGGGCCTTGTGGCTCCGTGCCCAGGCTAGAGCTTGGTGGGTGTAAAACCCCTCCAGCATCACCTGTGTCAGCTCACAAAATGCTTCCTGAGGCAGTCCTTACCCTCCCTAGGAGGTAATTAATACTCATTAACGCTTGCAGGGCGGAGGGAGGGGATCCCAGCCCTTGCCCTGGGCTGGCAGGGGGCACAGTCTCCCCTCGAGACCATTTCTTCAGGCAGAGGAGAAGGGGTGATGCTGCTCAGCCACCAGCTGGGACTGCAGGAGCAAGGACAGCACCAGGCAGGTAAAGGGTGTGAGCATCTCAAAGCACTCTGTAATGTTTCTAATAACTCAAAGCACTTGAAAATATACTTCAGTACTTTACTGTCCGATTCATTTATTAGCAGAAAACATGTTTTGCTGTAAGGCAGACAATTAACAGAGAATTTCTGTAATTCTCAGTCAAGAGGCCAAATTATTACTACTAGTTAATGCCTGCAATTAAAATAACTGCTCTGAAATGAAGAGACAAAAAAATGCATATGGGAATTTGATAAAATATACAAAATATATAAATTTTACATTTCTTAATTTTAAATACATTGCTCTTTTTTATGAAAAACAAACACCCTAGTGTTCATTTGCAAAATAAGCACTGCAGGAGACGTCCAGTCTTTGGTGGCTCTCCCTGGTAAGCAGATGAGATGCACAGCAGCACCTACAGAGTCCACAGGCTGGCAGAGAAACCCCATTCACATTGTTGCTATTGACCAGGATAAGGACCCTACTGTGTAATCCCACTAAAAATTAAAGAAATAGGGTTATATCGATAATCAGAGCCTACAGAAGTTTGTGAGCCTCTAGAGGAATCTGTAGAAATATGGCAAGACAGGAACAAAGCCAGACTTCCAAGCCTTCAGCCTGATGAGCAGTTCCAAGTTTCATGCCAAGTTTTGTACAAAAATCTTCTTTTTAAAAACCAATAAAAAGTAAAGGTAGAATCTTAACTCCTCCTGAGGTACAGGTTACCAGCAGCATTCACTGCAGGGCAGTTATTTAATGTGTGTGGTATTTGACTTGTATCTTGATTTACCTCTCCCTGTACCCAGGCCATCTATGACATTTCCAGGGACATTTCGATGTCAGCTGTTCCTATGAAGACATAGGCTTCCTTACCAATTTTGATACCAGCTGACTCATCACTGTAAAACTTGAAGGGGCCTTAAACCTGCCCGTTTTTTTTTTTTCCCCCTGGTCCTAACTCAAGTAGCAGAACATTGCCAATAGATTATAGAAACAAGAAGATTTCAGTGGGTGGGGTTGGGTGGACTTTTTAATCTGGACAGTGTTGTTCTGATCTGCAGAAAAAGCCAGGAGTAATGATTCTAACACAAGATACTTACAAGAAGCTGGGGGTGGGGGGACAGAAGTATGCCAAAGTAAAATATTTATGATTTAAAACCAGATTATAATCTTGCTTATGAAACACCAACATTTGACTTTAACCTCATATGGAAGTTACAAACAATGAAACTATTAAATCCTTGATGAGAGGAAAAAAACCTGTCTTTCTGTGGCTTGTACAGCATCCAAACCAACAACTTAATTCCCAGCCCCTAGACTCTCAATATGGGGCTCTCGCAGCTGGATCTGCTGGTAAATTCAGAACCCCGGTTCCTCCGCACTGGATTACAAGACCTGGTGAGGTGGCTTCCTCATGAGCTACTGTGAAAAAGGACTCTTTTGAGGTGTGATGCAAAACCAGATTTCACCATCCTTCCCTTGGTCGACAAACAGGGTCAGACTTTTCTCCTTTGCTCACTACATGGTCCTGGGAAATGAAGCCATGTGCACCCTGCTTGGCAAGACAGCAGCGAGGCAGGAGGTCTGCCAGCTGCCTGGTGACATTTCTGCTGCTAACGCTGCACTCACCGCCCTCAACCAGCAGCCCTAGAGCAGCCTTCAGTCTAACCAGGCTCAGAGAAACAGCAGCTTCTCCAGCTCCAGGGAGAACGCATTCTCATGGTGGTAAGAGGATATGAGCGTTCCCAGTTCTGAAGTCCAGGTACTCACGCTATGAGCCACGGAGAATCACAGCTCCTTGCTGCAGCTCCAGGCATCAAGGATTGTACCTTAAGTTACAGGACCAGCAGCTAAACTGGGTGAGAATAGACTCCATATAATTAATTAAGGATGATTTGCACGCTACCCAATCACAGCTTTGCTATCTAGTTCCAACCTTTTCCAAAGCCTGAAAGAAACTAACAGAACCTATAGCAGCATCTTAAAACATTATTCCTTTTCCAGGACCTTAAGGAGGGCAGCAAAGACAAGATGAATAAAAGAAAAGGGAAAATGGGAAAAGGCCATTTATGTATCCTACTAGTGTCAGCAGAAAAATGTTTGAGGTGTTTGCACTTGAGAGCTGAGCAGAGGAGTTGAACAGAAAGTCTTGGAACATGTGCTAAGCCAAACAGCTAGAGGTCATATTCAAAGCAGCACACAGATGGCAGTAAGGATAGTGATCTCTCAAAAGATACTGGGTACAACACTCTGTTCTGGTTACCCGTTACCTACCCAGCAGCCCCTCAAAACTAGCAACAACGTCAGACTGCAGCTTTACTGGCTGATTTAAAGTCACCCTTGCTCCACATGCAAGAGATTGGCAGCTGAAAAGATTCGGGCTATTCCACTGCTAAAGATCATCCTACCTAAGAAAAAACAGGACAACTGGCACTTCATTAACTTCTGTAGTCCCAGAAGCCTGTTAATGAAGATTAACAAAACCTAAATGCTGTCAGTCTTCACAGAGTATGTAGGGGTCAGTGTGATGCATACAGTCAAATTCTTTCAGGCCTGCAGCCAGAAGCTGAGAAAAAACAAAGCTAATTTTTGTCTACATCAGTTCAGATGGGCTGCACTTGAGGAACCACACAGAGCTGCAATGCAAGTACCACTGTATAGAACAGACCTGCTATGGTAGAGGGAAGAAGGTATGTATGAGAGGAGAGACAAGCTTGATCTCCAAACCACTTATCTGGCAAGGGCTGCCATCCCAATGGCTTTGTCTCCTTTATACAAGCAGCCTGAGAAGCAAAAGCCACTTTCAGAAACAACAATTGCTGGTGATTATCTACCATTTCCTAGAAGATTCCCTTGATAATTGTAATTGAAGAATAGGGCTTATTTCTGCATTCTGTTAACCCAGAACTTAGAAATCCATTCCCTCAATCCGTATACCAAGCAAAAAAGATACCATGTTGTTATTACTCAGATCTACCAGTAATAAACTTCCAGTATTTTTTGCAATGTGTCACCAATGGTTAGCCACCCACTTACTTTCACAGAAAATACAAGCAGCATTTTTTTGCCAGGAACTTCTAAATTAAAAAGACCTTCAGCAAATTCTTTAAAACATTAAAGACATAATAAATAAACTTATTCTAAAAATCACTTTCCAAACAATAAATAAAACTCTTCCTTATTTGAAAGTGCAAACAGGCTGCATTATAAAAAGTACAGATCAAGACTGAAGAAGTGCTTAATTATTCAATAGTGACCAAGACACAGTTTCTTGCTTTGGTGCTGCTGGTCATCTAGTGATTTTGTTTTCTGGACCCCATCTAAAGAAAAAAAACATATGTGTGAAACATTAATACAACAGTAAGAATAGTCTAAATACTTAACACATACAGTCACACTGGAATAACGCTGGGTTGGGGTGGGGGAGCTTGTCTTCTTCCCCATACAGAGCAACATGCAATAACCATAGTAAAAGAAACATACTAAGGAAAAATAGCAACTTAAAACAGTTCAGTGTTGAAAATGCAAGCACAAACATTCTTAGAAGAATGAGCCCTGTTAAAGTTTGTCAAACAAAGGATCCCAGGATGAATCTTTCTCCAGCTGGGTCTAAAAACCATTACCAGAGAGAGGGACAAACAAGCCCTAACATTTTGCAGTGATTACTAATGCCATAAACACTACTATGAGCCCTTTCCTCCCTGCTTTTCCCCCCACTCATAAGGAAATAGCTAATGAGGAGATTTTTCCACTAATCTAGCTCGCTGCATGTTAGGAATTAACTTGTACTATAAGGCTATTCATGTGCTACAAAAACCACCCTCAGTCTTTTTATGATCCTAGCATGGTGCTCAATGCTTTGAGTAACTGCCAAGTCCCTATCTTTATGCTCCATATCTTCAGGCTTGAGGCAAAAAAATGATTTAGCTTCTTTTTTCACATTATTTTCCTCTCTGGATGAGGAACATCTCAAGGACTGGTAGCTGACAGTAGATGCTAATGGTGGGACCCCTTTGTAGCACAAAAAGGCTTAAACAAGACTCATCTAAACTCTGATTTCAGAAGCTGACAGCTCCCTTGCTACAGGGGTGCAGGTCGAGAGGATTTTATGGCCTTTATATTATATACACAAAAACAAATGTTGATTGAAAAGCACTGGCAGAGATTCTACATTATAAAAGAAACACCAAAATGTTCTACAGAACATATTCAAATGACTCAAAGGAGTCCAATTTCTCTCGAAAAAGAATGGCATTCTTTATAGAACACATTATAAAGAGTCTTTATATAAGAAAATTGAAAACATGATAAAGTAGTCCGGAATTATCTATATGCAAAACAGCACATTGTCGGCCTTGAGAACAGCACTGCTAGATTTTGTAATGTGTGCACCAGTGCCAAGCATTTGTTAGCACAAGCTTGTTTTCGACTTACCATTAGTTCACCTATTCAAAAATCTCAGAGTTTTCATAGCAGAATTTAACCACTGAAATCAACATTAATTAAGACTAATTGATCCTACAGGTATCTAGGTTTGTTTAAAATGTGATCTCACTAATTGATTTCAGTCATAAAATGAATTGATGAAAATATACTTACTTTCCCTGGCTGTGGGGTCATGGAACTCAAGGGCATTAGTGTGCAATGGATTTAGTTGCCACTGGTAAAAGAAGAAAATGTTCACTTATTCCGGAAGACAGAAGAAAGATCAAAGGGAGAAAGAAAAAGTACCCTACAGTCCTTCACTGTCAGGCATGCCTGGGGGTGAGGCAACAAATGAAAGGCTCCCCCTCCAACACGTTTGCTTTGAGGATAAAACACTATTAAGGGATGTGTGGCCATTTAGTCCCTTGAGAAGGGGAAATGAGCCTCTCAAGCTGACAGCCCTGCAGTTTGTCATGGCAAGCACCCTGAGCACAGGAGGTGCTGGAAGGGCTGACAAAATCACAGTGTGATATCTCACATGAGCTGCTGTGCTGTGACAGGGAGGCTTGGAGAGAACTTCAGAGTGTGGAGAGACCACCTCAAACAACAGCAAGGCGTTAGAGGGAAATCTGCAAGGCAGTTCCAGAAAAGAGACACTTGGCCCCACCATCTGCCACATGGCACAGCACTTCTTCCCGTGTCGTGACAGAGCAACCTCTCAGTTACACTCACTTGACTAAACAGCGTAAGAAAACACCCTTCTGTGCTGGCTGCAGATGACTGCTCACTCCACCCTACCCCAAAGATGCCCAGAATTTTTAGAACATAGTACATTTAGACACTTACTGTAAATTTGCTTACACCTTCAAGTTCACCAAACTTCATATAGGATATGTCTGCTTTTTTTTTTCCAGCATCAACATCTCCTGCGTAGATCTGCTTGATACCAGCCCCTTTGATTAAAGGGACACATTCATCACATGGACATTTCGTCACAAATATCATGCTTCTCTCATCTGGCTTTATTTCTCGACACCTACAAGCAGTCAGAAAACAAAATTTCAGAGCTTTTATCTTGTTTTGAATGGTGACAAACTTGATACTTCGCAAGAGCAAGCAAAGTGCTGTGTTATACACTCTTAGGAACAACTTATTCCTAATCAAGTGCACGAGTACATGGCGATATCTGGTTTGGCTTTACTATCTGTGAACAAAACACCCATCCCACCTCTCCACACACACCACTGTCAGAAGCCTCAACAATTGCCACACTTTTGTATTTCAGGTTATAGCATGGTCCTAGCAGGAAGCACAGGCAGTGGCTTGTATCTGAAGGATGGGTGCCACGTGTTAGAGTGAATATCCTTTAAAAACCAAGTTAACTTCAGAAGTCTGAAGAAAACCCAGGAGTTGACTGTCTGTGCACATCTAAGTTCTGCATCATAGGCATAAACCAGACTGTGATTGCAATCCACACGTCATCACAGTGACATCATGCATTTGTCATGGAATTGTTTCTGAACCATCTCATTCTTCTCTGTGGTAAAAATAAACCCATTACCTGAATGTCAAGGCATTCTGCTCCGCATGTATAATGTATCTGAACTTTCTGATTTCCCGATCTTTCTGTTTATCATCCATGTGTGGAAAATCAGCATATTCAGATCCAGCAGGAAAGGCGTTGTAACCACAGCCTACAAAACACATTGCTCCTGTTCCATCACAGCTTCTCTGCAACGGTAACCAAAGCATCGAATTTGGAGACATTTAAACTGAATACTAAGTCAAAGTGTTATGCAATGTATACTTTCACATCATCAGTTCATGCCAAGTTAGAGCTGTTAAAAGAGAGCTCAGCTCTTGCTGACTGTTCCATGTCTGTACAGAGCTTTTCCACTACGCCCCACAGGAGCCACGTGGGCAAACTGCAACACGCTGCACCAAGCATTAGAGGCTTTCCTTTTAGCATGTAATACTGACAGCAAGAACAAAAAAAGCCTGAAGGATTTAGTCCCTAAGCCCTTCTGCAATGTACGAAATTAAAGACAGCTGGAGTTAGTCCCTCATGTGGCAAAGGCTGTTTTCACCTGTCTCTGAACAGAGCCAGTGACCAGTGGGCTGATCAAGTAGCAACTGGTGACTGAAATCAGAACAAGAATCAAAATGGCAAGAGGTAACTGATGACTGAAGTGTGAAAAACAAATGAAGAATATGTTGTAGCTGCACGAAGAATGAGGCTTCCTGGGATGGCTAATGTACATAATCAGAGCCATAAAGAAATAAAAACTTCATTTGGATGTAAAAAAGCATAGCAATAACATTTGTAGAAAAATATCACTTCGATCCAAAACGGAACATCATAACACCAGTACAGCGGTTCAACTGTGACAAAAATCCTCGACAGATTGTCAGGCTGTGATTGCACTGAGACCTCTCCAAAAAATGCTGCAAAGAAGGGCCAAGCAGAGGAGAGCTGATGCAGAGCAGGCACAAGCTGCCTGAGCATCAGCTGGGGCAAAACTTTGTAGCCAGGACACCTGGAATGACTGACAATGACCAGGGAAGCAAGCAGACTGAAAAGCCAGGCAGGGACACTGGCAGTTAGTAAACTCACTTATACTTCCACTTCATCCTGACACCACAACAATGAACCAGTCATTAACTTGGTTAACTACAGAGTGAGAAGTGCAACCTTTCTATAGCACTGTGCGTGTGTAGGAAAAACGCACATGTATAAGCTTAACGCAAAATAACGAGCTCAAAGCCAATAGAAGTGCGTGAACCATGAGCGCAAGAAAAAGTAACTTTTTCAATACTTACCGATTTTTCTTCTGCCCAAATAATAGCTCCAACTCCCGTTTTATGATCCTCTAAAATACATAACATTTGAGCAGTAAATAACAAATAAAGCACTTCTACGTTACCTGTACATTAACATATGACATACTAGAGTAAGGAATAACATTCATTGCTGCTTCAGGGACAGGAGGAAGGAAATGCAGAAAGATTCAGAGCTTCAAAGTCACGTCACTGCTGCAAAAACTGAGCGTGCTTTAACTGCAAAGCCAGCCACTCTAAGACTCGTCTACATACATCTGTTCACAAATGCTAAGAAGCAACCAATACACATATCAGATAAGAAAATGTGTGCCAAGAATATATGTGCACAGGTTCACTGACATAAGACGGCAAACTGATCAAAACATTTGTGTTGTTTACTACTTAATTTAATTATTAATACTTAATTTCTGCCATTCCTTAAGTTTATGGTTCTGTGGTCTGAATTGCTATCAAAATTAGTTGTATTTTATACCTAATTCAGAGACAAAATGTTAGCAAGTGGATTTTGGGGGGTGTTTTCTGTCACCACCATGGGACTGTCCCCATTATGTGACTTGAAGATTTTTATGGAAGTTTGAAATCTTCCCCAGTAGCTGTTGATGAGAGTCTTAACCAGTTAAAACAGACCATTATCAAGGAGGAAAAAAAAATGTTTCAGGCTTCCAATGATTAATATTGTAGAAAATGCTGTTTCAGTTAAGCATTTCCATCATCCTTAGCATAACTACCACATACAATCACTCAAAGAGGGTCCTTCCTGCAAAGGATATGTTTTGTGAGCGCTGACTTTATTTATATCCTGTGTATTTATTAGTCATTGATGTATATTAAGCCAGCATAGAAAACATCCTATAATCTAAATACATGTGTGTGTGCTGTTATTTCTTTTGATTTCGTTACAGGACTGAAGTGGAATAAAAGTTTGCTCAAAAAACAGACCTGAGTCCAGGCTGAACAGCACAGATAAAACTGGATTTTGCTGCCCCAAGAGTAAGTACTCAAGCTTGGTCATTCTGTCTTGCTCTGTACAACACTAGTTGTACATAATGCTCACAACTGGTTCCACAAAACTTCTAAATTACTTCTAAAAATGAAATGTAATCTCATTTACAACTTCTGGTGACCAAATTTGCAGAGGGCAGCCCCCAAAAAACCATCAAACCAAAACCAAAAAAAGGTAAAGGTTCTAAAATATGAAGACTCACCTTCACAAATGACAAAGTCTGTATAATTCAAAAGGCACATTCAGCACCTGACTTGATAGGTTGGTTTTATGTTTGCATATTGGGGAATTAGTTTCATTTTAAGCTGTAAATATGTACTATTTATTTGTTTACAAGGGTTTTAAAAAAACCCAACTATCCTGTCTAGATGAAAAAAACATCACTAAGGAGTACCACCAAGTTATAAGTCTTCATATTCTGTAACATCTGGATGAACTCACCACTGCATTATTACCCAGACAGAATAAAGTAACTAACAGAGGTCATCTGTATCAAAACATAGTCAATAACTGCCCTTCCACCCTGAAAGCCTGTACATCAGAACTCCAGCATCTTTGCAAAGAAAACCCTCATCAGATATATAATCACTTTCAGTTATAAGATTGGAACTAGGAATCTTAATATAACCATACTTAATGCCCTACTGGAAGGATATAATTTCACTGCTCTTTTCTGCAGAAGTGTAGGTAACATCTGCAATATATTGTAGGTAATATTTACAATATTTACACTTATTTGATAACAGAACCATCTTGGAAAATCTCAGTTAAAAAAAAAAAAAAGCCTCAGAGCAGCCTGAAGAATTTAAATGTCATTGTATTCTATTTTCAGATAGGTGTCAGGGCAGGCTTTGCTAGTACTGTGTGTGAAATACCTGCCCTGATTTTCTCTTGGAAAGCTCAGTGTTTTCACATGCAACACTATGTACCCCAGTGGAGTTTCTATTACTACTGCTGCTCCCGTTTCACAGATGTAGGAATGGCATTCAGCAGCTTACTCAAGAAAGTATTTGGAGGAAGTAAGACTGAAATCAGGAACTTCCTCTACTCGTGACGCCCATTCTTCCTCCACTACTGGAACAACTCACCTGTCCGGTACTCAAGTAGTCTGGCTTGTATCATACAGTGCCTTGCAATTTCTTGGGGCAAACCCTGATGGTCTGTTTCATTTGTTCGCCGTGGTTCACTGTTGTAAAATCCAAAGCATCCAAAGACGGGGACGCTGGCAGCCACTGTTGCCAAGACCAAGACAAGATCTTTCATATTTTGCCTAAGGTTGCTGAAGTACGGATTCTCACAAAGGTTCTCCAGTCCTATTGTCATCAATATTTGCTTGTGCATTTCTTCACTTGAAATTAGGAATAAACTTTCATACTCTTTTATTCTCTCTTGTCTACACGCAGTATAAAAGTCAGTATTCAAGTCAGGCCGAGATTTTGCTATTTTTTGAATAAAATCAAACTTGGTGGAAGTTTCTTCAACAAATTGCACCATATAGCACACCAAGGGCTGAAGCAACACACACACACGAGCACGACTGTTTGACTTCAGTCTTTCTACTGCTTTGGCATCTAGCTTTGCATCATCAGTAGTCATGGGATTGGATGCCTCGTTCTGCAAGCTGATTTCAGGATCTGCAGGCCAGTAAGAAATCCTGTTCACCCCAGCTGGAAAAGAAGACAATGCAGCAAAAGGAACCATGTAAGCACAGTGGAGCATAAACCTAATTTTCAAAACATTATTGCCTAACACTGCTTTTACTCCTTTAAGGCTGTGAGTGCTGTTTCAGTGGCACCTGAACAATAAAAATGCTAACATATAGAAGTACCAACAGCTTATCAGACTTGATAATCAGACTATAGACCAAATTTGTCATTTCCTAAGTTCCTTGTGGCAGCCTAATTTTGCATCTTACTTACAACAGATACAATAATACCACACAAAAAAGCACTGATAGAAGTTGCTGCTGAGATTAAAAACTAATACTTCCAGGAAGGCGGTACCAGCAGATCCCATTTCAGAAAGTGAATAACATGCCTTGTCTTCATCTCCCTTGGGAAACGGAAACCCTAAAGTACTCCCTGTGATTTCTGCATAAATAACCAGCCTCCCTTTGGTGCTACTGACAAGTTATGGGAGGACAAGGAAAAATGTAGCAATCTAGGCTTAGTCATCAGGCTTAGGGTTGCCCTGGCAACCTGCAACAGGTATGTCAGAATCTCAGCAGTGTATCACACCCAAGAGATGAGCACCACCAATACTAATAGTTGCACAGAGAAACAGTGTCTCAGTAGCAATCCTGAGTTTCTTGATCACCAGCTCCGGGAAATGCACATCCAATACTGCTGTCAGCCTTTTGGAAAATATCAGTGAAAATATCAAACAGGCTTTCTGATACCACCAGTCACAAGCATAACATTTACTCCTACTCTACTACAGTCATTGCTTACCATTTACAATCATTTTTAAACAAGTCGAACATGGTTTTCGAGAAAAATAAAGATCACAGTTTTTAAGTCTTGATCCGTGTTTAATGAGTGCAATCTGTCCTGCATGCAAGTCTGTGCTGGAACAATGAAGACCAACAATCTTCATGTTTTTCACCACAACTAGACCACTCTTCTTCACCTACAGAAAAACGCATCACTATTATTATTATTTTACTTTTTTCCAACATCAAGTGACCTGTCACAAATTCCTGATTTTTTCTGATAATTTTTTTGCCCTTAACAAAATCCAGAAGCAGCATAGAAAATTATGTCAATTATGGCCAAAAATCCCCGTGAATCATCCAGCATCTGTACATGCTCATGAGTTTAATTTCTGTCTTAAATTTTACCATCCTGGGAGCCTATAGCTTCTCTAGCTTTATTTCTGTCTCTTCATTTAAAGAAACGAATCCTGGTTCTAAAGAATCCTCTGTGGAAAAAGTCCACAAACAAGAGCCTTTACATCTGGATTCCCATGTATTGTGAGGAAATTGGATACAGGCTAGTTTGATGAAGCTGGTGAAACAGATCCCATTATGCAATCCAGCTTCTACCAGAACACTGTTGCCTTAGATCTGTACATTGTTCCACTTCTTTGTGGTTATAGAAGTGAGGCTGTACTATAGCCCGGCATTTAACCCAAGAGCCATTCCTATCTGAATTACTAAATTTGAAACTGCTTTTGAAGTCTTTATGGTACTGGCCCTCTTTCAGATCTAGTCTGGGACATATCCAGCTCTGAAAATTAGGCCTGATGGTCACTCAAATTATATTCCTATATTTTTGTCCTGGCTGACACATGTGCTATGGATCTTAGCACATGGGCATGCTCTGCACAAAGTAGTAATCACTCTAAAGAGCACAATAAGAACTCCGACCATGAAATGAAACATCCTGTTCCAGGACACTCTGAAAATGCCCTTCTGCTTTGAAGTGTAACTGGCAGCTATTTACAAGACCCATTCTCAAGGACGGTTTCTTTTCATTGTCACTAAGGTACTTGTCTACAAGTTCTTCATCAGCAAATGTTTGAAGTAGTTCTGCACATTTCCACTGTATAAGAGAACTCTCTTACAATCATGAACATCGACACTGTAAAGAATATCTCTACACCATCAACCACACTGGTTTTATAGTTAGTATATACTACGAAGTGCATGGTATATAGTTCTTCTTTCTTATGCTCTTCAAAATACCCACCAGCATTTTTTACTGTTTCACCTGCTGGGGGTATACCTTGCTTTTCAATGGTTTTTAAAGATAGCAAGCTGTTTAATCTTTTTTGCTATTTTTCTCCCACCAGTGGATTTCTTTCTGCTTCTAAGAAATATCTGAAAAACTTCCACCTCCCACCCCCTGACTACCTGTCATGTAAGAGCAGTTAGATTAAATTCAGTGCAGGAGCTATTAGCATATGTTCAGAAAGACCAGTTAACGGTAAATGTAAACATTTTACCTGTGATTTTTTCTGTTGCTCATCTGAGGGAAAGAGCTCCATCCAGAGACTGAACAAAGTAAAAAGATTGACCTTAGAAAGTCTTGGCATTTGACCTGTCATTAGAAGAAAAAAAAAAATTAAATAATACTTATAAAGAAACCCCATATTAATGAAAATATTTTTGAAGTCTTCTACATCACAGCTGCTACAGAACCTGGTACATCAACCACTTTGTTATTACAGCAGCTAAATCCACACTGTCCTCTTCAGGGTAGTAGCTGTCAACTCAGGATGCTCACATCTGGGTGCAGAGATCAGATCTGTGCAACAAGAGAAAGTGGAGAAACTTTCACTGAAATTCAGCGAGTTATTTCTACTCAGAGGCAAAGAGCAGAAATCACAGATCAGAGCCCACATAACTTAATGTGCTCCAATGATTCACAGATGCTTACAGAAATTTGAGACACAGCTTGTGATTCAGCTTCGGGCTCACCACAGAAGAGAGCAAAAACATCTAGTATGCATCATGGTCTTACACTGACACTCGCAGCAGGAGTGGATGAGCCATTGTGAAATCTCCCAGTTACATCAATTACATCAGTTTGGTTGGATTTTTACAAAAATTTAAACTTATTGCTCGGGCTGTCCTGACTAAATGACCAAAGAGGTAACAAAGAACTCCTTCTTGGACCAACCACCTCATGCTTTGTTGTGCTTCTACTCAGAATCTGGGCATTGCCCTGTGAGACCCAGTGCTCAGCACTACTGAGTGTCCCACAATCGAAAAAAGAGGAAGTGCTGCACTCCTCACCGATGCTTGCACTATTCCAGATGTAAAATCATCTTGCCTCATACCTGGCAAGAAGTTGATTAAGTCTTCAAAATACTTCCAGTCCCTATTTCAGGGATGCTTACAGAGAGCTGCAATGAACACACATTCCTCTGCAGGTCTCTCATGCGCTGTCGGACAACAGTATTATTTCTGGTTTTATCCCTTCCTGCAAATGTTTAAGTCTTTGCAAAGGAGGAAAAGGCAGAGGCAGAAATAGAGAAAAAACATTTCTTTAAGTAAGATCACTTCAGTAGGGAAGAGGGTTAGTTTAATGACACATCTGTGAACCCAAACAATTAGGTCAGGACATAAACATATGCAATCCATGTCTGGAGCAACATTTTCAGACAGTATTTTAGCAGCTTTATTCACACAGAAGTGAGAGCAAATGTATTAGTGCTCTCGGAAAGCAACTCTAGACCCCTCACAGCAGCACCATCCAAAGTCACACTGCCCGCTGCTCCTTAGGCTGCCCAGCTACACTCCCCACTGTGCACATCCACTGCAAGGGGCACCTGGTTGGCACCACCAGACACATGTTAATTCTCATTACGGTCCCTGTTCACTCCTGTTGTAGCACACACATGTACAGTTCCCAAATGGCAAGCTAAAATAAACAGTGCAATTTAAACCAACTCACACATAACACCATCATGTTTTCTAAAATGGGTTACAATTTGGCATACAGAGCAGATTTAAAACAGAATACACTAGAAACAAGTTTTAATTACTTTTTTTTTCTTGGACTTAATCTCAGCAAACTGAAGAATGTACTGGTTCACAACCCTGTTGTGAATTGACATTAATTTATAATGAGAAGCAGGAGAATATTATGATGAAAAAGGAAAGACCTGTGGTCACAGTTATCATATCTATGTATTCACGTCTTTATTCACTTACGTAATTCAACGTTCCCTTAAGTTCAACAGAGAATACTAACTGAAGTGGCCTGGGAAAAAAGGCAGAAGACATCTTACAGAATTAAAAGCAACTACAGAAGATTGGGGAAGAACAGGAATCAGGCTCTTTGCTACTGAGACCAAAACCATTTATGAAAGGAGCACTCTTCAGGCACATCAAGTCCTCACAGCTTCCCTACTTCACATAAAGGTACGAATTCATTCCTCCAGGTTATGGATCTTGCTCCAGTGAGGCACAACATGCTCCAGGGAAAGAATACTGTGAAATCCAGTGGCAAAAACCCTGCTGCTCCCACACCTTCAAGCAAAAAGGCGCAGGGCACTGTGCATCTGGATGGTGCACAGTGAGATAGAGGATTATGCTGCAGTTGCAACGTAGGAGTCCTCAGGTCAAAGTCTGAAAGGCTTAAGATGTAATCTTACAAGTACAAAACTAACATTGTGCTTCGACATCATCAAGGAGGAGGAAATCAGTGGCATCAATGTCCGGGGAAAGGAAACAAGAAACCCTTTTCAGAGTTCATCTTCTTTTCTTGCTTGGAAGCAGGATTTTCATACAGCTAAGGAAGAAAGAAACCCCATTTACCCATCAAGGAGGCCGGGCAGCCCTGTTGTGGTCCTCAGTCTGAGAGCTATTTATACAGCCCAGGGATGATCTGTATGTACAGCCCACTCCCTGGGGACTGCAGCAACAGCATACACAAAATCCATCAAAAGCCACTTAATTTGGGCATCCCCAGCTTTGGGAGAAAGGGGGTTAGTATGAAACCCTCAGAAGGCAGGCACTTTTATGCACATTTTATAGACAAGAAGTATACATGGTACAGAACTGGAAGAAGAAATCATTTTGACAGGGGAGGGAAATGCAAAATGCAAGTATATGTTACCAAAAAGCCTTATGAACAAGAGCACAAGCAAGCAGGGGGGTGGCGAGGGAGATACTTTATGACATTGTCTGTCAGGGGCAGGATCGCTATGAAACAGCAGTGAGGGGGGAAGGCAGGAGCTCTCCCAACAGCTCCGGGGAAGCCTCACAAGCGTCCCGAGGACAAACCGGACAGTCCGGTCATTTGGTTAAACGCCCCGCAGCACCCGCGAAGGCCGGTCAGCACCCTTCCCCCCCATCCCTCCCCGCCGGCCGCTACCGTCCGTTCCGCACCGCTCCCTCTAAGCGGGGCAGGCCCGGCCTGGCCCCCCGCCGCCAAGTCCCCACACGGCGGGCGCGGAGCAGTGCTCACCGGCCATGCTGTCCGTCTGCGTGCTCGCCGCGCTCACCCGCGGCGCCCCCGCCGCCACCGCCTCCTCAGCGCCGTGCATGGGTGCCGGTCCCGGTGCGGGCGCCGCCCGCTGCCCCCGCCTGCCCTCTCCCGTCCCAGCCCGTCCCGCCCCCATGGCCGTCTCGCTCCTCCCTCAGGGCGTCGGCGCGGTGGGGGCGTCTGCATGGCAACCGCCGTGACTGGCGGGCGTCCAGGCCAATAGGAAGTGGGAGCGGAGAGAGGGGGTGGGGCTTGTGAGGAGGCTGGCCGGCGGCGGTTGGTCAGCGGCGTTCTCAATAGCGGGACTTTAACGTTGGAGTTTGGGGGTGTTGGTTCTTGTCTGCTGGGTGCGGCCTCAGGGGTAGCATCAGCCCCGTGCACCGCGGCCCTGGCCCTCATCCCTAGCCTGGTCCTTGGCGGTCTCCCGAGGAAACCTCAAGCCCGCGGGCGGAAAAGGGACCCGAGGGACACTCAGGGTCGCTGGGCCGGGCCAGGCCAGGCCAGGCCAGGCCAGGCCAGCGTCTGCTCCCTAGCACGGGTGTTGCTTCTGCAGCCTGCTTGCCAGACAGGTGGTTTGCAGTGTGAGATGTTCTGTTTGTTGGTGTCATGTCTCTTGGCCTCTGATAAATGTTTTGCTAGTTCAGCTACTCTGGCTAAGTGTGTGAAAAATCGTGTTCCTTTCTTCCATTCTTGCAGCATGACTGTCCTTCAAGTGAGATGTTACCCCAGAAAAGCCCACCCTTACTGCTTGTTTCCTCTGGGGAATGAGTGGAGCTTCCCCAGGTGTCATTTTGTTGATAGAAACTGTGTCTTTCCAGTGCAGATCTGTTATATGGCAATTACCTCCATGTAGGAAAATGAGCAAGGCCATTTCTGTGAAAATGGACCTTTTTTTAATCTCTCAACATATGTGCTGTGGCTGCTGTGCTTTCTCTGCTGATGGCTGCCAGTAGTGATACCAAGCTCTTTGTGTATGAATCGATGTTCGTGCTCTGGAAGACTTGTTCCGGGGTTGCTGCTTTGACTATTTAAGGCCATGGTGAGAAGAAAGACTGCAAAAGAGCAGAAAAGGGGCTGGGGTTGTTTGGTGGGTTTTTCTGTTTCTTTGTTACTGGAGGGTTGTTGTGTTTTGTTTTGTGTGTTTTTTGGGTTTTTTTTAATAATCTTTGCCTTGATTTGAGTCAATAATTACTGGTGTATTTACCTCTTGGATATCAAGGCATTTGGCTTCTGAAAGATAAGCTAGTTAGTTCAATGGGATTTGACTGCCTCTGTTCTAGGCTAACAGGTTAATGGGCGTCAAATTAGAATATACCCAGACTTGGTATTTAGTATCTTCTAGGAAGAGAATGGCTTGTAATTAACTAGATAGTTTTTACTGATTAGAAAAGGGCTGTAGCATGCAATAGCTTCAAGATTTTGAAACTTAATACAAGGGAGTTACTTCATCCACAAACTGGGTACATTTGTAAAAAACCAATGAATGGTTCATGAAGGAAATGTGATACATTTCATTTCCTTCTGAAAGTGGCTGAGTTATCAGCTGGAAGTACATTAAGTTCCAAGAGGGCTGTGGGCTGAGTCTGGTGTAAAGAAAAAGAAGAACACTGTCAGCTATATGTTGCAGTCATTAAAAATAAATGCCCAAATCCTTTTCCAGGAAATACATTTCAAAGGACAAGCTTTCAGAAGGAGCCCAATGCCCACAGAAGTACACTCAAACTTTTTGCCTTGTTTTTGTGGGTTGAATCTCTTGACAATGCTGTGGAGAGTTGAAGAACAGACAAGGTACCAGCAGGCAAATCTGCACAGCTGGGATGATGTTAACGTCCCCTGATAAGTTTGCTACTTGGGCCTCCACTTCTTTTTCTCTGGTGGGAGACTCTTTTCCTGGAGCAATGCTTGTGGGATTCAAGGGCAGAAGGGGTTTTTTCCTCCCCGGGAACTCTGTTAAAAATAACAATGGTTCAGAGAAAGATTGGGAACTGCAGCTGAAGTTGTGCTTGTGATGTTTTCAGGAATGTTAAATGAGGACGCATTTTGATGGAGCTCTGGGAGCAGCTAGGCCTCACTGCAGAGACAGGATTACCTTGTCTTAGAAGAGCTTGCCCCAAAGTTTGGACTCTTTGCCAGGGAAACAGTGCAGCAAAAGTATGCCTGTGAAAGTCATCTCCCCTGAAAGTTATGGTTGTTGGTGTTTGTGCATGTGCCATGTTTAACATATTTTAATTTCTCTGTACCTAGCTCAGAGGTAGTTTAATTTTATGTGGAATCTTGCCCTCTGAAAATAATTCAATATTTGTGTATTGTTATGAAAGTGTGAGAGAAGCAGGAAAAAGCCCAAGACTGACATACCACTTCATGCATATGCAAAATTAACTGTTTGTCTGCTGCTTCATCCCCCCCACTCCTGGGAACTGGGGTAAAAGTGTGATGTTGGGGTAGTGTTGGCTCTCTGAACACCTGTGGTTAGCTGGGAAACAATTCTGGCTGTCTCATGTAGTGGCAAAGAATATAATTTTAGAGTTCAGTGGTGTTTACTTTCGCAGCAGATTGAAGTTCACTGCCTGGATGGGTCAGCCAAACTGGAAGGGGATCACAGACAGTTATTTTCTACAAGAGATGGCTTAGCTGCAAATGGTGCAGCTGGAACAAGAACCAGAGCCTCTGCTACTGTTCTCTACTTACTAGTGTTACAAAGGATTTGAGGCTTGTGCTCTGGCAGTTTATTCAGCTTTCACCATAGGTGTCTAGAGGGATCAGCCATCATTAATAAGCTCTGCTGGGCCTCATAAATCTGCCTGGTCTGTATAAACCAAGGCATCTACCTATGACCTATGGGTGTTTTGACCAGAGCCTCCGTGGTGGAGTGTTTAATGATTCTGTCACTTTTTTTTCAGTATCTGGGTATGTAAAAGCTTCTCTGTGGCTAAATTTTTTTTTTTTTTAGATAAATCCATAAATTTCTGTCACTTAAAAAAAAATTCAGAGCCAGTGGCTATAAAAATCCTATCTTGAAGAGTTTCAGGAGTGAGTACTAGACCATCTAGACTAAAAATTACTAAAAATATTCATGAGGATATGACCTGAATAAATACAGAATCTTTTGTGAATCTCAAAGTCAGAACAAGCCTAGAAACTGGATGAGGGCATGAATTAGGTTATGAATTGCTTGTCTCTGAGCATCCTTTTGTTTCCCAAATGGCCTAAAATGGATTCCTTTGCTGTGCAAGTTACTGATCATTGCATGATTATCCAAGATGAATGTTTTTCTGATTTGGAAAAAGTCCTTTCTAGACCCCATGTTTATGAAAGGCTACAAAATGATGTGTGTGTTTTCACTTACTGATCTCCCAAATGCGTCTGGACCATCGCCAAAAGCAGAAGAGAGACATTTTGTGTTAAAATAGATCTGCAGTAAGCTAAATCTGATGGGTAACACCTTTCGGTATGATCATCCCCTGGTATCCCCAAAACAAACCAATGCTTGCAAGAAGTCTCCCTGCTCTGTTAAATTTTGTGGTGGTTTTTCCACTGTGTTGGAGAAACGGCTTATCTCACCAGTAGCTTGTTGATTCAGGCCACAGCTCTTTGACTTGTGTGCTTAAGGGCTTCTATTCACAGCTGGGCATGGAGGTGAGGCTTTCAGGGCTCAACAAGCCCAAACTAAGTGGAAATCACAGCAACAGTTGCCTCAAAGTTGCAATTAGCTCATTGTGCTAACTGCTTTCTTCATAAGTAGTCTTCTTCATAAGACAGGAAGCAGCGTGATTTGCAGATATACTCTGTTCTATGATGTTTTTTCATCTAATTATTATATTGAACTTAAAAGCTCTCAGTGGACTGGGACTAACGTATTTGCTGCTCCTGTTTGCTTCCCATCAAAAGCTGCAGCTAAAAGCTGAAAGGCAACTGGTAACAGCATCTCTGTGGAGTGTGAGGAGGACACTTATTCACTTCAGGACCAAGAGAGACCATGTGATTCCCTAAAATCTGTCTACATGTGAATGGCACTAACCCTAGTGCAGAAAGCATCCCTGCCCAGGGACTAAATGTGCTTCTTTTGGCAAGATAACAGTGGAGAAGAGCACAGTAGAGGAACACAATGAGGAAGAGAGGTTCTTAGCCTCACTGTGCCTTTTAGATATAGTTCAAGGTATTCAGCATTTCCAGTTAACCAGCATGTTAACCTCTGAGCTGCCATTTGAGTATGTCACTTTACAGGTTGGCAAGAATTTCTGGATGGGCCTTTTCTGCTTGAATCAGACCTACTGGAAAACCTACTGCTTCTCAACAGCTGCAGTTTGTTCCTGCACCTGTGTTGTGCAAACCAAATTAATTCAAGTGACTGATTGCTTAGCACCCCTCTCCTCCCACCGTCTCCTTTACTTAGTGAACCCATTTGCTGCGATTTCTCATTCCAAGTGCCTGGAAGGCTCTCATCTCTGATATATTGTGTTTTGACCTCCTAGATGAGAGAAAGCACATTCCTAAAGCTCACTGCCAAAATGTCCTGTGGAAGCTGCCAGGTCAAACTGTCACATTGCTTGTGTTCTCAAACCTCTGACGTGTTTTCATTTGTGAAGGTACCTGTGATCTTTCAGTGCTACAAAGCTGTGCGATTGTCTCAGCTCATGAGCTTAAGGATTTTACCCTTTAGAGTAATTTAACAGCCCTTCAATATAAAAGTGTTTGCAGTGTTTACTCAGAATTTACTGAGCTGTTTTTCTGGGCTTTTCTGGTGCTTCTTGTAGCATCATCAGCATGGTTCTACACCCTCATCTTGATGGTGTATCTGGACTGAGAATCTCTTTCCTCATCACTGCCTCTTTTGGGGTTGATATGCTGAGAAAATGTGTTCCTACATCACATTTACCTGCTTTGCAGTGTCTTTCTGCACCTGTGCACTACAGGTTTTACATCCTGACACATGGTTTGCTGCACTGCCATTCACCCAGACTTTATACCTACCCCAAAGTCTTAGCTGGAGTAAATGATATACAGCGAAGCCAATCATCTGTTTCAGAACTAGTAAGAAGAGCTTACTGTGCTTAATTCCTGGGGTTTTGGATCTTTATTCATCTCTAGCAGTTCCACTCTGACCCTTGGTTTTCCCTCTGGATTTGAAAAAAAAACCTCCTTCCTCATAGAAAGCTTTACCAGTGAGCTACTAAACATCGCGGTAGCAGCTAGGCCCACCAGTTCATATAGGAGATATCTCCTATTTTTTTTTGCACTGTGCAAATACAACAAGCCTCTCTTTTTATCTCTGCAAGCCATGTTTAAAGAGTTTCTGCCAGTGATACGTTTTTTGACAAGTCACTAGAAGAAAGCTTTTGTGCTGCTGTCAGGCAAAGCCAGATACATCCTTCAGCCTCATCAGTCTGTTAAGTATGAAGAAGTATGTTAATAATAACTGAAATTACATCAAGCAAACCAACAGCAAGGAATTAATTATGTTAATTAAAACAAGAGAGGAAAATAAATCAATTTATAAGCAAGATGGCAATTTCTTCCTTCCAGTGCATTGCATTAAGAAGGGTTTACATGTACTTTTTGGAGGATAGGCTTTCACCTAGGGACAAGGGCATCTGTTGCATGTCAGCTATGCCACAGCTCGATGCTCCAGTGGGATGTAAATCTGGGAACTCTGATGCTCCAGACCTACGGAGTCAGGTTTGCTGGTGCTCTGTTCTCCACAGTTGTCACATTTCACCTCTGTGATGGATGCACTCAACACCTTGACCAATCTCATGGGAGTTTGGTTCAGTCTCCTAAAGGAAGAACAGACCGTGGCCATAACTGCGCTGAGAGCTCTAGTTCCAACCTGTTCTCTAAAAGCCCTCCCAGGAACAGGGTGACATAGTGAGCACTGAAGCATATGGATTTGGAAACTGTAACACCGACCATGCAATTAACACATGAATGGCAGGTGATTCTACCAAGACTCATTTATCAAGGAACAAAGATGTGGGTACAAGGAGTCTCATGCCTACCGTTTTCATCACAGGTAATTTGGCTATGAGCCAACCACTGTATTCTGTCGGTGTGGCAGCCTGAGGGAGCCGCCTTTGAGCTCTCCTGTAAGCAGCTGTCTGCATGGTAGTGATCTCCCCTGGAGCTGGGACACCTCTCATGGTTACTCCTTGAGGCTGAGGGACCCTTTACCAACTGCAGATATTTGGTAAATGACCGGTATCACACATAACCTTGTATTATAGCACACAAGTTTTCGAGTTCGTAACTTTGAATCATGATTATGTCCTCTGCAGTAAGTATTACCTTTATAATAGAGTGAACCTTGCCATTGAACTTTAAGTCTTACTTTTACAACATCCTACTTCAATAAAACCACTTTTGCTGATACCTTTCGTGATGGTTCTTTAACTGATCTAATTCCTACCTGCAATGAACTTGGATGTGTCTGCTTTCCCGTGAAGCCATCTCTGTGCCTGGTTTGTATCTCTGTTGGAACCTGTAGAGGGTAGATGTTGCTGTATAGTGAGGGTGTCTTTATTTAGGCACAGTAAAGACATAGTGTTGCTCTGGTATTAGAAGGGCAGTTGGTTTTGGCTCATACCAAGGTTTTGAAAGATCAGGGTGGGTGAGATGCTAATCCTGTGTCCATGGCCCTGCACAGGTTATCTGGGGTAGCTGCTGATGTAGATGCCCAGAATTTATATGTTCAACAGCTGAGTAATGAATTGTTTCACTGAGCCATATTAACCAACTGCATTTTATACCTGTATCATCCATTTAATCCACAGTGCTGTGTAAGGTTCCTTCAGATAATTGCATGTGCATACACACATTTTTGCAGATACAACAGTAACACAAGAATTTGCTGACATACTGCCACTGTGCTTTGAATCTGCCATGTCAATTAACACAAATTAACTTCTTAATTGCCGACAAACACTTGATAGTCTCCTAGACATCAAGATGTCAAGACAGGGTTTTATGTTACAAACTATGGCTCAGGAAAAGATAAAAATTCATCTTTTAGAAGTGGCTGGGATAAATGGCAAACATTTTCTGCATGTTTAAATTCTCTTAGGAAACTGTTTGTATAACTCTGATACAGAGAACAACCCAGATATCACACAAACAAAACCTGTATAAATGAACTTAGAACAGCTGGCGGAGTCCTTGCTTTATAAAGTAGCATGCTAAAGTATGCACAGTGGAAAGGGAAATATTTAGAGCTTATGGTGGCAGGAGTGTGATTTGTGACAGCTGAGATGCTGTGCAGGGAAACCTGCTCAGAGCAGGAGCCCCTCTGAGAACTCAGCCCTGGAGATGTTACTGTGGGAAGGTGATGGGTTTTCAGCCGATCTCGCAGGGTGTGAGCTGAGACACATTGGCTGTGCCTGGGTTGCAGTAGAAGAGCAATCTTTCAGGTGGCTGTAAGAAGAGTGCTTCAGTATTTTCTCAGTTTTCACCTACATATGGTCTTACATGGTCTTTGCAGGTAGCCACAGTGGTGGTAACTGGCATGCTGGTTGTTGCTGGACACCTAGGATCCAGGCTTTCAGTACAGGGTCTGGTGTTGAGCATGGCTGTATGTAACAGGGCACAGAGCTTGGACATCCTCCTGCCTGCTCTTCTACAAGAGGTCACCCAGCCTGGTTTCTGCACTTTGACCATGCTGCAAGTGGAGACCAAGAATGGTAGCACTGAGGTGGGAGATCTGGGCCTGAGGGCTCAGCTCCTGGGAATGCTTTTGGCCCACAGTGTTTCAGTTTCTGAAATACTTGTTTTACCATGAGAAGGTGAGGCACTTCTCTTGCGGCTTGTCCTCCTGGGCAAGCTGGAGGGAGGGTACAGAGGAGGGAGATGAACCAGGGACTTCATCCAAAAGCTTGGACTTTACGTCTCTATGCAACACTTCATCTTTAGCACTCGCTGCCTTTTTCATTGCTTTGAAAAAAGCAAGATGAGGAACTGTGCAAAAGTCAGTTTGATGGCAATGAAGACAGCATCTGTCATCTCCACAAAGTGGAGGCAGCAAAACCAACTGCGCAAACCCTCGATGTCCTGTTGCAGAAACTGTAGGCCTGAGTCCTTCCCTTGTGAGACAAGAGTGCAGCAGCTGGCTGTGCTGGCGGCACATGGAACCATGGGTAACTGGGTTATGAATGGCTCTTTCCATGCCAGTCACCAAAAGCAGCCAGTGGTGCCTCTTTCTTCCCCCTAACAGGGCCAGGTTGGTGCTGACAGCCTGGAAGCAATCGCTTTTGCAGTCACCTACAGATACTTGGAGTCCAACGCTCACCCAGTTATACTTTCTAGTAAACAGCAACCACTAAGACACAGCAGACATGTTTTGTGAGGTGATGAGCATCCCTTCGCTGTGGTAGGGTTCCTCCTGAACGGTGCTGAGTGCTAGTGGGGTCCTTTGGATGCTCAGCAACCACTTGGAGTTTGCTCCAGTGGCTTCAATGCGAGTGTGAAGTCTTGGGTATTCCACACCACCCTGTGGGTCTGTGACCCAAATTCATTCACAGGCCAGCTCCCCTGAGCTCAGGTGTGGGATATTGTTCCCTGTCATGTGTGTGATAAAGCTCGTGATTCTGTTATGTGACTGTTCCCAAAGGCTGTTGCCCAGCACAACACTGGCACTGTGTCTGCATTTCCTGTCTGCAAGCCAACAGAGCCAATTTCTTCTAAGGCTGTCTTTTTGAATAGCAGTTAAAATACAGTGATGTGTGCAGTCAAACAGTCTGGCTTGGATTTTTCTCCCTTTCCGTAACAGAGATTACTTGTCAATTTTTCTTATTGTTACGTTTCCTTCAGCAGTTCTGTACCATGTTTTGGTGACAAGAAGGCAAGAATTCAATTTTGTTTCCCTATTTAGAAAGCAATCCAGTATTCCTAGAGCCCAGACTAAAATGGAATGCATTTGACGTTTTTACATGGAAAGATATCCTGGAGACAGATTGCTCCTCACACACACATGCACTTCACAAAGCCAGAAGTGCCTGAAAAAAAGGAAAAAACAAAAAAGAAAATTGAGACTTTGGCTGTTACAAACTCCTGACAAGATCTGTTGTTTCTCACTAACAGCTGCAAAAGACCAAATCAGTTAGCGAGGAGAAAACACGTAAGGAGGGAATAGAGCATATGAGGATGAAATGGGGCAGCCTGCCCTTTTGCCCTGACTGAGCACGGTGCATCCCTCATGCTGTGGTCAGCACACAGCCTTGCTCCAGAGGATGAGATGAGACAGATATGGCTTGTCCAGGTGGGTCCAGGAGGCTTTGCTGAAGTCTGTTGGAATGAAGCTCTGAGAAGAGGTGATGCCTACAAGCTTCAAATAACTTCCGGGGCTGGGTGCAGCCTGACTTGGCGTCAACGGAATTGAACCCCTGGATTAAGAAAATGTTCATTGTGCTGTGATCAGCTGTTGGAGGAGAGGGGGAAACTCAGCCTCTCTCCAGGTTCCTCTTCTTCTGTAGTTGTGGACATCCTCTGCTTTCACAGCTTGCCTTTAGGAGCTATTTGCACAGCACAGACAAAGAGCAGAACTAAATTCAAATTAGGGAACTGATTTCCATGTTAAGATGGGCAAAATTTGTTGCATGGGAACTATATAATTGTTGGGTTTATGCTTCCCTTCATAATCAGTTTAGCAGAACAGCAGAATCAGTATGGCAGAAACAGAAACCAGGCCACTTCTTTTGCTGCTCTCAAAGTCTTCCTGGAATTGCTTTGCAACCTCTGCGGAGTTTCAGAGTGCAGAAACATTGCAGAGTCCCGCAGTGCGTGGGTACCCTGATATAACAGCAGACAGGGACTGAAGCTTGTGGAGCTGTCACGGGCTTCACCACACTCCCTGAGCAGGAACATAAACATTTGTAGTCATCTGACATGAAAGCCAAGTTTCTGAAAGCACTGACAGAGGGATCCGAGGGCCTTGTCTAGCATCCGTATTCTGGTGGTGATTCTCCTTCCATTCCAGGTAAATACACCCTCTCATCTTACCTGCATTTCTGCCTCTCTGTACTGCTTTCAGTGATTTCCAGATGATGCCTCTCAGGCTGTGCTGAATTTGGGCTCCTTGTTGCTAACTGCAGGGGCATTGACAAATCACGAGGTTTAGGACACTGTTGTAGCACATTATATCCGACTTGTACCCAGCTCTGGCTTTGGTTTGGAGACTTTTCAATAGACATCACAAGAAAGGTGAGTTCTCAGGGAGAGATTTGAAGGATGATGATTATCTTTGGCGTTATTTAAGGGGAGACCTTTCTCCAACCATGGAAGTGGGCTGAGGCACCAACACTGTTGTGTGGGGTCTCCCTCTATCCGCTTGCAGCAAATGTGGGTATGGAAATAGGCACCATGGGATGCTTGGCAGCAGGGTCAGCCTCTGGATAAGCAGAGAAGAATGACTGGCAAGGAGAGGGCAAAACTGTGAAGTGCCTGAAAGGTGAAGAATTACTTGGTTTAAAGCTGACAGATCTGTGTCATGTCTTGTGATTTTATTTTTTATTTTAATTTTTGTTTACTTTTATTTAGTGTTTCTATTTGAAGTCCTCAGTCCCCACCAACTTTGCTGGGGATTGAGCACAACTTTCCCCTGCCTCCACACCTGCCAGGGTTGCCCGATTTCTTGGTTGGAATCTATCTTCTTCACTGCACTTTAGGGTGCTCAGTTCTATCCCGCTTACCTGAAGAGCATCTATTGATTTTTGACTCCCTGGCAATGGTGTTATAAATGACCTATCACATTTAAGTGTGTGAGAAATTGGTTAAGGACTGCTCGTGTCTTGGCTGCGCTCAGGTGAAATTTCCTTACTCTCAGAAGATTCCTCAGAGGGTTTGTGGAGTCTCAGAGCATCATCCCTAAAACTGCATTATGCCCTATAATTTCTTGATATATCTCAATGTATGGCATTGAAGTGGTAACTGCGAGCTATGTGGTATCTGAGAGTCAGGACAACTGTCCCCGTGAGGCCAGACAGCCCTTCTCTGGTGCCAAGGGAACTGGTGCACTCAGCTGTGCTGGCCAGGAACGAAAGGGGAGCGAAGGCCTCCAAATGAGCCTCGGCACCTCGGGAGGCTCCAGCTGCCCCTTGAAGCACAAGACACAAGGTGAGACCTCCCCATGCACCAGCGGGCGGCTGGGATGCGAAGATGCAGCCTGTGCTGGATGCTGACCTTGTGGTTATGTCCCCAGCTGCACCTTGGGGACATGCCAAGGCTCAAGGGTGGCTGTGGGGTGGGATAAGGAGTGTTTGTCCACTGGCACGCTCCTGGAGTGACATCTGTTTATTTTCCTCCTTCTTTTCAGAAAGAAAAGTGGATCCAAGAAGTCAAAATGTGTGACACTGAGAGTTAAACCAGATATTATAGGTCAGGGAGGCCAGTCTGCTCCCAATAAGAGTCCCAACTCTTTCTGTGTTCCTTAGTGCTCCACATTGAGACCCTCTGGTGACAGGAAAAAGTGGAAACCTTGGCCTGAGACTGAGTAGGAGTCCATTACACCTATGTGTATATTTTTTCTGATTGGGAAATAAGCAATAAATCTCAACATGTCAACTTTATAGGAGTGAAAAGTGCTTTGGCTCCCTTATGAGCATCAACATGTGCAAATCGGGCTGGTTAAATGGAAAGAAACACTGGTTCTTACAGTAAGCAACAACTACTTTTCCATGTACATTTTAGAATGGAAATTCCATTTTTAGAATAGATTTCTAATAGCTGTTATCTAATTCAGATAGTCTAATACATACTTAATTAGAGTCATGTTAAGTGAAATGTTGGCATAGTGTTATCATACTGCAAATGTGAATAAAGTTATGTTAGAGCCAGGGAATATCATGCTCCAAATCATTGTGGAGTTATATGTACCATGTGTAGCTGTTTAATGAATAGATAGAAAACAGGAAGATTGTCAGAGTCTGACTTTCTGGCGCTTGCCCCAGTGTTGCCCCTTGCCGTGGCTGCCGTTTTCCCTGTTTCTGATACATCAGGATCATAAGTATGAGAAAACTTGACTATTGTTAGAATGAACCTGTGTCTTACTGGAGGGAATACTTAACTGAAGCTAACAGAGTGTGCGAACATGCATTCCCAGTAACTTCGGCAGCTTTGTTTATGGCTGCAGAAAGGGACAGCCTAGCATGTGACAGACTACTGACTTAAAAGTAGGTATCAGTATATTTATTCAGCAGTCACAGTGTCCTTCAGAGCGGGCTCACGGGAGGCTGGATAAGTGAGCGGCCAGGGGTAGATCTCGTACTAATGATCTGTTCATCAGAGCCCATCGCTCTTTCTCTGTCACAACTGTTTAGACTGTAAAGCTTCCACAAGCTTTATGTCCCTGTGTCAAACTAGTAAGATTTTGCAGATGTAGCCTCCCTCCCAGAAAAGGGTTTTCCTGGATTTGCAGGGTGTCTCTTCTCAACTTGTCCTTCAGCTACCAGCTCGCTCGCTCTCTTTTTTTTTTTTTTTAATTGCAGTGTTTGGCAGCTTCGCAAGCGTGGGGCAGACAGTCAGTGAGCATTGACGAGGCCACGGGCGCCTGGGCGGGAGAAGCTGACCCTGCGTCACCAAAGCCTGTGGGACCTGGTGAGGGTCCCCCCTGCACCACCGCGATGCCGGGACGGAGCTGTCACTTTAGGCTGCGGTCCGCAGGAGGAGTTTCTTTCTGATCCGTCCGGAAAAAAGCCTGTTAATGTGTTAAATAATGAACAGGTTTAGATCCTTTACAAACTTGGTTTAACATCTTCCTAAGCACAATGATGCTCTGGCAAGTCTCCAGGGTCAGTCACAGGCTGTGTCTAATCACTGGTTTTCCTTCCTTTGCATTCAGCGTAATTAAATGTTCTCTTAAAAACCAGAGTACCTTGACATGTTTTCTTATAATCTATTTTTGTGCTTTTCTTTTACATCCCCCCATTTTATCTCTCTTTTAAAAATTACCAGTCAACGTCATCACTTCTTTCTCTCTGCTTGACAAAGTTGCTCTGCACCACTTGTCCATTCTCCCTTATATTTTACAGCCAGTTCAGAAGCTATTCTGAAATACTTCTTCTAAAGATAGCCTGGCTGCATCTAAACACAGAGTTCATGGGAATAAATAAGACAGTGCTATTGTTTTGTTTACATTATCTCTTTACACAATCCAGTACCAACTGCTGGAGACAGCCGTGCCTGGTTAATTCTGAGGAAACTCCCCAAACTCCATCAGTTTCCAAAGCCCTTGTTCTGGTGGTGACAGGGCCTTAACAAAAAGGTGCTGCAAGCTCACCAAGGTGGTTTGCTCTGCGTGCAAAAGGGTATTTATAACAGGAATACAAATGACTTACTCAGAAAACCAGCCCATTTAGTTTGGGTTGAAAGGGACCTTCCAAGAACCCCACTAGAGCATTTCCCTCCTTCTGCCTGCTCACAGCTTGTGCTCATGGTACCTATGCAACTGCTTTTGGGGAAATGTCTGCTGGGGAAGTGTTTACCTCCCAGTGCAATTTAGTAGCTGGTGATGAAGCAAAAGCCTTCACCAGCAGTGCACAGACGTGCAGAAGAGGCTCGACAGCCATGGATCAATGTGACAAAGCTTTTTTTTCCCCTCAGTCAACATGCGTTGCTGTTAAAAATAACTTGTCCAAACAAACACAAAATAGCAGCTGTTCTTTTATTATAATATAACATTTTAATGACACATCCCTCCCTGCCCAGCAAAAGCAACTCAAACCAAGCCCTTCAAACAACTGCTCTCCCTCAGCTTGAAGCCAAGAGAACAAAGCTTAATGTGTGTGCCGTGAGATAGGGCTTTTTTTAAAGAGCTTTAGTTGTTGTTGTTGTTTGTTTGTTTGTTTGTTTTTAATTCAGTGACTTAGAGCTATGGATTGTTAAATGGATTTTAAAGTCCGGGGAAGGCTTGAGTTTAACTTCGCCGTCTTGAGATGTCTGAGCTGGACATTTATTTCTGCCTTCGCATGGCATCAAACACTGTTGCAGTAAACACCACTGTTATTTTTTTGATCCACAGACACATTAATTAACAAAGGCTAACAGACAACCAAGGAGAAGCATGTCCATAACAGCAGTGGTGCTCCTGTACGTAGAGTCCCACTTCATTGATTCTGGTCCAGATTTTTCTGGTCCTGTCCTGCGACTACTCCCAGCTCTTCCTCACAACAAGCTCTTCTTCCTAAGTCGTGTCTTTTAAGTTGGTACTTAAAGCCTTTGCGGAGCAAAATCAGGGAGTTGGCTTTGGATGCAGTGCAGCATTATGTAGCAGTAAGGCCTTTGTGTAGCCTGGCACATTCAGTGATGGGTCTCGTTTGTGGGGACATGAGTTAACTCAGCATATTATTTGCATGTGCAGTATATAACATGACACAGTGGAGACATACCACTAACATTAACCAAACACTATGGGTCTATCATGAGGAAGTTATCAGGAATATCTAAACTCTTACAGATATAGGGGATTGGTTGCTAGTGTATAAGAGACCTTTGATCGCATAGGTCAGACCAAAAGGGCTTAAGGCTTCTGTGCAGAGGAGAGGCTTTCCCAAAGGAAGAGTCAGCGAAGCAGCCTGGGAAACTTTCCTTTGTGATTACACCACCAGGTACTAAAAACACACGCACCCCCCCCTCCTTCTTCCAAGGTTGTTCAGGATGGTGGGTGATTTATTTTGCATCCATCTTCTTGTTTAGTAAAATCTCGTTTATAAGAAAATAATTTTAAAATAATTTTAAAATGGCAAAAGTTTTCTGGGAGTTTTACCCATTTCTGCACCCAAGCAGAGCTGCTCCCTCAAACTCCCTCCTCTTTTGCAGTCCCCAATGTTAAGATTTTTAGAAAACGCTATAGTTTGCACAGAATACGTATGCCATGAGCAACATGTAATAAATTGAAACCACAGTTTTACTGCTAATTTACTCCAGCTTTTCCTATTGAGTTATCTTTCACGCATTGCACATCATTCCCACCACTTCATGGTCTCCGCTTGTTCTGTTAACAAAAATATAAGTATTCCAGAATACAAACGGTTAGAAATACCACATGCCCTGACAAATATGCGTCCTTTTGTGACTCTCCTGTGAAAAGGAAGATCCTCTCCGTTGCAGAGAAAGCCTGGAGAAGCGCGGGCTGCAGTCTCAGAGGCTGGTGGCGTATTCGTGCCGAGTGCTAGCGCTGCTCTCCGTGCAGCCACCAGTGTCTTTCGTGACCGTGAAAGCCCTTTCTGCTCCCCGGTGCGGCAGCAGCAGCCTGTAGGCTGCTGCCCTGTACTTCTTCGAAATCAGGTTGTAGAGGATGGGATTGATGGATGCGCTCAGGTAGAAAAGCTGCAGGGCAAATATATTGAAGTACTGGGAGAACAGCATCATCCTGGTGTCCTGGGTCTTTATAAAAATGATCCTGCCGATGTGGAAAGGCAGCCAGCAAATTACAAAGGCCAGAACCACCACAGCTGTAAGACAAAATTAAACACACGATAGTTAAGGAGCGGGTTAACTACTGAACCAGCCAGTAAACTAAATTTTACATGGCTGTTTTTGCAGGTTCTTCTAACTGGTACAAGTGATATATAGAAATAATAACAACTTTAAATCGTTGGAAAACCATGGAAACTGGAATAGCACCAAGTCTGATTGTTACTCTTTGGATTAAAAGGTAACTGGTAAATTCTTCAGCTAAACCATGACATGAGTTTGCCGAGAAAAATGGAAACAACCAGCAGTGTAACAGCCATATAATAACATCAGGCACAACAAAGATTCCCTTCGACTAAGTCTTTTGTGCCATGTGTGTGATACGGCAACAAAACTCAGACTAAGAAGAGCTGTGCTTGCGGCTGCCGCTCCATTCGCTACAGAGCTGTTCTTCAAAATACCTACACCACTGAAAAAGACTCTGGTGTAGGGGCTGCACCTCCGTCACCCGAGCTCCCACTGAACTCACACTGCTGTTAACGGGATGGTTTGTAACACAAAGACTTACAGTGTAGTTTGTCTATTGATTATTTTTGTTTTCCACTGAAGCTCACATCCCCAGACAATAACTGGACTAGATGGATCTCCAGCCCGAGTCACTCCAGCTGTTGTCAGGGTCTTGCCTCGCATTTTGGCACAACACAAATAAAACCACTTTTGCAATGGCGAATTAGCAGGAGCAGATGAGGAACAATTAAATAAACAGATTACTGTATCCATAGTTTTTATTATTTTTGTTTATAAATGCAAGTAAATTAAATAAATAATCACTTACAGAGTATCCTTTGTGTTTCTTGGAGCTTAAAAAAAGGGATATAGCCAAAGCAAGTTTATGCCTGAAATCCATCACACGCGTCGTGCTGCTGGCTCTTTGAGAGAAGGGGGAATTGGTCTGGTTCAGTGGGTTCCGAGGAGATCACGGACACAGGTGTTCCTGTTGGAAAACCTTGTCTCTATTCCAATGTAAATACCTTCCTCAAATAAGTCAGCAAAATCTACTCTCTGTGGTTTATTAGTTTATTATGTTTGTGCTATCCGACTGGTTACATCCTTGGTAGAAGTCTCCCATGTAGCCCCTAAAACCTTCACTAAAAGCAGAAAAAAAAAAAACCAAGCCAAGGCATTTTGTTTTACGCTTATAAATCAATCATTGGATTTTTTTGTTTGTTTATTTTTCTTCACATTGGTCACTGTTTAGAAACTTTAAAGCCCCAGGGCAGACTGGGATCTCTAACTTTGCAGAGCCTGATGCTAGGTTAATGAATGTATGACCAAGAAAACGAAGTAAAAATTAACAGCATCAGCAGGAAGGGCTTTGGTATTGTGTGATTTGCCTGCAAACGGCTCGTAAGGGTTAAGCTGCTGTTTTTCAGCCTGCTTGGGCAGCCAGTGGATTTTCTCCTAGGAGAGCTACAAAAGGCTGCTAAGAAAATCAAACTTATTTTTCTGAGGCAGATTTACTACCCAGAGGTGTTGCTGCTCACTGGAAGCGACTACTAAGTTGCAGAGTGCCTTGTATTTGGCTCTGCCTGGTAAAATTCAGAAAAGCGGTAGTTCTGCAGAAGGCAGTCACACTGCTGGATGTGCAAGGCTACACCAGGTGAAGCCTCAGCCGTGAGGGAATGAAATTCCTGCTATGATGATCCCTGGGAGCACAGGAGGGCTCAGCAGCACAGCTAGGAGGTTCTCCTGCACTATCCCTGCCCTGCGTGGGACCAGCCCCGGGCCAAGCCCCAGCCGTGAGCTGCCAGCACAAGGAGGGACAGAAGGACTCACCCAAGATCTTGACGGTCTGGCGGTGCTCCTTCTCCCGGAGGGCCGCGTTGGGGCCCCGCAGGCGGGCATTGCTCTGCCACAGCTCCCGGCCGATTAAGCCGTAGAGGACATTGAGGCAGATGACAGGCAGGACGAAGTAGGAGGTGGTGACCCAGAACATGGTGGCCAGCAGGCCGGAATCCACAGCCTGTGGGGTGGGCTTGCACTCGCGGCTGAAGTCGGTGTGGTTGTCGGGCTGCTCCACGTCAACCAGGAAGAAGAAGGGGCCAGCAGAGAGGAACGCAAAGGCCCAGAGAATGCCGATGATGGCCTTCACCCGGCGCTTGGTGACCATCACCTTGGCCTTGAGGGGGAAGCAGATGGCCAGGTAGCGCTCCACGGTGAGGGCGGTGATGTGCAGGATGGTGCAGTAGGTGCAGCCCTCGCTGAGGTAGTGGGAGAGGCGGCACAGCAGCTGCCCGAAGATCCATGGCCGGGAGCGCCAGAGGCGGTAGAGGTCGAAGGGCAGCCCCAGGAGGATGAGCAGGTCAGAGACGGCCATGCTGCCCAGGTACAGGTTGGTGGTGTTCTTCATGTCGCGGTAGCCGCGGATGACCAGCACCGTCAGGACGTTGCCCGCCACGCCGACCACGAAGAGCCCCAGGCAGACGGCCGTGACGGGGACGAGCACCCGCACCGGCAGCGCCAGGCACAGCCGCTCGTCGCAGGGCGGCCACGGCCAGGGCTCGCCCCCGCTGCCGTTCCCGCCGCCCCACATGCCGCCAGGGAGCGCGGCCGCCTCAGCCCCCGAAGCTGCCGCCGCTGCGGGGGACGCGCCTGCCCGGGGCAGCGCAGCTCCCCCGCCCCCGCCCCGCCCCGGGGGCTCGGGGCCGCAGGTACCGCCCGGCCCGCCCCGCGGGGCCGCCGCTCCGGAGCCCCCAGGGAGCGCGGCCCCGGGTGTCCCCGCCCGCCCGGGGGCAGCGGCCGCATCGCCCCCGCCGGAGCGAGCACAAGCGCTCGGGCAGCGGCGCGACCCGACCCGCCAACAGCACCGACCAGCACCAGCCAAAAAGAAGGATACTTTTATTTTCCACAGATTTTTAAAGATACTTTGCTACATAGTTTATGTATTTTTTCTATCAGACTATACAGGTTCGTCTTCATGGAGTCCGACGTTGTACAATTGTAAAGTGATATGTTTGGTAGTGTATCTATAACGTTTTAAAAAGTTTAGAGGTTTTTTTTTTTTCTTTTTAAATTTATTTTTGGAATGTACAGTATATGAGGTAAAATTAAGATTACATTAAAAACTGTCTTCAATGCAGTAATACGCACTGAGGCTCGAATGGCAAATACACTATTAAATGACTATCAAAAATAGGAGCTCATTTGAATTTTACTATGAAAAACATAAGTCACTGCAGATTAACTGTAGTAACAAATCTTACCGTTTTAGACATTCAACCGTAAGAAATCTTCGGGCTGGTACACGCAACCTCATTTGCACTGCCAAACATGGCACTTTTAAGAAGGTTCTAGAAAACATCAGTTATCACGGTATCCTGTGGGAAGGTATCAGCCTATACATACAAATGACAAATTTGAAATAAAATGTAAACATACAGTACATTTTAAAGACAGATCGTTCTAGCCACGTGGAGGCCAAGTTCTTCGCCATTTCTGTTTTTCTTTTTTTAAAAAAAAACGAAACTCAGCAACATTATTCTACAGCACAGATCATTGGACGTATAAACAATTACAATACATGCCCGTTCTAATATAAGAGAAATTCTTCAGAGATCTTCAAAGCACAAGACAGAGGTTCCTTTTTTATTATTAAGACTGACAGAAGTGTTTAATTCCATTAAAAATGCTAAACTGAACACAACTAGAAGTCATTAATGATCCACTATCTTGTAACTCAAATAAATTAAAAATAGCTAATTACAAAGTGTATAACAAATAACATAAGTGTGATGAGACAAGGATTTTTTTGTGTGTTTTTTAAAGATAGTTTCACTACAAGCTTTGTGTCACTGGCAATCATTGACATCTAGCAAGATGTTCAATGGGATACTTGATAAAATTCAGTCTGGTCATCCAAGAACTCACAAAAATGCAAGCTCACAAAACATTGATGAGTTATGCAATTGCAAAGTGCTCTAATGCAACATTAACTACATGCAATCAACAATTTGGTACAGTATCCAAAGAGACATTACATTAAACATTAGGATCTCAAGAAAAAAGCAGCTTTAAGTTTCCTGGTGCAAGTTACTAAGCTTTGTCTTCCGATTTGGTGCCCCAAAGGGAGAAAGAAGGAAAGAAAGAGAGAAAGAAAGAAGAAAACAGAAGAAAGGCAGTGCTTGATTCTGGTGGATATGGCAAGTGAGTGTTGGGGAAACAGCAAAAATTCAGTAATGGTGTTTATCTCAAAACATCTATTAACTAGCCAAAATCAGAGGGCACAGACATCTGTATAAACTGCATCCAATTAAAGGTCAACTTCGGAAATGTGTTTGTCAGTTTAAATAAGTTTAAGAAGTTCTCTCACACTCTCCCTTCTATATTCATAGGAAGGTAAAAGAGGCATTTTTTAAGTAAACATCAAATCCTGGGGGTAAGATAAACCACTTGTGCCACCCCCTCGTAGTCTTTCAAAAACATATACTTGCAGTGAAGAACTCCACATTTATCAGATAAGAAGCTTCCTTCATGCAAACTCTTCCCTCCAGTTTATTATTTGCTGCCTGAGAAAAGCCCCTTCTGTTTTTAAGCATAAATCCTGCTTCCCAAATAATTAAGACAAATGAGGAGGTAGAAATACAGCGCTAAATTGCTTTCACAGCATCAGATTAATATTGTATACAGCACAAGTTTGCTAGTTTAAGTTTTAAATGCGATCTACACATTCTTCCCTGTTATGGTCGCAACCCTTACAAGTGGGGGCCAGGAAACCATTTTTACGCTCGTGTTTACCGGTGAAACCCTTTTCATTAAACACTGCTCGCCTGCCCCGTATAGTTTGTACTGCAAGAAGGCATATTAAACAAAAGATTGTATTTCTGTGGCTTGCGTTCGAATAACGTGTGTCAGCCTATACCTACCAGTAAGCATCTGAAAGTGGCTGAAAAGGTTCGCACCAGTCCCAATGCCGGTGCTAAACGCCTGGTTTTGTAAAAGCAAGAGAACAGAATTACTTTTAGATTATGAGAAAGTAAAATGTAATGGGCAGCGTTCTAAAATAAATCTCTTTTCTTCACTTTATTACAAAGTACTGAATGATAACAGCGATCAGAATGGAAAAGATAGCAAAAAGTGCGAGGATGACAGCAGCGCACACTTGGTCGCTCTGTGACCATTGTGTCCTTGTGGTCTGCACAGTGTCCTTGTTGGTGCTGGCCGGCGGTTCGGTCCTCTGAGAGATGAAGAGCACGGGTGCGCTGTAGGGGCCCACCAGGTCCTGGTGACCCACTGTCTCTTGGCACTGGCGAACGGCACACACGCGGAAACGGTATTCGCAGTTCAGCTGGAGCCCCGTGTAGCGAAACGACCAGTCTGGACCCTTATAAATCTGGCAAAAAGTGTGTGGGGGGGAAAAAAAGGACATGTGAAGTAAAACCACCCTATATACACATCTATATCTCAGGATGCTTTTGTTTATGGTGAAGGTAACTGCAAAAAGCATGACTCCTCACTGGTGTTTTCACCTATGCAAGGAAAAATGGACAAAAAGCTCACAAAGGCAATTTAAATGCCAGATAAAGTCCCCAGTCCTTTTGGTGAAATGCAGGAAAAGGACTACAAGTGCTTTTACAGCATGATGAGTGCACACCAAAAAAACTCTGTTGGAAACCCCAGTGTTGAGGTGTTTTAGTGACCACTTAAAATGTAAATATTAATGCTACACCATGAGATGTAATATACAATCTTATCACAGGATTTTAGGTAATTAACTCTGTACCACACTACTTCATTAAATCTAATCCAATGTACTTTATTGTTGTTAAGACACTGTGTATTTAAAATACTATAATTTACCCCAGTAAACATTGTATCAGGAAGGCTGCAAGGAGTTTTCTCCAATTCTTCATGTCACCAGTTCCCAAGGCAGAGGTGACTTCTCGGGGTGCTCTCCACGGGCCTCCCCGCTGGCTGGGTAACACAAGGAGACTCTCCTGTTCAGTTCACAACTCTGGCATGGAGTACCTAATTCACTGAAATCTAAATGCTGTTTTCTCAAATTAATTAATATACAGCTAGGGAAAGGTCCTATAATACCCAATGAAATTGCACGCAGGTGCAATGTTGTGCTTATAGGCATGTTGATAGGTACTGAGCTATTATGTGGGTAGGATGGTACAATTTGACTTCTCTCTTCAACACCCTTCACCTCCTACCACCATTTTCTGGATTTGCTCTATTTAATTGGTAGCAGGATACAGAAAAATCACATCATGCAGCAGTTTTTCCTATTGTTAGTTTTACCATACTGTTAGATGGTATTTCACAAATGCAAACTATCAGCCATTCAATGGAAGAAGCGGGAAACCTCTTCTGATTTTGTTGTTGAGGAGCTGTTTGCTGCGCCTGTGGCTACTCCCGTACTCGTAAAGTCCTCCCACCACCAGGCAGCTGAGCTGGGATCTACTACCTGGGGTCTTTTCTTTCGCTCAATAAATTGTTCCTGCGCTCAGACAGGGCAGGTCACTGGAAGTGCAGCTTCCTCAAAATTCTGCTAATTTGTGTCCTGCACTCAGTAGCCAGCAAACAGGCCACAGACACATGTCCTACTCGAGCTCCAGCTACACCAGATGCGTGGGTCACTGTCCCCAGCTGCTTGTGCCCAGTGTCTTGCCATGAGTTGTACCTCCCTCAAATGTGTTTGCTGGGGCATTTATGTGGTTGCTTCCTAACCCCTGTAAGAGCCTGACTGATGTATGGAGCTCAGATGGCAGATTATGAACTTATTTTGTCTGAAGCATGTAGGGAGCAACAACATGAGCAACTTGGCTGACAGACCAGGGAGAAGGAGGAGAAGAGAGTGAAGTTTTGGCAGGGAAATGGTAGCAAACAGCTGGGAGTGGACTTCCAGGCAGTTTCTTTTTTCTCCATGTCAAATAAAACTGTCACTACTATATCTAAGTATCTTAAAGGCTGTTTCCATGGTGTTTACTTCTTGACTGTTCTAATTTTAATTTTTGCGAACCAGTCTTCTCCTTTTATTTGAATTTACTGCACTAAACAGTTCTAGAGAGGCAAAAGGAATGATGTAACTCAGCCTACTTTGTTATTTTCAGCCTTAAAATGTAACTTTTATTTTCAGCTCATTTGGCAATACACATTGCTCATCAGAGTGTGATTTGACTCTGTCTAGAAGCAACACTGACCACACCTCACATACTTAATGTTGCATCTACAATTTTAAAGTTACAATAAACAATATTCACATGGCAAGGTAACAAATACCTTGGATTACGGTTCATCTTTTACCGAAAAATTTAACAAATGGGCATAACAAACATAGCACTACATTAAAAGTTATTAATTATGAAAATATCAAGGTCTGTATCAACCAAAGCACAGGCAACACTTATTTAATATTGACCTATAATAAAATTATAATATATCAGAATTAATTGTGTTTCCTTGCTGGACAGAAACCTGCTTGCTTAACAGTGTGAAACAGAGTTTCCAAGCCCAGTTTCATGTCAATTATCAGGCCATTTATAGGGAAGCAAAATTAGCACTGCACATCCTCTTTTAAATGCAGACTAATTTGTAGCTTGACGTTTCAAACTGCATGTCTAGATAATCAAATCTGAAATTAAAACACGCTCTCAACTGCTCGACCCCTATAGTTACAGCATGTCGTACTACTGAAAGGGTCCTACGGTAAAAAAATAATCACTGAACTATATTAAAAAAAGTTTCCCTACACCTGAATGTCTGCATTGCATAAGTAGGGGGGGTCTTTCCCATCTGCAGTTCTCTGTACATAAGTATGATTTTGGCAACATCAAAGTTTTTATAACATTGTTTACTGCCTTCAAACAGCTCGTAGTGCAAAGAGAACCCTTTATTCTTTTCCTAAGTCTCAATTCTGTACTACTGGGTAGACATCTTCTTTTTGCCAGTTCTTCCTGTTAGTGGACAACTTCTTCATCACTTGACATGTTAAGTATTTAGTAAACATCAGTGTAACTCAGACAGGCTGCAACTTACTGCATTATTTATATTCTCTTTTCTCTGTGACAAGGGTTTTAGGAGATATTAACTTACATTAGTAATAAGAAGTTAGCATGGTGACTGAAAACACACTGGAACACAATAATCTTTAATCTAAGCTAGTTATCACAAATACTAATTGGAGAAAAAATAACTTCGGCACATCATACCTGTCTGAATTCCGAGTCTTTTCCCACCATGACCTGAAGACAGTAGATAACTGGATCACCCTTCATGGGCTGCAGAACCTCCCACGTGATCTCACAAGTGTGATCGTTGATTCTCTCTATCCTGGGTGCTGAAGGGAGAAAACCCAGAAGTGACAGCTAGCTCTGCCTCCCCCACTGCTTAATGTTATATTCTAATTTAGACTTGTAAAATTCTATATTCTATCTGCTCGTTTGTCTCAGAGAAAAAGATTAAGATGTAAATGTATTCTTCCGACAATGTTATCTGGAACAACAACTAACAATTCACATTGGTCTCTTACTGCTAGTTTATGCATTATTGGTGACTGAAAGTGTATATCATATGAAAAAAAAAACAAAACACCAACAAAAAACAACAGGTGCTCTACTTAAAATTATTCTAAACATACTAGGAAGGATTTTTACCTCAACTTACTGTAACAGCCTGGTCACTCTTTCCTGGGAAGCAAGGATTCTAAGTACAAACCATCTTATGTCAAAGAATGTGTAAACCTCAAGTCTCTCCTTTTTGGAGCAAATATTTTAGGCTTTAGGTAATTACAAGAAAGGAGCATTCCCTTACTACCCCTACCTGCACTTGGGAAAGAGCTCGGCATTCTAAATACACCAAATACAACACAACGCCAAAATCAACTTGCCATCCCCCCTCCCCCCAAATGACAAAAGGAGGACTTTTACCTTTCAAGGCAGCTGGAACGGATTTCGGAGTAGTGAAAACATATTCTTGAGAAAGGGGACCTTCACCAGCTTCATTACATGCCTGAATACAAAATTTGTATGATGTCGACTCACTGAGTCTTTGTACTTTGTATGTGTGGCATGGCCCTCTGTATATGGATACAAACCTGAAAATGGAAAGAGTAGTTTATTTTAAGCACAGAAAATGACTTCCGAAGTAGCTACAGTATTGTCTTGAAACGTGTTCCCATCATTTCCCAGAACCTAATGAGAAACCCAGAAATACTTATTTCAGAGTTAAACAGTGTTCCGGCATTACTATAATACAACAAGCTCATTTTCCAGGGCCAAGTTTTTGTTTCCCATGTCTTTGAAATAACATCGCTTTTACACAAAGAGTACTACAGCCTGTCTCTTGGGAAAAATGATGCAAAAAGTATTTTCAGAAACACTTCTGCACTTGAAACAATAAGAAATGACAGCAGTTTTTTTTTTTTTTTGGTCATCTCCTCCTTCAAAATCTTTAGCTTTCAAAATTAGGTAACTAGATTTCAGCTTTTTCCTCCTTTGCAACTCTCCCTTTCTACACCTAAGAAAGTCACGGATCCAACTGCTCTTGTAGGTCATTGTCAGAGATGGGTGAGTGATGAAGCTCACTCAGATCTGCACAGGAGGCCAGAGTCACACTCACAGCACCCACCAGGTCTCTCTCTGAGAGCTTTGTAGACTGGACACTTTCCCTCACGTTCTAATTCTTACATAGAGTGATCTTGGCATCTCTCATTTGACTTCAAACTTTGGTATCCCCAGGACACAGCACAATTTCATCTCTTTCTGCAGGGGTTATCATCTACTTTTGTTTAAATTTAAAACAGATCGTACCTGCACACAACCCAGTCTTTGGTAATGGTAATGAATTTCTTTCCAGTTGAGAGTCTAATTTATTTTCATTACAGCAGAGCAATTTCACCTAGCAGATCTAGTTTGTCTCACAGTCAAGCTAAAGCTACTCAGAGATTCAGACACAGTACACAGTGCAGCAGTATTGTTCATTCTACCATCTAGGCAAGGACACGTGCTGTACCACCTCAGCTTATATAGCGATTTAACACAAGAGAAGGGATCCCTTGAATAATTTGTACTATATGATTTTATTTTCCACTTAGAATAATTGCATATAAAGACAACAGAGAGTGAAGAACTCATCCTTTCCAGTATCAAATATATAAAATTCACAAGAATGATTAGACTTGATACCTTGATGAAATACTTAACTGTGAGAGAGAAAAATGCGCTAGTATGAAACACTTCATTAAACTCTTCATATTGAACCGTAAATAAAAAAACTATGAAGTTTTTCATCTTGTACTTCCCAGCACAGAACACTAGAGCCCTTCTTGCCTGGCCAGATGAGATGACCTCCTATGTCTGCTGTAAATTCAGCCCAGTGTATGGAAATTTGCCCTTTGCTGCCATCTCCCAAGCACCAGACGGCAGTGATACAGGGCAGATTAAAGCAATGCCAAAACCAACCTTCTGTTCTTATCCTCCATTTGAAGGTGGTACTGAATGGAGTCAGTTAATGCTTTTGCAGCTCCCTCTCCCCACTTCAGCTTGAGAGTCTGAGAACTGTACGCAGCACATTCCAGGCGAGGTGGATCCGGGGGAAGAGGCTTTGTTTTCAGTTTTATGGTGTGGCTGAAAGGACCTGCTCCCAGACTGTTTAGGGCTTGAATTCGTACTCTAGTATTTGAAAAAAGAGATTCTGAAATTAGATTCTAAAAAATAACTGCTTGTTTCCACCATTCACGTTCAAGAGAGAATAACAATATCAAATAGATGGGACTTACTACCCTGCAGACTTTTATCAATATTATGCTTTGATAGACTGTCATGAATATGCAGCTGTGTCATTTCCCTCGCCATGTTTTAAGGAGCTAGATTGATTAAAAATAAAAATACGTTAGCACATTTGCATCATTCACATTAGGGAAAAGATGCAAAAGTTACTTCAAGAGTGGTTCATCTTCCTGACCCTGCAGGCCTGGTACCAAAATGTTTGATACTCACATTGGAGACATGAGGGAAGGTAAATAAACCTGACCCCCAAGAGAGGAATCTTCGGCTACCGTATCAGGTGAGTTCAAGAATGACCACAGGGAAGTTTTACACGCTTTTGGAATGGATCCGATTCATTCCTCTAGGTGAACCTGCTTTAGCAGATGGGTTGGACTAGATGATCTCCAGAGGTCCCTTCCAACCCCAACCATTCTGAGATTCTTTGATATGTGAAAATAAAATGATGGTGCCCAGCTGTCTCTCTTGCTGTTTTGACTGGTAATACATCTCTGGGTACCTGCAAACGCAAACCATCTTGGGGTTGCTTGGAAAGGCAGAGGGGAAAACTAGAAGTCAAAGGACACATGGTTGCGGGCTTTGTAGAACTCAAAATTCAGGGATAAATTTTTTATTTTTTGGATACTTAATGGAAAACAATGCTGGCATTGGGTTTACAAGTGAGAATTTAAAGAAGTAGCCAATAAATTTATTTCTAAAAATGAAAAAGCAGAAAACAGAGAACTCTGAGGCTCTTCACACCTCTCACAGGTAGCCATAGAGAGCCTAGTGTGTCTAACCTCATTTTGCAGACTAACATTTGCTTGTCTGAACTAGTATCTAGGTAACTGAAAAGAAGTAATCACCATAATTAAATTCTGAAACAATCAACCACACAATTTAAAAATTATGAAACACAAATGTGTGTGCAGGCTTCTGAATAAATACTTATCCTTCACTACAGTAATATTTAACATTATGCTAATTTATTATAGCACAGAACAAAGGTTAATAGATGCAATTTTTTATTTGCAGAAAGAGTTGACAGTGTATTCTATAAAAGCACTTTTGTGGGTAGAAGTCCAGAAATATCTTTGCAATAGAAACTTCTCATTTTTCAGTCTGTTGACACAGAGAGCAACAGCTCTTCAAACTGCCAGCACTATTGTTAAATACTTATAAGGCACACAGAAACACTGTAGTCTAACATACAGCATTAAAAAAGTAAACCCAAATCTTTACGGATTCAGAAAACTACATAGCCAGATGATATCCTAAATATACTGAAATCAGTGTAGGCTTAAATTCTGACTTCAGTGGGAATGACATTCTCCTTTAAGTTTTAACACTGAGAACATGTTTTTGTAACAGGACTGTAGTATGCCAGAATTATTGATTTTTACATTTATATTTTTCAGTAACCCTTAGGCCAAACATAAGGGATGATTTTAGTGACGAAAATTCTTCAAAAGAGATTTAAAATTGACTGATATGTTTTCAAACCAATATTCTTCAGGCTGACTACCACCCAAATTCTTGTTTCTGCAGAAAATGCATTGCAAGTTGCGACGAGCTGTCATCAGATCAAACAATCCAGTCAGTAAAGACTGGACATGGTCCTTGCTTCGATGGATTTTATCGCCAAACAGATTAGAGGTCATCTAGGAAACAACCAGTCCAAAAGCCAGATATGAATCTGAATCTGTAATCTGAATTTAGTTAAACTGACATATTAACCAGAGAGATATGGCAGATCTACAGCAATAAACACACTAAATTGTTCTTGAAATAAAATAAAACCAGCACAGCTCAATCTACTTATGAAGATCATCATTACAAAGCTTCCTTTTCCTCCATCGCTATGTACTCGTATTTCTCTGACTCAGGTAGAGAATAAAAAAAAATAGGAAACAAACGAATAAAGAATCTGCTCTTGGGGAAGAAACAGCAGGCTGTCGCGTAGCTGTGCATGGCATACCTGTAGGTAGTATCTGGCTGTAAACCATCTATCAAATAGCTGAGAACCTTCCCAACAGTTACTGGCTGCTTATCTCCAAAGTCTATGCTGTAGCCAAGGATTTCAGATCCATGGTCACAAGGTTTCTCCCAGCTTATAGCAAGGCATGTGGAAGGAGAATAGTACAGACTTTCCACTTCATCTTCACTTAGTCCCCGAAGACACGTCACAACGGCAGGTACGGAGGCCGGAGTCATACACGCCACCACTTCGCTGAAGGGGCCGGCACCTGCAACATTCACTGCCTGCAAATGCAAAGCAGACCGCGTTTTTACAGCAGGGTCGATTCCCGTTTCCAGATTTCACTAACAACGGTTCACAGAATCACAGAATGTCAGGGATTGGAAGGGACCTCGAAAGATCATCCAGTCCAATCCCCCTGCCGGAGCAGGAACACCCAGATGAGGTTACACAGGAAGGTGTCCAGGCGGGTTTTGAATGTCTGCAGAGAAGGAGACTCCACAGCCTCCCTGGGCAGCCTGTTCCAGTGTTCTGTCACCCTCACTGAGAAGAAGTTTCTTCTCAAATTTAAGTGGAAACTCTTGTGTTCCAGTTTGAACCCATTACCCCTTTTCCTACCATTGGTTGTCACCGAGAAGAGCCTGGCTCCATCCTCGTGACACTCACCCCTGATATATCTGTAAACATTAATGAGGTCACCCCTCAGTCTCCTCTTCTCCAAGCTATAGAGACCCAGCTCCCTCAGCCTTTCCTCATAAGGGAGATGCTCCACTCCCTTAACCATCTTTGTTGCCCTTTGTTTTACGTCTTTACCTGAACCCTGCAATAGTATATCGTGGCAGGCAAAAGCCCTTTCACTTCACAGCTGAGCCCGGGCCCACAATAGGCGATCTGCATGCATCCTTCCACACCGCCCCACTCCAGCCGATACTCCGAGACGTCAGCACCGTTACTCACTGGAACCTTCAAAATGGATACAAATACTCAGAAGTTAATTTCACTGACTCAAAAAAATTGAACCCAACTCACCACATCTATTTTTTTTTCCCCACAGGAATATTACCCTCCAATTTCTTTACTGATTTTTCATTTAGTACAATACAAATAAATCAGAATGCATTACTGGCCTTGGGTGACCTATACTCAAAAGACTATTTACAGTTGCAGAGACTGTTCTATACAAAGTAATGGTGATTTCAGTTGCCTTTTTTGCTGTCCTGTCCTATAACTCAGATACTTCATCTCAAGCCACTGAAAAGCCATGTTTAAGCAGTATTCCCAGATAGAATCTTTCTTTTTACAAGCTTAATTTTTATCTATTGCATTTTTTAATCAGATATCTAAGTTTATATCTGGGTTTATAGGATGTCTGTACGGCTTTTGCTACATTATTACTGATGTAATTATATAAAATTAAATCACCTTATAAAAACTGTAAATGCACAATAACTTACTGTATTATGTGGATATATTTGCTCTGAGAAAAGATAAGTACATTAAAGAAATATTTTAAGAGCCAGCACCACTTGGAAATACAGGGCAGCATTTGTGATAAAACTCTTAAAAAAAGGAACAAAGTACCTGCAGGCTACCAACTTACAGCTCCCATATAACGGTATGATGAATGACTTGAAGGTTTTACATATCAAGTACTGGATAATCAGGTAAGTATGTTTAAAAATGCGATCAAAATCAGCCTCGAGCTTTAAAGTTGAACTTAACAATGTAGAAGACAATCATGTTAAGATAGGTGTAACATGGAATTCTTACCTCCCAAGATACCTGAGCACATGCAGCAGACCTGCACGCCACTTGAGGGGGCTTGCACTGATCTGGTGGTCCAGGTGCTGTAGTTATTTCACATTTTTCCGAATAAGGTCCAAACTGTTGAAAAGGGAGTTGATACAACTAATTTGTAAAAATAAAATTACTACTCTTAAAATAACAGTTTACCATAGTAGGGACATATAACAGCAGCCTGAAACTTCGTATTATTTGCTTATGAAATAAATCTTCATGGACTATGGATTCAGGATTTTTTTCAGTATCTGACTATTCTCCAGCATAGCTGTAAGACTCTGCTTGTAAATACAATCAGAATAAATTTGACACTTTAAATTCTCAGGCAAAACAGAAAAATGCTATCCAAATCCCTATTTTGAAGTTATGCGATGGCTGCACTACAACAGAACACCATCTGTAACTGCCTATTTACATAAAGGAGATCAAGGATTAAAAAAAATGCCTGAGCTATAAACCACTCTTTGCAGGGGACGGACAAAATGTTAGGTCAGTGCTTTCAAGCCTTAAGCTGCAGACCTCTCCACAAGCAGTGTCAACTGGTCATGATAATTTTTATGAACAGAATGTTATTGAACAAATGCAAGTAGCCCTGCCTCCCTGTCTGTAAATCAGGACTTTGGATACATAGTTAAATAAAGCTTTTTCTACAGCAACAATTGATTTGAACACATTTAATGCTCCAAATAGAGAAAATATTCTTGTATCTGATAAAACATACTCAGAACTTAAACTAAATATAAAAAAGTCAGGAAACACTTCTTATTCTAGAACACCAACAGCTGTAAAAATAAAGGTCAATCAATTTACAAAGCTGTATGCAGAAAATAATTTACTACCTTACTTCACATGAGAATATAAAAATTGCAACAACGCTTTGATAAAGTACTTGGCATTTCCTAACCATTTCCCAAAGCTATTATTCAGATATAAGGCAGATTTAGCTATTTTCCTTTCATCTAAACCCATCATTATTATAAACTGATGTTTAACTGTCTGTTCCCACACACCAATAAGCTATGCGAATCAAATGATTCTACATCAGGAAAACCTCATTTTAAAATGACTCTAAAGTGCTTCTTTTAAAAGGGAAGATCCTTAATAGTGGTTGCAGTCTCCGGAACTAATTTCATTTCAGACCATTCCTTACCCCAGCCTTGTTAGCTGCTCGCAGTCTGAAGTTGTACGTCCTTCCTGGAAGAAGGCTGCCTACTGTGCATTCAACATCAGAGCCCTGGTAAACCTCTCTGTGTTCATCGGTTTCTGTCTGAAACATTTCCAGGCCATAGCAGGTAACAGGTGAACCACCGTCTACCTGAGGTGGTCCTGAAAATAAGAAAAAAATAGAAAAGCGTATTTAATTTTAACACACAACACATTTGGATCCCTTACACTTGCTAATATTTGTAACAGAATTACCCCAGCGCAGCTGAATTTCTCTTGCTCTTGGTCTACCCTGTAGTCTTGGGGGTGGGCACGGACCAGGAACCACCGCTGGTGTCTGCACCAGTAAAGAATCAGATGCCTACAAAGGAAAGACAGATTAATGAAGTCATCTAGGCCAAAACAAGCACTATCAATTATGCCAGAAGTAAAGACTTGAGTCAGAAACAAGGTCTTCCATTCTTTGAATGACACCTTCAAACAAATGAAGATGCCTAAGTGATCTGGTATGTATTTGTCATAATACCAATATAAAACATACCACAGTAATCACATATACACAAAATTAGCTTCTGCTTTTGTGTTTTAGTACACACAAAAGGGGTAGAATTCAAAGCAGTAGTTCAGTATCAGTACAAACCTAGTATAGATGCTTGAAATATGACTTATTCAATCTAAACTCATTCCCACCAACCTGCAGTTTAATGATTTCTAAAACTTTATTCTAAGGGTTGTGTACCTTCTGTGCAAGAACATATCAGAAAGGAAAAGTCGGCAGAAATGTCAATCAGAAGGGATTAAAAACAATGGAGATTTCAACTTTTTCATTGCTTAGTAATACTTCATGTGCACCAAACGTCCACCTCTGATTTGAAGCGTCTGCAAAAATACATAGCACAACAACACACAGCAGATGGCATTGCCTGTTCTGGGTGCAGACAGAAATGAGTCAGAGACACTGTGGGGTCATTAGCTTCAGTGCGATACAGAACTAATGTGAAGTTGGTAAGCCTTTTAATTTACAAGAGAGATGCATTTTAGAGTCTTATCTCACAACCGCTTTCTACGTATGCTCCAGAAAGAGTAGATTGGAAGCTCTGCTGCTTTTCAGTTCCTTTGAAATGTATTGTTGCACTGAACAACAGATGCAGAATGTTTCTGAACAACAGGCAGAATGTTTCTCAGGAGGCATATGTCCATGACAAGCTACAGAAAAGTTTTATTACATAATTCTTTACTATTCTTCTGTTGATTTCTGACACCTTCAGGAAGTATCAGGACTTTCTGAAAGTTATTTTCTTTTTGGTACTCAAATAATTTTTATTCTATACTAACCGAGTTGAGCTGTGGGGAAGGAAATTGGCAGAGGAAAGGTCACCAAAGACACAGATGCACTTGTGGTTTGGTGACATGGCACTATCCTGCCTTCTCTTCCTCCTGTACAATAGCGAGCTGAGCTATGGCATGGGTGACAGTGCTGCAGCTGAATCAGCACCAAAGGAGTCCGGAGTAATTACAATAATTTGGCTTAAGTTGGAGGGTTCAGGAAGTCTCCTAGGCACGGCACCTCCTTCCATAGTGAGTGACCTGTCTTTATGCCTCAGCCGAATTTGTAGGTCACCTGTAGTACCTATGCCAGAAAGGAGAATGGTGACCACTCTTGGTAGTGGCAGCTCTGCCATTGTCACACAGAGCTCCTCGCGCCTGCAATGGCAGCGGTTGCCCAATACGGATCAGTAGACTCACAGTCAAACTTTACAGTGTCTTCTGTACCACCAACAGGTTTATCATCCAAACTTCAGCTGAAAACATTACTGGGAACATTCACCGTGGTCTCACAGACCATAAAGTCAGGAGTCTGGAGTATGGACTGAGAGCCATGAGGCCAGTAGCTCTGCAACATTCTCCCAGACAAGTAGTGTGTGTGTAATATACAACAATTAAAGAAGTACAGCTAGGGTTTACTTTCTGAAACAGGTAATTGATTCATGAATACAGCTCCCTTAAAATAAACAAGCTGTAAGATGTTAGATGTCCCTGCTCACTGCAGGGGAGGTGGACTAGATGACCTCTGAAGGTCCCTTCCAATCCAAACTATCCTATGATTCTACAATTCTAATCCTTAAGACAAGGTGGCTGTGGGCAAGGCTGGCTGTGCAGGGGACTTCTATGGGGGAAAAGAACACACATATTTCATGTAGTAAAGGGCGGGTGGGGAAAAATGCAAACATCAAGAATGGAAGGCTTTAAGATTTTCGGGAGATCAGCTTGACAGCGAAGCCCTGCTGGAGAAGTCTGCAGAGAGCCCGGGCTGGTTTTGTTCAACCTGGTGCTGGGAAGAAGGGACAAGAACACAGAGTGATATTTGGGCACTGGAGGCTGAACTACACCACAGAAGTGACAGTGAGAGTGCATGTGTATCTAATATGTATATATGAGGGAGAATAGTATGGCACAGTGAATTGTTTGGGAATACTGGAAAGCAGAGCAATGTAAACATTGCGTTTGTGGCTGGGTCAGCATGGGAAGAGACTACAGCGCCGAGGGAAATGCTGCCTCGTCCCCTGCCCATGGGGCTGGCCGGGCTGCTCAGACAGGGCATTCCGCAGGGAAAATATTACATGTACGCTGCTGTCTTGGGATAGGCCTGGAGAAATGACATCCTGTCAGTGTATCATAAAGGACAAGACATAGTTTCTCTTTATGTAAATAAGAAAAAGCACTTTAAACAAAACACAGCATCAGAAAAAAATATTCACATTTATTTCTTTAAGAAATGGCCAGAAACCTGAAGTACTGTGCATCGATATTGGAACCTTTTTGAGATAGTAATTACAGTTATTTTGTTAGGGACTTCTGTACAATATTTGCTTACTAACTACTGGACCAGATTTTCTTCAAGAGAGAGACATTTTATTTAATAAAAATATTAGCTCATATTACCGTGCTTTGTCCTCCTTCCCCAATGCAATATACACGTAAGCGATAGGAACAACCAGGGTTTAGTCGGTCACACACATGTTCCCTAGCAGCTCCACTGTATATTGTGTCCCATTTGTTTCCTGAAAGGTTAAGAATAAGAATGAAGCAAGGTGTAACTTGTCACACTTCAATACCAGCCACAGCAGGTATCCGAGCTTTACTAAATACGTGCCTGACATTTATAAAAACAAAAGAAAACAAAAAACTTTAAGGTTTGCTTTCAGTTTCCTGGAAAAAGATCCAACCATTTCATAAAGATAGTTTCCTAGATAAATTTGTGTAGATCTGAAGTGAAATATGTTCCTTATTTGGTATTCACATTAACTAGGAGTGAATTTACTTTGAATGAAGCAGCTATTACTGGGCCAGCAGGCACATTCAAACATCATAATAAAATAAATAGGAACGATACAAAAGCAAAAATTTCCATGGAAAGAACTTTCAATTACAACGTTTGTTTCACAAACTAACTACAGTCTACAATTGATAAAGCTTGTTCCTGTATTCCTGAATGGCCCAGCACCATCTGAAATACTGATTTCATTCTTTGCTGTTCAGACAGAACCTAAAACCAGAAACTCTGTAGCATTCTCTCTCTCCTTTTAAGATATTAAGCAGGAAACCCGGGGACTTTTAATGAAATCTCCAACAACTCAATTCATCACAGAACTTAGAGAACTGGAAATTAAACATAATGCACAGCCCACTAAATCTGCACGAAAAGCTCAGGGAAGTCATTCCAAAAGTGACGGAATGTGGACACATGGTGCAGAAAGGAAAGTGACAGACTAAATACCAAAAGAACAGCATGTGAGACCCCTGACAGGGCTGCCCTTACAATCTGGGGACAGCGAGCTGTCTTAATCTGACGCACCGATTTCATTCTCAGTGTGACTGTGTTTCTGAGTGTAATAAGGTTACTTAAGAGGTCTGGATTTTAAAAAAAATTAGCTGGGTAGCTTTATGTCCAGTTTAGAAATATTGTTAATTTCCTTTCTGTATGACAAGATAGAAAAGCAAATAGCAGAAAAAATAGTATCCTAACTGTATCACTGCTCTACTTTAGTAGTGAGAAACGGAGCACTAGTTTTTCTTTTATCTGTCACACATCCAAAACCATGTGGCCCTGTCTTTCTGCCCTAAAATGTCCAAAATGTGCGATTTCCTTTCCAGAAAAGAATACACCAAAGTGATAGGTTGAACATGGAGCATCTGTTTTGACAACAACTGTTGTGGCATCTTTTTTCTAAGCCAGAGGAAAAGAACTTCTTATATACAAGCATCAACATCCCTATTTTTAAATGGCAGTCCTTTGCAATAACTTTCCTTATCATAATACACATTTTGTTCTTCCCACAGGCACAAACACACACAAGAGAACATAGCTGAATGCCAACATATGCTCCTAATACTTACCACTTAAGCCTTCAGAAATTTCCACAACATATGTATTTATTGCTGCTCCTCCATTGTCTTTTGGTGGATCTATAAAAAAATAGCAATATTCCAACTAAGCGAGGCAAACTAAACATTTTTGTAGCTTTTGAGGAGAATTTACAAAAGGAAAAATCAACAGCCAGCTGGAGATGGGTGAGTATATAGACAGGTAGCCATAGCATCCTGGCTTAGGACAGCAGCTAAGCATTTAAATCGTCCACTGTGCGAGGCTGCTGGATCACAACCCTACTGTAGTGTGCAGATGAAGAGTGACAAGTGAAAAGGGCACCTGGGAGGTGCAACCGCAAACATTTCAGTTACTCTGAAGTGCCCTGAAAGGCTGTCTGGTTATGGCTTCAGGGACATAGATCCCAATGGTCCTGTAATTTGGACTGCAGATAGGAAAAAATTATCATACTGATTTGCAAATAAGATATTTCAAAATAATTTAAGGACAGGATTTCAAAAACCTACACACTTTGTGAGAGAACAGAAGTCAGGAGTTCTGTACTGAAAACTTAACCTCTTGAATTTTTGATACATCACTAGAAATTGAGTGCACTATCCTCCCTGGTACAATATTAATGTACAAGATATGAACCTACAGACCTGTCTTTGACATTTAATCCTAGTACTCTCTCAGAGCTGACTTAGAGAACATGAGAATTAAGATCTTGTGCAAACCAATATTATGGACAGATATAGAGACAGCATGATACTTCAATACAGAAGGGCACTGCTGCCACAAGATTATATTATGTATGTGCAAATGGTGATAAAGAAATGACAGATAAATAAATAAATAAATGAGACTCACTACACAGCACATAGCATTTTTTTTGCTTGGAAGGTAACAAATTACTCCAAATGAAAAATAAAATCACATTAATTATCACTCATGAAAAGAAAAAGAGAGCATTACTGTTCAAAATAATGACTATTAAAAGTTTTATAAATAAGTAGATATTTTAGAATTTACAAATTAGGTATTTCTAATAATTTCATACATTGCGTATCATCCACAAAAGATGAAGCATCAGGCTCCAATGTAGCAAGACACTCTGGAAAGATGCAAGCCTGCACTTGCTGAGTCTTACTTTTACTCTGAAAGTAGCTTTCTTATTATTAAGGCAAAATAATTAAATACACTATTAAACAGAAATAGGTACTAAGTTTAATTACCTGTGACAATAAATAAACTTCTAACTTGTTTTCTGCTAAACTACTGCATCACACAGTACTTCTTCACCTTCTGTTTCACAGCATAAGGGTAAAAAATATGGGCCTAATGAAAAGTTTCTTAAGATCCTTAGTGAATAAAAACATTCAACTATCAAACCCAAACACTTTGAAGAGACAGGCTGAACTTGGATCTTATATTTTGATTAAAACACCAGAATTTTGTGGCATCTACTTTTTGTGACAGAGAAACTAAACTTCTTAGCACACAAATTAACACTACTGTTTTTTTAATTATTGTAGTCCCCTGCAATAACAGTCCCTATTATGATTTGTATATTATCTTCCCACATAACTACACTATTATACTGCCACACTAAGTATTTTGAATCAATATTTTTTGTCTTAGTTCCATGAAACTGGATCATAATGGCTTGGCTGACTGAACTGTTACTGAAGTAAAATCTGGCTTTCTATATATATAAAAAATATATATATATATATAATACATTTACGTATACAGAAAATACAGAGAACATACTCTAAACAGAGCCAGATAACAATCTTACCCCAGGTTATTTTAAAACTCTGTGCATGAATTTTTCCTTTCACTGTGGGTTTTGAAGGTGCTCCAGGCTTGTCTGGACAAGTAATGTATTCCACTGTCTCACTTGGACTGCTTTTCCCTTCTGAGTTATAGGCAATGACCTGTAAATATACAAAAAATATTATAAACAGAAAAAAATACGCTGGCTAGTGGTATTCTGTCTCACTTGAACTGCTTTTCCCTTCTGAGTTACAGGCAATGACCTATAAACATATAAAAAATATTACAAACAGAACAAACGTGCTGGCTAGTGGTATTCTACTGTCTCAGTTGAACTGCTTTTCCCTTCTGATTTATAGGCAATGACATGTAAATACATAAAAAATATTATAAACAGAATCAACGCGCTGGCTAGTGGTATGTTATTCACTGTTAATAGTAACGTCAAATTAATTTATATGTATGCTTAGATAGCTACACAATAAATTATAACAAGAACTAAAGCTATGATATACCTTCAATTTATATTTTAATTAGTCCCATAGTTATAGAATCACTATACTGAAATTAAAAATTCCTACAAATTACCAGGAAAAAAAAGTCATTTAGCACCCTCCCACCCCCCCCGTAATGGTGAATTCACAAATCAAATAGCCTTCCATACCCCTCCAATTTTAAACACTGGTGCGTAAAGTCAGGCAGCTACTTAGGATACTTAAATGTTGCCTGACTGTAAAAGGCAATCAGGACATGCAAATCTCAGTGACATAAATGGAATCTGTGGGTGCTCAATATAGCACAAGCCACTCTATTTCAAGTCAAGGATCTGAACATTTGTTTTTTAAAACCAGTCTAAGAACCGCTCTTTTTAATTGGAGTTGTGCAATTTATTGATAACAAAATATATGCACGAGAAAAAACTTTTATAAAAAGCATGGAAACAAAAGATGATGAAAAAGACACACAGCAAAGAGGTAATTTTAAAATTTTCACTGAAGGAACATGGAAGTCTTAAAATTTCAACTGCAATTCCTTTGCCATTGAGGTAATGGTATTTTCATGTAACTAAATAATGAGCAAAAAGTGATGCTTTACCAACTGCTGGAAAAACGCAAATAATTTGGATTAATTATGTAGCGCCCTCATGTTACTACTTTATCTTCCCTTAAGGAGATACATTCAGAGATAGAGAAGTGCTTATATAGGTAAGTTGTATTAAAACCAGCAAAGGTGATATAAACTCTTCAAGCCCAAGGGAAATCATGGCAAAAGGTGTCACTGGAAGTTATTTACAGGCACACGAAGGGCAAGAAGGTGATTAGATTTATCAAGGTTAAGTCATGCTCAACCAACCTGAGTGCCTTCCACCATGAAACAACTTGCTCAATAGATGCAGGGAGAGCTGTGGACACCATCTACCCCAATTTTAATTTGACATGGTCTCCCCCAGCATCCATGCAGACAAGCTGCTAAGATGCAGACTGGACAGACGGACCCCAAGATGGGTATGGAAAACTTGGTAGAACACTGGGCTCAAAGTGGGGTGGTTAATAGTTAAAAGGCAAATTGGCAGCTGCTCATGACTGGATTTCCTCAGAAGTCCATACAATGTTAGATACTACTCGATATCTTCAGAAGTGATCTTGATGATGGGAGTGAATGCACCCTCCCCACGTTTGCATATGACACCAAACTAGGAGCAGAGAGAGACATGCAGAGATACACAGAGAGATTGACTCAGACAGGCCGTAAGGTTGCAGCAACAAGAGCTGTGTGAGTTTTGACAAAGGTAAATGTAAAGTCTTGCACCTGGGATGGAATCATCCCAGCAGCAGCACAGGCCGGGTCTGACTGGTTAGTTGGCTTTTCTTTTTTCAGCTCTGTTGAGAAGGACCTTGGGGTCCTGGTGGAAAGCAAACCCAACAAATCAGCAAAGCACCCTGGAGTAGCAAAGGCATGTTGTTTCATGGGCTGCATTAGCAAGAATTTAGCCAGCAGAACAAGGGATATGCTTGTGCCAGTTTACTCAGCACTTTTTGGGCTGGAATACTGTACCCAGTCTGGGTCTCGCAGTTCAAGAGAGTCACTGAGAAACTGGAGAGAGTCCAGAAGAGGGCCAGCATTATTAGAGGGTTGGAGAACCTGACCTGGGAAGAAAGGCTGAAGAACTTCGGTTTACTCTGCCTAGAAAAAAGAAGTTTCATGGGGGGCGGGGGTGGATTCTAATCACAGTTTCTAAGAGAGGAAGATCCTCTTTTCACAAGGATCTGTGATGACAGGACGAGACAATGGGTGTAAGTGTGTTAGGGAACTTTCTGGCTGCATATAAGAAAATAAATTAAACACTATGAAAATAGGCTGCCCAGGGAAGTGCTGGAATCTCCCTTGCTGGAAATACTGAAGCCTCACGTTGACAGGGCTGGGACGGAGGTGAATTGCCTAACCTAAGGCCCTGCTTTCTACACAAATTTGACCCAGATGATCCCGAAAAACCCCTTCCAACCCAGACTTTTCTGTGATTCTAGGAAAACAAATTGCCGCTATTTTTTCACTTTCTGGTTGTGTCTGCAGTTACTTTGCTACATATTCCTATTTATTCACAGCAAAAAATTAAACAACCTTAAAAAATGGGGTTTGGCTTTTATATTTGTTTTAAAAATGAGCAGAATCAAAATGACAGCAGTAATGTTAGACTGAGAAAAGGCAATGTGAGCTAACATGTCTCACAGACACTAAGTCTCCCGATACAGTTTACAAGATTAACAATCATCTGGTTGTCTTTATGCCCTTACAAATGAAGATAAACAGGCACAGTTAGCATTTACGTATTATAATAATGTTTCCAATGGTTATAAAGCTTCTTTCAAAAGCCTTAAGGAATATTACTACTAATTAAGTCTTTCTCCTGTATAATAAAAATTAATGACCTGGTTAAGACAACATTTGTTTCTCCTTTATGCTCTCTGAATGGGTGAACAAAGATTTCTGTTTAGTGTTTCGTTAAGAAAAAGAGGGTATAAGCATTGATTTTTTTTTTTTTTAATTTTAACGCCAAACTTAGGATATTTAAGTTGACTCTATATTCACTAGTAATGTGTATGATTAACATGTAGATTTACTTTCAAAGGAAAACTACAACCAAATGCTGCAAAATTTAGTTCCAAGGTAATTAGCTGTTCTTTAGTTTAAGTTCATGTGTGGCCATAACAGCCCTAGCTTGGTACAGTCCTTGGAATACACTATATATTTTAAATTATTTAAATATTAAGTTATGTAGAAAAATCCAAATACTATAAGACTAATACCTATCATAGCCTTTTCTGCTTAAGAAAGTAATTGTATTGAAGAGTGCGAAATATCTGCTATCACTTGAAAAGGACTACTGATATGTTTTAGTGTAAACTCAAAACAAACCAACCAACCCCTAAACTGACACCTTTCATATGGCACAGAGATGCTGTTCTTCAGCAGTTCCTAATTTCTCCACATTACATGGTATCAAAAGCTATCAACATTTTCCCTTTTAGACCAAGATGAGATCATTCTGACTCTGATTCATGCTTTGTTTTGAAAACCATACAACTGTTCAAGAACAGCTTAGAACACAGAACAGCCCAGGTTGGAAGGGACCTGAAAGACCATCTGGTCCAACCCTTCAGGGAAAAGGGAGCCTAGATGAGATTATCTAGCACCCTGTCCAGTTGCGTCTTGAAAGCATCCAGTGACGGGAACTCCACCATGTCCCTGGGGAGGTTGTTCCAATGATGGATTGTTCTCACTGTAAAGAATTTATTTCTTACATCAAGATGAAACCTTGGTGCAATTTGTACACATTGCCCCTTGTTCTCTCCATGTGGCTCCCTGTGAAATCAGAGCCTCATTCCTCTTTGTAGATGTTCTTTAAGTATTCGAAAACTGGTCCCCCTTAAGCCTTCTCTTCTCCAAGGAGAAAAGACTTAACTCCTTCAGTCTTTCCTTGCAGGGCAGGTTCTCCAGCCCTTTAACCACCTTCGCGGCCCTCCTTTGGAACCCCTCCAGTGTGCCTGTGCTTTTTTTGAATAGTGGGGACCAAAACTGGACACGGTATTCCAGGTGTGGCCTGACAAGTGCTGAGTAGAGTGGGGTGATGACATCTCTTACCTCTGCTAGTAACATCCCTGTGGATGCAGCCCAGGATCAGGCATGCCTTGGTTGCTGCAGTGGTGCACTGCTGACTCATGTTCCACTTGTTGTCCACCAGGACTCCCAGGTTCCTCTCAGCAAGGCTGCTCCCCAGTCATAAAAATCCCAGCCTGTACTGGGCTCTATGGTTACTCTGAGCTGTCTTTGTTAAACTTCATACTGTTCTTGCTAGTCTTATCTTCCAGCCTGTCCAGGTCTCTGTAAGACAGATCTCCCTTCTGACACGTCCACCTCATCACTCAGTTTTGTGTTACCAGCAAATGTGGTGAGGATGCTTTCAATCCCATTGTGTAGATCGCTTGTGAAGATGAACAGTGTGGGGTCCCACACTGATCACTAGGAGACACTAATTGTGACAGTCTACCAGCCTGAATAAAAACCATTGATCACCACCCTCTGAGTGTGGCCTGTTGCCCAGTTTTCTATTAATCTGCCCAGCCAGTTTCTGTTTTGCCAGTTTGTCCAGGAGGCAGTTGTAGGAAACAGCATCAAATGCTTTGCAGAACTCCAGGTAAACAGAATCCACTGCTCTCCCCAGGTCATCTCAAAGTGTTACTTGGTTGTAGACGGAGGTCAGGTTAGTCAGGTCTGATTTGCCCTTGGTAAATCTGTTTCAGCTTTCCCAATTCCCTGTTTCATTTAGCTTGTAACAGTTTCTGGAAGGACTCGTTCCATTACTTTCCTGGGGACTGAATTAAGACTAATGGGTCTATAGTTTCCTGGGTCCCCTTTTGGGCCCTTCTTGTAGATGGGTATGGTATTTGCCCTCTTCCAATCATCAGGGATATCTCCTGATCTCCATCACTTTTTAAATATTAAAGAGAGTGGCCTCGTAACAATATCAGTCACTTCTCTTAACATCCTGGAGTGGATTCTGTCCTGGTCAACCAGTCACAGTGGGCTGAGCCCTCTCAAGAGGCCACAGCCCAGCCCTTCCTCTGCCGCTGGTGGGTTGATAGATGCCTTGGCATAGCTACTGGATCCTGCGATCTGGGGTCCAGCTATGCCAGTCAAGACAGAGGCTAAGAAGATACTGAGAACCTATGCCTTACTGACGTTATTAATAACTTGTTTATCTGCCCTGCTTAAACAATGGGCCTAGGTATGTCTTCCTCACGCTTCTGCTTACTGCTCACATATCTGAAGAACCCTTTCTTGTTGTTCTTGACATCTTTGGCCAATTTCAGTTCTAGCTGATCCTCCGTCTTCCTGACCACATCTCTGCATGTCCTAGCAAGGTTCTTGTAGTCCTTGATGGCTATTTGGCCACCTTTTCATAGCCAGTATGCTGCTTTTTTGCCTTTAACCACAGCCAAAATCTCATTGTTAAGCCATTGTTAAGCCAGACTCCATCCTGAGCTAACAAGTTCAGCACTGAATACTTATTAGAATGGGCTCAGCACACGGTAATATGAATGATTTACTAACTTGGGTTCAGTTCTGTACCGGCGCTGACAAATGTTTTTTGATCAAAGCTGCTCCTTATCCCAATGTGCTTTGAGTCTATCAAAGAACCCGATAGCTACACTAAGTAATATTACCCATTTATATGCAACACAAAAGCCAAATTAAAAAAACCCAGCTGTCAAGAACATTGACTTACAATGTGGAATTTCAAGATACCTGCAACTACGTTATGCTCCTGCAGAGAGAGGCTCTTATTCCTTCTGCAGAGCTGATCAATGAAGAAGGTGTTCCGCTGATAGTTTTAATAGATTAAAACTGTAAGAAATTGCCATCGAATTTTGTTTTCCTTAAAAAAGGGACCTCCCCACTTCTGAGTCAATCTCAAACTATTAATACTCTGGTGTAAAAAAAACCACAATCCAAATATATGAAAAAATCTTACCCTAAATTTATATTTTGTACTGCGTCTCAAATTCTTCACTGTGTAGGTAAGATCGTCACCATCGTATTTTGGCTTGAAACCATATCCCTGCAGAATTAAACAGGATTGTTTGAAACATTATATTTGCAAACCAGATCATGTAACATACTTCATACAAATAAATTATGGTTTCAGACTGTAACTGTTATGCTCCTCTGACAAAGTAATAAGTGTAACTTCATTCTGTAAACACAAGATTTTTTCTCTTGAGAGGGGAAAATTAATTAACCATTCTCCAATCAGAAGAGGGGAAAAGAACAGTAAAGAAAAACATATACTGTGTCAACAGAAATTATACCTAAGATTTTCAAAGGGTAGAACAGGACTAATTTTAAACCAAAGGTAATTAGGCTGAAATGACATCTGGGGGGACCACAATTCATGATGCAACTACTTTGATCCAGCTCTTGCCCGCTTTAACTTTCAGATGTAAACTCAGAAAGTTAAAAGTCTTTGTAGGACTGGGGCTTAATCATACTAATAACAATTACTGTCACAATAAAAAGGAGTAAGCTATGTGGCTTGACCACAGCAATGACAAGTCACTAGCTGAATTTCAGAAAACACAGTTCTTTGTAGACTATTCTGTCAAAAGTAATCAGTTACACTTAATACAATAATGTATCAAACATTGTAGTCTCTTTTCTTACTGAGAATAAGTATTGTAAACTTACTGAGTTTTCATCCTCCATCTCTAATATATATGAGATTCCTTCATCTGATGGTGTTCCTGAGGGTTTTGTCCACTGTAGGGATAACCAAGTAACTCCAGCATTCATCAGCAAAGGACTTGCTGGTGTTGTTGGGGCAGTGCCTGAGGTATGATACAGGACTTCTTCACTAAAATCACTGTTTAAAATAGACAGTATGTAAACTAACTAGACACAATAAAGAATACCTAGAAAAACATAATTCTTACTAAACACAGCTATGACAGTTTCTTGGACATGTGTGCAAATGGAAATTGCAAGGTGGTACATGCAGTTGACTTGCCCATGAGTCTGTCAGTAACAAAACATTTGAACATTGAAAGATTCTTTTGTATAATTACAATGTTTCGCTAATGAAAACATTTTGCTTTTTCATATTATGTCGTTCTAAAACAATAGAGCTCTATATGCAGTAGTATACTAATACCACAGTGTCTCTCCTATTCAAAATGAAAACATGAAGACATAAAAGCATATATGGGAAGACCCCAAAAAACTTTTGCTTCCCAGGCAGCAATTATATGCTTCAAGTATCCAGTGAAGCACTAGTTTCTCTAGCGATTCAGAAAATAATAGAATAATAGCCTCATTTAATGTTACGTTACTTTAAGAGCTGCCAATACGGAAGTCTTATTGCAGAACAAATGAAGCAGAGTGTACACCAGTCAGTCTCCTAACACAACTGTTAACCTTATCTGATGATGCTTAGATAAGCCTTGAAATGAAAATAAAAAAAAAGTCACAAGAAAAGAACTACTGTGAAACAGAGGGATGCACAAGTCAGTAAACAGGTACTATGCTTTCACAGATGGTCCCACATGTATCCAGCTAGAGTCTAAAAAACACCCACCTGTTCTCAGCTGGCATTTATTTGGGTATTTACTGCTTCTACATCAGATCTGAAGAAACACAGGCTTATGAGCTAGTTTTTTTACTGTATAAAACTAACATAAATCTAAGAGCTAGGCACTACCTTAGTGAGCATCAGGAAGCCCTGAAAACAAAATTCTCTGTATGGTTAAAGCAATAGTATCAGTTAAATATCTCATGTGTCAGAACCCGACTTTCCTGAAAAATCTCAATATAAAGACATCTTGACTTCACTTTCTCACTCAGACTACTTTATAATAGAAAGCATGCAAAGACGCTAGACAAATACTAGCTTTATTCACAACAGATTATTGAAGAAGCCACCTTACAAGGAAATATATGGTAAAAAACCCCACACCTTAAACCGATTTCATCTCTTTACTCGACTGAATCACTCAAAAATACACTGAAATCAACTAAAAGAGTTCAGTGATACTCACATTTGAATGACTCTTAAACAGTTCTCTTAGAAAGTACAATAATGCTATCTATCTTTCAAATAGATTTTATTTTTCCAGGTTTTTTTTAGCCACTGTTTCATGTGTGGTTAGAATTAAACTTAGAAATATGAGTAACTCAAAGATAAAATATCTGTTCCTGTTGATTAAATTATTTAGACAAAATTCTGTCTCCAGACGCCTAACGTTCTCAACATTCGTCATAAGGAATAATCAGGGACTCTACTCTGACAAATATTATTTCAAGAGACATCTTAATTAAATAGTATCATAAAGACCATAAAGTGCATCTTTACAAGGCTATGAGGTATTGATTTAAAAATCTATTTGGCATGATTTGTTTAAGAAGGGTACTCAACTGATCAGTGCCTTCTACCAGCTTACACTGCAGGCATCTGTAATACATGCAGGTATTCCTGGACGGGGCATTTGCACTCCGAGGTAAAAGGGCAACAGGAAGACAACCTGAGCACTGGGCCCTGCTTAACTGTCAGCTCACTCCCTGTCTATTTTTGTAACAGTTCTAACCAAATCTCATCAAAACAAAGTCTGGGAGCAACTCAGAGAAGCAATAATTCTAGAAACAAACTGCAGAAGGCAGTAACATGATAAAGACTGTGTCGGAACACACTGAAAGTCTTTCTAGCCCACTAAAGTGTCCTCTGATAGTGGCCCAGCCATAGGAACTACGTCTATATTGCACTATATGCAAAGCATTCGCACTCCCTATGCTTTTACACCATCCTTTAGCCCTGTCCAAGCAGGTGTTGCTCCCTCAAGCACCTCTTCGTGCCAGCTGAAGGACACACACACATCCTCTATTTCACACTACAAAAACACCACTCTGGTGAGTTGCTGCATGACACTCATATTTCAAACACTAAATTAAAAAAAAAAAAAGGCAAAATAGCAATTTTAGGCTGATGGGTAGAGAAGTCCTGTTTTTATGCCACATAGGACCTCAAGATCCAAGTGCTACTAGGTAGTGTGGATACTGCCAGTCTTCTCTAGAGATGACAAGCCCTGGTAGTGAGATACCTTAGATAAAGGGACACACCTGGGCAATGGGACATGGCAGCAGAGAGCACAAAACAGATACACCTACAGGTATCAGGATGGGTTCTGCCAGACTTCATGTTCCAACAGAGTTATTGACACCTCTTTATGCTGTTCATCACTAAAACTGTAAAGTTAAGGAGAGCTGATAAGCCCTGGAAAATTGCTACACCAGCTTCGGGAGCTACCTTAGAGCTAGCCCCATGTCGAACCTCCCTGGACCCAAGTGCAGCAGAGAGCATGGCGGGAGGTACCCTCTGCTCAGCACAGCAACAGCATGAGGACTGCAGCATTTCAACTATTCCATTCTGGCCCTTCAGCTGAGTCGCTTATCTTTTAGCATGATCCCCAGAATTTTAGAAGTAGTGCGTATTACATCAGACACAAAAGCCTATTACAAGTATAAGCAGAAGAAAACACGTCCAACGTAACAACTTCAGTGTAGGTCTACAAAGACTGAAGCTAAAAGCCAGCACAGCCTGGGCTGATTTCACATGAGAGCAGCCAGGTTGTCTGTGTCATGCTTGTATTCCTCATTCTAGGGGCATCGTGTACAAATGTCTGAGCAGGCTGCTCAGGAAATGAGGCCGAGTCTGGCAGAAGTAGCTGCACTACCTGCTTCTAAGAGGGGCTGAGATTTGTAGCATTTCTATGGCAAGCACGCACATACCTAGTGGTTGTAGTATGTAGCCATATCATGCCTGGACAAAATGCATTATGCTGGGAATCAAAGAATAGCTGAGGTTGGAAGGGATTTCTGCAGGTCATCTTGTCTAACCTCCTGTGCTCAGGCAGGGTCGAGTGGTTCACTGGACACGAGTAAACTGCAAACCAAACAATCCAGCCACATACTGCGATCAACTATGCAGCTGGACTAGATAATCACTGTAGGTCCCTTTCCTCTGTGATCTACTCTATGTGAACCTGCTTTAGCAGGTGGCTTGGACTAGATTGGGGTGTCAAACTCATTTTCACCGGGCGGGGCGGGGGGTGGTGCAGGGAGAGGGGGCACATCAGCCTCGCGGTTGCCTTCAAAGGGCCGAACGTAATTTCAGGACTGTATAAATGTAGGAGTAGTTACATTTACGTAGCAGTAGTTACATTTATGTAGGAGTAGTTACATTTATATAGTCCTGAAATTACGTTCGGCCCTTTGAAGGCAACCGCGAGGCTGATGTGTCCTCCCCCCAGTGAAAATGAGTTTGACACCCTTGGACTAGATGATCTCCAGAGGTCCCTTCCAACCCCAACCATTCTGTGATTCTGTGATTCCAAATGAATTATTCTATATTCCATTTTATTCCAGCTGGACAGAAGACTCGTTTCTTTAAACGGCATCATATGTTTTTCCTAAACAAGCACACACATGCATATGCATTTCATATTTGTGTATATAACAGTAGTATTTACCTCATTCCCATGTCATTTTTGGCTGCTAGCCTAAAGGTGTACCCCATTGCTGGTGATAGTTTAGTAATCCTATACTGCTTCTGTTGGCCATAATAACACTGGCAAAACTCTCCATTTCCTTTTCCCTAAAAAGGAATTACATTAATCATATTATTCACCCTATTATATATGTGTCCATCAATTAAACTAACACACAAACATGACGTAAATTCATTAACTGAAATGAAATATATCTCAATCTCCCATACAGTGCGCCAGTAGTATATATATTTAGTAGGTAGCAGCATATATGTAACTTTGTATACATATTGAATTAGAGGCTTTTTTCTTTCCTATCCACTTCCCAGCTCCACAGGGTTGGAAGGAAAAGCCATGAAACTTCTGCAGCTCTGCCATCTCAAGGCAGCTGTCCAGGTAGGGACTGGAAGATGCTTGCAGGGGTATAGCAGATCCACCCGCTTTGCACAAAAGAAAGACTGGTACAGGAGAATGATCCTTCAGTGTCAGCTCTTGAAAGAAGTATTGGACTACAGGTGAAAAAACTATTTTTAAGAGTGGTAGAATAATGTAATTAGGAATTTCCTGTTATGTTATGTTCCCCAAGAAAAAATTTGGGCAACAACCATGATTTCATAATTACTTCAGGAATTTAATATTTCTCACATGCCTCTAGACAGAAGTCATAATTTTCATACCACTTACTGTGCAGAGTCACATGCAGCTACTTTAAAAAACCCCACAAAATTAAAAATAATTTGCTTACTTCATCCCATTCTAAAAGGTAACTGTGGATTTTAGAACCATTATCACAAGATGCCTGCAACAGGAAAACAAGAAAATTAGAGCTCCAACTGGCTACAAGACCACTTAAGTAAAAAATACATGTATAGGTCGAATTATGACAAGATCAGTGCAGGGCAAATGATGCTCCCCTTATATAGGTGTTTCATTTGCCAATATGGTCCTAGCTCAGTCTCCATCCAATGAGTGTTTGTATCATGTTTCTGGTTTTGTTTTGTAATTTAGACCTTGAAAAAGTATTCTGGCAGCACTGTAAAATGCTACAGAATTTTTCTGTGCAGCTAGATTGCAGGTCTGCTTAAATGTCAGTCTTTCCAGACCACTTCATTTGCTTTGCACAAATAAGCTGATATTCAGTACAGAGAACGGAAATGAGTTCCACAGTACAGTAGAGGACTGGAACTCAAACCACTGTCTCACATTAGAGCTCAGTAACTTTATCTACAAAGACTTCTTGCTTTTCTGGGAATCTCTCTTTTTACTGAAGTCCATATTTAACCCAGTACACATACTGTACTGTTCAGTCACAGAACTGTGACTGAAATGAGTGTGTCTGACAAACATGTTCCATTTCAACAAACTGGCATTTTATTGACAAATCTGAAACAATTATGAAGAGTTTAAAATATTTATTTCAAAAGTTTTAAAACAATTCTTACCTTCCACTGCAGAGTAAGAGAATTTTTGGTCCGATTAGTTATCCTAGGCAGATTTGGAGTATCAGGTTCACAACTCAATGTAGTAAAACTCTCTGCTTCCGAAGGGCTCCCCTTTACACAGTTGCATTCTACTTGGACTCTAAAGTAGAAAAGAGCCAATAACATTTTGCTTCAAAATCTGTACATACAGTTTCTAAAGAAAACTGAGTATTCAGAACTAAGTTGCTGCCCTGCTACCTCAATATTAAAATATCACTCTTATAAATAAATAACTGGTTGAAGCATCTTGGTCAATAGAAGTAATGCAAGAGTCCTTTACTTTGGATGTACGTCATTACCATCAGTCAGCTTTAGTCTCACAATTATATTTGAAATATGTCTGTTATTTGCTGTACTTTGGGAAATAATGGTAACATCTTGCAGGCTCATTATCTCTTGCAGACATATTAACTGATATTATGAATAATTCTTCTGCAAGTACTTTCATCAGTTGAGCACAATGAAGCTGTTGATACATTTTCAGAGTACCTTCTGCACTGCATCAAGACCTTGCTGAATCTGTTCACCCTGTCCTTTCCTTTAGGAAGGCTACAAATTAACTCTCTAGGTACTTCAGAAGAGTGAATTCTTGCTTCTGTCTTTAAGACAAATGTTTCTTCTAATAGCTTTTCTCCAAAATTAAGTCCAGCATCATTATCTGGCCTCCCCCTGTGCTCTGCCACTGCACCCTCCTTAGCTGTTTGGCCATGCCTTGTCTCCTCCTTGGGTGAACCTGCACATTTACTTTCTTGTGATTCACCTGCTCCTTTAAAAGAAAAAAACAGAACCCCTAAAACCGTTTCCCTCCGATCACTGGCATAAGATGTAGGCTGTCTGCTTATGAAGATGTGAAAGTCCTTGTATTTTCTCGCTGCATGAACAGCTAGTCACAGGAAATTTGGCTTTACAGATTTCATGTACAGGGCAAGGGAAACATTTGAACAGTGACTAATATTGCACACAAAGTTGTTTGTCCTTGCATAGAGTTGCAAATATGTAATCAGTCAGTTATCTCTCTAGTTCAGCCTTTCTGGTTTTCATTGATTTTGGGCAGTGTCTGCACTGGCAGAATTTTGTTTAACTCCTAGTTCAGGAAGAGCTTAGATGGCCAAGCCATCTATGGCCATGCATTCTCTACAATGATCAGGATTAAGTAAGAAAGAGTTTGAATGTAGCCTGACAAAAAAAAAGGACGTAGACAGGAAAAAAAAATCATAGGTTCTGACGTTCCGTGCATTTTCAACTCAAACATCATTGGGTAAAGTGCATAAATGCTACTAAAAATAGGAACAAAATCACAGGAAGAGCATAGGAAGAGCTTTGTGTCAATTTTTCATTCATCCTTCTCCTGAAGCTGTGCTGCAGGTCATACAGTGGCCCAAATTAAATGGTGTGTGATGAAGAACAGGACAACCCTTTTCTGCTTCTGCTTTGGCAATGAGGACAATACCCTGCAGAACAGCACCAGGAGGTACAGACCCCCTCACACCGACAACCAGGAATTTAGCTCTCCCATATGAGCAAAAGCTAGTCAAAAGACCCACACAACAGAAACCCTCCTCCTCCCCTCTGCTGATGTTGCAAAGCTCATGTGGAAAGAGGCACAGCTTTTCTGACTTGCATCCTTACGCAGATATACTTCTGTTCCCTGTGTTTCCTACTAGCTGCCTCTAAATTGGTTCCCTGGTCAGTCAGTACTCAGGAGTCTTGGGGTTCTCCACACAGTGACGAGGCAAATCCTTCACATCCTGAAGTTGCACTCTCCACTTGCAATTATTTCTTGAAAAGGCAGTACTTTTAGGGTGGCCTTCACAATGTCATGTATTGATAAACTTGTATTCATACCATTTGTTTTAAACCAAAAAATAAGACAACCCTCCAATATGTAAAAAATGAGGGAAGAAGAACACCTAACCACATCTTTCCAATCCTACGTTATTTCTTCAGTAGGACATAGCAAAACAGCAAATTCTGCTAGAAGGGCAGAATTACATTGAGCTGGGGGCCTATTTAATAATGTATACGGGGTCAGATTCACTGGTCTCCTAGAGCAAAGCGAAAGCAGCATAACCCGACCCTCAGGTGGCCAGCGGTGAGAACGTTCCTGGGCCAGGAACCTCCCTCTGCCACTTCTGGGAAACTGAGAAAGCAAGCAACACCTGTGCCTGGCTCAAGGGACAGAAAAATGTCACTGTTCTGGTACAACATGAGAAGTAAAGAGCACGGACGCTGGATGAGGACGCATCGATCTTCTGTTCTCCAAAATGGACTGAGTGGTCGGCTAAGCCAAAAATGTTGATTTGTGACTGAAATGAGGGTGAGACGTGCTAAAGAATCTCTGAAGACTTAGGCAAATCCACAGATCCAATGAAACTTTTGAAACATTTGAAGTGAATTTAATGAAGAGGGGAGGAGATACTCACTTTGCATGGTAATCAGTTGCTGGCCTGAGATCATTTACAGTAACTTTATTTTCTTCTCCACTGGAAAGAGATATGATTTGGTTTAACAGACTGTTTCAGAATCCCATACATTTATAAAAAGGCATACATCATCTAACCCATCCACCTAACACTCCTTCTAAGAAATAATTTGCTAACAGCTTGTTTCTGTTGCTAAATATAGTAAAGTGAAAACGCATTTATCTTTTAATTTTAGGGGCTTCTCGCATTTGATTCCTGTTGTTTTACCCTGTTTTTTTGTTGTTGCTCTGTTTCTTTGTTTGAAGAACACTTATTTTGCTTTTTACTCAGTAAGATCAGCTGCATGTGTAGGCATGTATTTTATTCTATCAAAACCACTGAAGTACTGGTGTCTTACAGCCCAGTAAACAGAAAAGTCACCTCAGTGACATCTAATAATCTGCTTTTACTGACATCAGATTACATTAGCAAAGCTCATTTCTTTTCCTGTAAGCTTCTAAGACAGGGATACCCAGCTTCTGTTTCATGTACTACTATGAAATCCACAGAAGGTAACTAAGATAAACTAGCTAAATAAAAATATCTATAATTATTAGAGTGCTCTATACCCTTAATGGTATATTTTCTGTTATATTTCTCCAAGTTGCAAAAGAATGATCGAAAACCACTGTATTAGGAATGAAACAATTGAAGAGTTTTGTTTTGTTGCTGCTAGAGGTGTGTTCTGTGTGAATCTGCTTACTTTATTTTATATCTTAAGACTGTCTCTTACCAAGAGCATTTTCAAGAAAGGGAGGGATAAACCCATTGGGAGAAGAAGCATGTGCTGAGGTAAATGCAAATACAATTTGTGTTTCTCACTACCTGTCTATCTCACTAACTAAGAACCCATAATTTCTAGTGCAGCTGGTTGAAATGCAGCTAAGTTATATTAAAACATACTTCCAACATGTAAGAACAAAGTCTCTAAATTCTAATTGATTCTGGAGACTTCACCATTAAAACAGAACCAATTTTACTGAAAAAGTAGTTTGTTTCTAAAGAGAAGTTGCACAAAACTGCTAATTACTTAGATTGCTGGACAACAGGCAGATTTTTAAAGAGGTTTTAAGCCACATAATTCAATACAACAGCAATTAAATCAAAATAATGAATACATACACATATACAGTTTTGTACTTTCCATCCTTTCCGGTATTTGAAATCAGTACTTCGTAAGTATAAACATCTGCTATGTCATTCTTGTCAGCATCTTCTCTGGTATCACTGGATGGAGGGGACCACATAAGCAGTGCTGTTCTTGCCTGAATGTCTGACACCTGTAGAAATACAACTTTGAGACCTCTGCCATTTAAATGCTGTTGTATATAAATGTTGCTTTGCCACATAGGACCAAATGAAAGAGAAGAAAATCATGTAGCACTAGCATATTAGAGCATTTATACTAGTAGCTGCTAATTAGTTTTTACAGATGAAATCAATCTGGAAATCTAAGAAATTTCGTGAGAAAACTGCAATCCCAGGACGCAGGGCTGAGTGCAAGCAAACTCCAAAGTAATGAATGCCACCTAGTGGGCTACATAAAAATTACTGTATCACTTATGATGGCAAGCACGTATTGTGAATCAGTCATTTTATTAAATGACAATGTTTCAGACTTCTTTTCTTTTCACGACTGGTACTATATATGTATATATATATTTTTTTTAATACCTTCTTGCTGGCTTGGTTATGAAATACATAGAAGCTCAGAAATTTCTCCAAAATGCCTGGCATTGGTGTAGCAGGTACATAAACAAACTCTGCTTTGGGCATTTAATTATGACTGCGACAAGTAGACTCTCCACTAGATTAGAAACTATTTGGTTAACTACCCCAGAATTTTTTTTTTAATCAGAATATTAATAGGGATACAACTACCTGAGGCTCTAATCTAGTACTCTGTTAGCCAACACAATATTAGAACATATATTTTGTCCTCAGGCACTTGCGATGAAGGCATGCTCACAAGGTACATGTGTATATACATACATATATATGGGCAACAACCTAAAAAACTCCTATGGTGTTGTCTGCCTGCACAGCCCACCCTTTACAGAAAGGCCTGGCTAACAGCAGTTGCAGTGACAGAAATATGAACATAAACTGTGTGTGAATGCAATACCTCCCGCTGTCTGAGAAGCGTTCGCCCCTGCAGACTCATTGTGCTGAAGACAGTGACCCACCAGTGGGGAATTTTAAAGACACTTCTGAAACAAGGAAGGAATCAGCTTCAGAAGAACAAAAGCACTGTGAAATTCGATGACAGGGATAAAAGATGCTGGAGCCCATCGCAAAATAAACTACCCTGCCAGCATTGCTGCCTCCATCCACCCTCCCCGTCGGATGCCATGACAGCTGCAGCCCAGCAGGTGCGACAGCAGTTTGGGGGAAGCAGACAGGGACCCACAGCTGGGGTGGGCACATGCGACCTGCTGAGGAGCTTTCTCATCAGCCTGTGCGTTAGCAGACTGCAGGGAACACCACATTCTAGGAAACAAGACCGTTACAGACAAAAGTAAAGCACCCACTTCTTACACTGGAGATATGCAGTTTTAGGGGCACCCATGCTCCCAGAAGAGCAAGGGGCTGGGGATGCTTGTATTTCTGTAGGTGAGTGCATGGGTGTGTGCATGTGATTACAAATTTTTAGGATGTTACAGAAGGAAGTCTAGATATTTGTGGGTGTTTATTAATGTTGAACGTCTGCCATTGTGGCTTGTGTGTTGCACCTACTATTTCCAATCATTTCATAACAAAACAGAAAACACATGATATGGAATTAGTAGTTTTACAACATAACTGTAACATATATCTATTTTGGGAACAGTTGCTTTTGGAGTTCTATTACCAGAGTACCAGAATCAAAATGCTATCTTCACAACTAGAGCTCTTAAATTGTTATCTACTGAACCAAGAACCTGAAAGGGTCAACTTCAATAATGAAGAAGAGGAAGAAACTTATTGAAAATATAAAGTAGGAAAATTAAACCAGATGAATGTCAGTGTCTCGAAAATAATGTCACTAAGCCCTTACATGCTAACAGGACTGTACATCACGTCCTGAAATAGATCTAATACTAGCAAGATTACCCACTGAAGTTCTTGGAAAAACAATTCAAAGTTTGGCAAGAGAAATTCCACTACGATCTTGATGCAGTCACAAACTCCACTAATACTAACTACAATCACCTCAGTACAATTCTAGCATTTCTGAAAGTCTTCAGAGTTGTGGGAAGCATCTGGGGTAGTAAAAGCTCCCTCTCAGACAATCTTAGTTCCACCCTTCTGGGCTGCAGAAAATGGCAGGGCACACAGAAGAAAAGGAGTGCAGTTTCCTGAAGGACTACTATGCTTCAGGAGCAGTAGGTCCACTTCAAGATTATCTGTTCCTATGTTTAGCTACTTTGTCATTCGTGGACAAGGGAAGAGGTACAGACATCATCTATCTGGACTCTGTAAGGCCTTTTGACATGGTCCCCCCACAGCATTCTTCTCTCTATATTGGAGAAATATGGATTTGATGGGTGGACTGTTCAGTGGATGAGGAACTGGTTGTATGGTTGCATACGGAGGGCAGTGGTCAATGGTTCAATGCCCAGATGGACATCAGTGACAACTGGTGTTCTTCAGGGGTCCATAGTGGGACCAGTACTGTGTAATAACTTCATCAGTGACACAGACAGTGCACCCTCGGCAAGTCTGTGGATGACATGAAGCTGAGTGGTGCAGCTGACATGCTGAGGGACAGGATGCCATCCAGAGGGACCTGCACAAGCTCGAGAAGTAGGCCCATGCAAACCTCATGAGTTTCAACAAGGCAAGTGCAAGGTCCTACATCTGAGTCAGGGCAACCCCCAATATCAACAGAGACTGGGGGATGAAGGGATTGAGAGCAGGCCTGCAGAGAAGGACTTGGGGGTACTGGGGGATGAAAAATCGGACATGAACCGGCAATGTGTGCTCACAGCCCAGAAAGCCAATTGTATTTTGGGCTGCAACAAAAGCAGCGTGGCCAGCAGGTCAAGGGAGGTGATTCTGCCCCTCTGCTCTGCTCTGGTGAGACCCCACCTGGAGTCCTGTGTCCAGCCCTGGAGCCTCAGTACATGAAAGACATGGACCTGTTGGAGAGGGACCAGAGGAGGGACATGAAATGATCAGAGGACTGGAACAGCTCTGCTGTGAGGACAGGCTGAGAGAGTTGGGGTTGTTCAGCCTGGAGAAGAGAAGGCTTCAGGGAGACCTTGTTGCAGCTTTTCAACACTTCAAGGCGGCTTATATGAAAAACAGGGACAGATTTTTTAGCAGGGCCTGTTGCAACAGGACAATGGATAATGATTTTAAACTAAAAGAGGGTAGACTTAAACTAGATGCAAAGAAGATATTTTTTTATTATGAGGGTACAGAAACACTGTTCCAGGTTGCCCGGGGATGTGGCAGGTGCCCCATCCCTGGAGACATTCAAGGCTCATTGCAGGGGGTTGGACTTGATGACATTTAAAGGTCCCTACCAACTCAAACTGTTCTGTGATTCCACGATTTCTAACAGTTGAAAATATTTCCCTAATAACCAGGCAGCATTTCTCTTACTACCAGCTAAGCCTACCTGCCCTAGCCACCATGGTGTTGAACATTAGATCTTCTCTTCCTTTCTTATGTATCTGAAGACACTTAGCACTTTTCTCTCGCCTCACTTATCCGAATCTCTGATCATTCTGACTGTTTTCCTTGTCTCCTACTGTTTCATTGTCTTTAGTGCTTTGCCCAGAACTGCACAAAACATCCCATCTAATGCTTTACTAATGTCAAACTGCAGACTTGACAGGGTACATTTCTCTTCATACATCTTAGTCTATCTACTTTTACACTGGAGAAGTAATGCAGTTGGTATGAGCGAAAGGTGGCATTACATTTTATTGGAATGTTAAAAGATCAAAGGTTTCAACTGTTCACTACACAGAGAATAGGAAGAGTGGGAGATTAAAGGCAACATTACAGAGTAACAGACAACTCAGAGGGCTTTGACAAGTAAAATTAAACCCACAGTATTAGTGGAAATCATTATTTACCAACAAGTATAAACAGAGAACAGGGTGAAATGTTCTTTAAATCTCTGACTGGATGAAAAACTATTGTCCTGAGTTACTCTCCCAGGGCTATGTTTGTTGTTCAACTCACAAAAACCTTCCATAAGACTTCTACAATAACAGATGCCAACTATTAGCACAGTAACTATAACACAATGAAGCAGTATTTTATACCAAGATAAAAATGAGTGACTATGTAGGTTGTTCTTGTTGTTTTACTTTGTGTAATCAGAGTTATGTGACTAAAGAATACTATGAAGAGCTGAAGCTTTGCTGTGGTCAGTTTGTCAAAGCTTAAATGCAACAGTCAGTGGAACTGAACTTGTTCAGAAATGCAAACTGAAAAGTATTTGTAGAAGCTGGGAATTAAGGACAACCTTATGGTACATAAAAGCTGTAATGTACAAAAGCTATATAAATCCTTTATATGTACATATGCACACACATGCCTATGGGGAAAAGGAATAAATGTTAGCCAGTAAGCTACAATTTAACAGAATATACAGGAGAACTTAAAAGAGTAGATGAAACTAAAACAGGTAACAAGATTAAAGACAAAAATATATTAAAAGAAAAAATCTATCAGGAAATCTCAAAGTCAGGCACTGCTCTGTTATTGGTGGATATAGAAGTTAAAACTGTAAAATGTAACATGAGAAAGAAAAAAAAGCATTTAACAGTCATTTCCATCCCGCATTTGCAACAAGTCAGAAATCCATATCCATCTCAAGTAATTCAGTTGCTGGACCAGAAAATTTACAACCCACACCAGTCACCGGCACCATAGATGGCACCCCATGAAACCAGGTGGTCTGCAATAAACCAGGTAGTCAGGTTAAACCACTGGTTCCCTGCCAGCAACGTACACTCACATTAAACCAGGAAGCTCCGAGAAACCAAGCCTAAACTAGTAAGCCCTGCTGAGGAGCACTTGGGATAAGCGTTAAGAGGCAGGTACCGAAGGACCTACGAGAAGGTGCTCATGGGTAGAAGAACAGAACCAAAGTTAAAACACTTAACTCTCTGGCAGGTATAAATACTGGAAATAATTTCCAACCCTGTCCCTCAAACACCTGAATCCCCCTGAAGCTGCTACCTTCTTCATTTCTGCAAACCCAGAGAATGGGAGGGGTAACTGTGGGGTCCACAGAAATGCAGCTTGTGTGTGAGGAGTCAGTAATCAGACAAAAAGAAGAGACGTAGTAGGAGTGGGACTGAGTAATATAAAGGTTTTTCTCCTGGACCTACACTATATACGATGGTACATATTCTATAAAGTTCTGGAGCTTTTCAGTAAATTCACCTATAGGTGTATGAGTATTTTCAACCACTCTCAGTTGCTTTAAATAAATAAATAAATAAATAAAATCACAGCTGCAAGCACTGACAAGAGAGAAGCAGAGAATGTAATTTAAGTCCCTTTCAACTAATTTATAAAACATTTGGTACTGCTTTTCAGACTCAACTTCCAGCTAAGAGAATGATTCTTAAAGACAAGACTAGGTCCAGCTATATTCCTCCTCAAATGACTATTAATAAGGGACAAAGTGAAGTGCATCACATTCTAAAAGCCCAAAAGCATACACAGAATATGCACAAACCACAAAACATTATGCCCTCCCAACGGACTTACATGCTATGTAACCAGCCCTCAAATTCTGAGTTCCTATTGTCTCTCATTATTAAATACTCAGCCTTCTGCTCCATTCTTCATTTTGCTTTTGATTTTTCAGGTCTCCTTCTGTTCTGCTTTCTTTGTTATTTGGTGAATGGACATGACAGCTGGTGGACATGAGGACTCAGCATGGTGCAATCTGCAAAACCACTCCAACTTGCATCTGGGTACAGACAGTTTAAGACCTCCCTAAGGAGAGGAGTCATCTGGTGGCAGTACTGCATTACCAACTTGACTTAACGCTGCCATGTATGAAAGAATAGGGGATCCATACATGGAAAAGTTTAAGAAAATGAGAACATGTTTGTAAAAACATCTAATGGGAATCTAGAGGCAGCAAAGCTGATGTGCCCATATTGCACGGAACTGAAAGAGCTGTGTGAATGCAAGCACACCATGGAGCCCAACACCTGATTTAGACGTAGGTGCCCTGGACGTGGGCATTAAGACAAGGGACAGCCTAGGACAGGCCACAGCCTTCAGCACTACTCTGGGTTTTTGGGAGCAGGAGATGGTGCAATGGACACTGCACTGGACAGCATCTGTGTGATTATCTGATCATCTGACCACCACCACAGCCAGTATGCAGCATCGCCTGTGCCAGCACTGAAGTTCAACCAGGGAACAGGTTGTTGATGATCCATCCAGAGCAGCATCACGGCACAATCCCCACAATGAATGCTTCAAGCAAAACATTAATCCAAAACATACAGGGATATTTCTGATGAGAACTAAAACCTGAAGGCGTGATAAAACACAATCTCCTGTTTCACTTGTGGGAGGGTGAGGAAAATGTTTCCTTGGAGAAACTGTGGGAGGGTTGCTTCTCATCCTGCAAGGCCTAAGTAGGTAACACAGCTTCCCTTTCTCTTATCATATCACACTCCCCCAGGCTGCAACATCAGCCAGTCTTCCACCCACCCACGGCCCTGACAGTCCCTTGCCTTCGCAAAGCATAAGCCTCTCTCTGTTGTGCTGGAAGTTTGGCTTTTTGCCTTGTGTACGCTGTATAGTCTGTAGCAGACTACCACTGTCTAAGCCTGTGATGTCTTCTGAGGTCTGCAAAGAGATCACTTGTAGGCACACAGCTACATGCAGTGACATTCAAGTAAGGGCATGGTGGGGAGGGGAGGTAGTGTGCTTGCCTAAAAGGCATGGATGGTTGAGTGTTAAAGTTGGAAGGAAGAGAAAGAAAACAAGACAGTAATGACACTTCATTGCCTTTTCGTAAGTCATTAGCAGCACAGCAGAAGACACAACCTATTGATCACACTTTTCACAGTCTCACTCTAACCACCCCAAGATGCTCAGAGTTCCCATTTTCCTTGGCAATGCAGTCCCTGGTGACAGTCCCAGACTGGGACAGCATCCTGTATGTCCTGACCTCCAGAGGATGGTGCACACTTCTGGTAGAGAACTAGTCCCTCTACTTCCAGTCAGGACAGAAAGGATCATCCGCATTCTCACCAAGTTAAGGGCATAGCAGGCACTCATGATGTGAGGGTTGCTGAGAACGCTGGTGTTCAGCATGCCCTAGTGACAGTATCTTGCAGTAGGTTAACCTTGCAGCAAAATTTGTTTCTTCATCCATTCTGATGCAGTACATGGCTAAACTAGGCACATACACCCTTGCTGGGACGGACTCTCATAACTTAGAGTCAAAAGGGGTGAAAGACACTCATTCCTTCAGCTGCTTAGGCCTGATCCATTCCCAAAGCACAAATGTTTCACACAGTGAATGGCAGGGACCATACAGAAAGAACAGTATGTTGCTGTGTTTAAAAAAAAGAAAAAAAAAAATACATTCCAAAAACCCTACCAAAGGTGATTGTAATCTTAAACACAATGGACCAGCATTACTATGAAATTTTTCCTGTTTCACTTTGAGAACAGAATTCTCCTAATAGGATTTTGATGCTTATTTTCCTTGAATATGTGTGTATATACATTATTTCTATTATATACATATCTAATAGGAAATGACTCCCTTAAATTCTTTCTAGCATCATCCTACAGCAAGCCTGGAGCCTTTAGATCCACTGCACAAGTCTCCACTGCTTGACCTAACAATGATAGCTATAGGAGTTTGCTAATATCTGTGGAATTGAGATGCACAGCTGGGCAGTGAAACAACAGGCAGTAAAACAAAACCTCTGCTGGTAGGACTTTAGCAGGTACTTGCTGTCAGAAGATAGATGAGATGTGGAAAAGCTGGATTATGTTCTAGTTCCTGGGTAAAGATCGGTGCTATCAGATGTAGACTTACATTAATTTCTTACAGCCATAACCCCTGCTGACCCTTTTTCTCCTGCTGGTCCTAATCAAAGGTTCTTCATTTCAGTCAGTAGTCCCTGTTTACTCCATCCTGGACTTCTGCCCTTTAGTGTCTCAAAAAAGTTCTGGTATACTTGTCTCACTGATCTTCATCTTTCTCAGGCAGTTTCTGTCTCCTGCTACTACTGCCCACTATCCCCACCATTCCCAGTCCTACTAACAAGACATTCAGAGTCCCGTCACCCTTTCATTATCAGTCTGCTTGTAAAAATAACAAACAGGAAAGGTATTTGCTCTCCATCTTGTTCTTCCAATAGTTCACACCTAATATTCTGTTTGTTCCTGGTCTCATTTTCTCATTTTACACTCCTCACCTATTATATTTCAGGATCCTTCAAATCCTGGTTGCCCTTCAGACCTGGCCTCCCTGTCAGAGCTGTCTCTTCTCTCCCTTCCTTTCTCTCTCACACCTTAATCTCCCTAAGCTTTCTTTTCAGTCTCAGTTTCTTCTCCAAAAATTCTGTCTATTGGCCCTCCATTAGTTCCAATTGCCAAGGTCATCTTGTTAAGATCTACTGAACTTGATTGTCCCAGCTACTATCTATGCCACAGCAGCAGCTAGGATCAGCTAACTCCTCTCCATTTCTTCATCTCAGCCCTCTCAACCCTTTCTTATAGCATGTGATTCAGACAGATTCTGCCTTCATGCCGCTTAGCCACAAAAGACACAGGGGCACTGAAGACATGTTAACCTATTTTGAAGCTTGGACACAGTAGGACACCAAGTATTCAGGAGTTCCTCTGTAATTACAATTACAATCCCTGCTCAGCCCTTGGAGCACTGTAGAATCACAGGATGGTTGAGGTTGGAAGGGATCTCTGGAGGTCCAACCCCCTTGCTCAAGTGGGGTCATCTAAAGCCAGCTGTCCAGAACCACATCCAGACAGCTTTTCAATATCTCCAAAAAGGGATTCTCCACAAACTCTCCAGGCAGCCTGGGCTGGTGTTCAGTAATCCTCACAGTAAAAAAGTGTTTCCTGATGTTTACAGGGAACCTCCTGTGCTTCAGTTTGTGCCCGTTGTCCCTGGTTCTGATGCTGAGCACACCGAAAAGGGCCTTACTCCATCCTCTTTGCGCTCAGCCTGCAGATATCTATACACACTGATAAGTTTCTCCTGAGTCTTTTCTTTTCCAGGCTGAACAGCCCCAGCTCTCAGCCTCTCCTCACCAGGCTGAGGAGCTAAAACCGGGGCCAGGTTGTCTGGGAGGTGAAAGGTAGACGTTATGTAGCTGACAAAGGGAAATGTTGAAAGTCCAATGATCATCTGAGCCTCTTTCGTTCTTCATCTTCTTTTCTCTGTATGTCCTTCCTTCCATAAAACTTTTATCTTCTTTATTAGTTATGTGAAGAGTGTGTGTGGTGGTGTGGTAAGCTGAGGACAAAGAATGAAGAGCAGGGTGCCTGATTATGGAGGAAGCAATTGACCAGACAAACCCATGGCAAGCTCCTCCTGGAGCTTCAGTTGCATGGACTTTTTGTAGCTTGTAATAGGGAACACAGACAGTTTTTACTCAAACAAGCTGGTGGACTGAGGTGCAGATTTTTGGAAAAGCTGCGCAAATCCTCAAAGAAGGGTTAGGACCAGGGAAGGTCCAGATGATAAAAGAAAACAAGTCTTTTCTAAGATGAAACAAACTGCTACCTTTGGCAACAGTGTTTTACAGATTCTCTACACAGAGGTTACAAATTACAATTCAATAACTGAAAAGAAACTGGTAGATTTTTCAAGCAAGTCAGTCAGAAGCCCTTTGCTGACTGTCACTTTCCTTGGTGAATGCTGACTCTCTTCCCTGGAAGTGTCAGAGATTCTTGGAGAAATCTGCTATAGTTTTCCTTTACTTTTTAAATAACACCTCATTTTTGGTGAGGTTTGCAAAACCTGAGGAGGATTCTCTTACGCCTACAGATACCTGGTGTGTAAAATTGTTTCCTGAACAGTTAAAACTAAACAGTGTTACAGGAAATTGAGAACAGATTTTACAATAAGAGATTATGTTAAGCATCATCATTATGTTACTGGCAACATTACAAGCTCTTTCTATTTATATTTTTAAAAATTATTTTAATGCTGAGATTTCACAGAGTGGCCGAGAAGAATTCCATTAAAAAAAAGTATCAAGACAATTCTAGCTTCATAAATGTTAATATACTGAAAATTACTCTGGTCATTTACATTTCAGTGACTGGAAATTAAGTGAGTTTTCTTTAGTGCAGGAAGTTAAAGCTCATTTAAACTTTGAGAGAGAGAAGGAGGTGTAACTGTATAAACTAGCAACAGATAACTTCTGATTTTATGAAAACTGTTATTTACTTACCACTGGCTTGGCTATATTAGAAAGAAGTGCTTCAAGTGCTTTTGTTTCTTCATCCTTTTCTTAAAAAACAAAATCAAAACAGATAAAAAGTATCTATGAATATTGTTCAGTGACTTTACAGTGAAATAGCTCTTCAAATTCAATAACTGTGCATAAAGTACATATAAAATAGAACACCTTGACAACTTGCATCCATCTAGAGCAACATAAAACCAAAAAAGCTCCCAAAGAAGTTGTTAATATAAAACTATTTCTAAATCTGTTCTATCATTCAATGGAATACAGAAAGCCCAGTTATCTTTTATTAATGCATAACTTTAAACAAACTACTGCTCTGAAGAAGTTCAGCTGAGATATTTTCTGTAGATTTCGGGTGCAGACGCAGTCAAGTCACAGTACTTTAAATATGCTATTACACATCATGTGGAGGATTGCTGGTAACACTACTGGCCTCCCTCAATTGCAAGGGCAAACCTTAGCTTAGCCTTCAGTTACATCTCAGGGAAAGACTCTAAGGTGTTTTGGTTCAGCTGAAGGAAGGTATAGCTGAGCTTTATAGAGGAATCATTAAGTTTACGGAAAGAGTTTTATGTGCTTTTTCTCACACAATATTAAAATTTTATTATCTCAGCAGCGTAAGTGAACAGGCTACCCAGTTTTGAAGGTGTGGCCACGCATTTTTAATTCACTTAACTTGCCTTAAACTATAAAGAAAAATGAAAGAAAAACAAAGCCTGATAAAATTATTTGAAAAACATGTCAAATCTATTTATAACTTCATATTTCTACATTTAATGACTAATTTAATGCATTTCTGACTTCTGCTTGTTATCACAAATCTAAGTTACTGTACATATTTATCCAAAATATCCCCTGAAATAAATAATTTTGAAAAGTGGAGTCTTCAATTTTTCATATACATTACTTCTAAGGAACAATGAACATAATTTTCATAACACATGTAAACAACAGTATATTTTATCACCTATGCCTTGGTAAAGTTAGCTCACAGATAAATACTAAGTAACAGAAAGTAACCTGAAGCCAAGACAAAAGCCACTCTGGAACTACAGCGACAAGTATCCATTCAAGTTTGAAGCAATAGTTCCCAATTTCGGAATTCTGGTTGTATCTCAAAGGTGTCCCTTGGCACTAAGCTTTCCTGGAATATCATCTACACAGGTTTTTAAGCAGTTTTTTTAGGTTGAGAATTCCTGGTCTTAGTTTGACTCGCTTCCTTCACATTCCTCTGGTCTACAGCAGCTTAACACACATGGGTGAAAAATCATCATCTCAAAGCACACATCAATGAGTTAAGAAAATCATGGTTTATTTCCCTCAGCATCAGTAGCTACAACTCCCTGTTCTGAGAAAATAGTACTTGGCTGATCACAAGTCTCAGACGTTGAGTTCTGAATCTGAAGTGCTATGCCAGTGGCCTGAAAGTTGCACAGTGACATCATGAGATTCGACGACTGTATGACCAAGACTGAGTGAATTCAGTCTATTTATGGTGAAATGAAGTTACTAATAATAAAGACACTCCCTATGGCAGTGTCTTACAAAACAAGAACTCACATGGACTAGTGTGAGGACCAGTCTTTTGCTACAAGGGCCTCCAATAGTGAGTTGGTAGGGACAGGCATTACGTGAACTTCATATAACAACAGTATCTCTTTTACAAAATATTCCTCTTCAAACAGTTGAATGTAGGTTTCCTGTATCAGATACCTGGTTCTTTCCATGTTTTCTGCAATATCAAGCAGGCCATTAATATTCAGTGATTGCTCGAAATGTAAGCACCAGTAACTCTGGATAAAGCAGAGATTTTCTTTGAACAGTGTTATTAAGTATGACTAATAAGATCTGCTCAAATCTACATAGAGATTTGCAGTCAGTAGTTCTGTTCTCTTAGGTCCATTGTCCCAATATGAGGAATGGGTCAATTGCTCTTAACTCCATTCTATGTAAGTCATGACAGTTATGGACTACCACTCAAGTTCGAAGTGTGTTGTTCTATCTACAAATACTCAGCCAGACGCTGGACCTGCATAACACACATATGTTCTTTTTGTTAACCCTTACCTTCTACTTCTGTGTCTGTCTGAGAATTGCTTTTTCCTTTGCCCAAAGACTTGTTTTTGGTAGAACCTGTGCTTATTCCAGCTGCATCCTGTCCTTTTGTAAGTCCATTATGTTCACTTGTAGGAGAAGGACATTTCTGAGGAGACGATGGAGGACTGTTTAACTTATCCTTCTGAGTTCCATGTCGATCTTTCAATTTTTTTTGTAACCTTTCATATGTTTTACTAGATCTTTCATCTCTAAAGTTGGATCTTCCATGAGCAGGCAGAGTATCTAAATGAAGGAAGAAAAAAAAATCACTAAGAACAGAATGCAATTAAAATACTACTAAAAATGCTATGTGCTTCATGTGCACACTTGTGTGTAGAATTAGGTCCCTGCTCCTACTGGAAAACTTAAGTTTCCAGCAGATAAACTAATATACACCAATAGGATATTAAAAACATGTTAGAGAATGAAGTGTAATCTTTCTTTCCCACACCTTTTTTTCCACTTAAAAATTATTCTTAAAATGTTTCTATAATCTTCCTCGAGCCGTAAGGCACAGGATAAAGCCAACACAGAAAAAATGTGTTACTTCATTACACAGGAGGAGGTTTGCTCTAATGCTGAATAGAAAATACAGAAGTTTAAAGTTTTGGAATGCAACTAGAGCTCTATTACTTTAAAAGTGCTCTAGCGGAAATCAACAGGGAAACCCCCCCAGAAGCACTGGACAACTGAAAGACACTAAAAGACTGAAGACCGCATGGCTGGGTCTTGTAAGTACACTACACCTGTGCACAGGAACCCCAAGCGTTGCTGCAGTATCAGCAAAGTCCCATCTCCAAAGCCAGAATGTGGCTTTAGCAAAGAGTCAGTACCAGACTGATGAAAAAAAATAAACTACAGATTGATGAACTTCTCTGTCCGGTTCTAACATTTTTATCCATTTGCCTTTATGCTTAGAAACAGCTTACTAACTCAAGACTTAAAAAGTGTGTACCACATGGCACCAACTCTTTCCTCAGTGTAACCCTATCCACAATAAATGATGAAAGCTTTCAAAAAAACATCTCCTTCAAAGCCAGCAATGGAATATATAAATTTTAAGGTAAGCTGGATCACTCAGTCTGAAGAATGAAATTCATTATTTGTCGTTCCTTATGTGTGAGGAAGTTTAGAAAACAAGACCAAATAAAAACTTCCTTGCAAGAAGGAAAAAAAAAAATCAAAAAACTTGAGAACTTTTCAGTTTCTTTTTTTTAGGTCAGCTTAATTCCCTCAAAATTTGACAGAGAACTACTAGATTAGCTGTGACTATTTTGAAATTTGATTTTTACTATCATTAGATATTTAGGTGCTCTTGTTAGAGAATCAGCATGCTTTAAGAGTTTCTGTGTTTTTTTTCCTTCCCTTAAATTCAGATTCCTCGTATAGGAGCCTAACCATGGGCTTTGACTTCTGAAAGCCACAGCCAAAGTCAGTGGTCCAAAATTAAACATGAAATCTGTAGCAAATACATAACAAATTAAAGCATCCCTAGCTCTCTAATTCCCTAAATCCAAGGGCATCTAACATATATATTTAAAACAAAGCAAAACGAAAGAATCCCACTTTATCAATTTTTATTTTTTTATTAGCAGTTTAGCAAATCATTACTGAATTCATATTTAAGGAGATATAACCTAGCAGCAGAAATCTAAAAAATATTATTCAATTAAGTATTCAATGAAGAAGTATCCTTTATCTTTTATGCATTTAATTATCACACTCCAAGCTCTTAATTTAGCAAACTAAAAGCAAACAACTGCCAGCTACAGGAAATCAAGAAATTAATAAAACTATAAATAAGCACCCGAAGAGCATCTAATAATGTACTTTATCAAAGTAGTGCAAGGAAGAAATAAAGTTCAACTTAAGAATATAGAAACACTAAGAATTCCAGAAAGATCAAGACATTGGTATATTCTTATCTGACGTCTTTGTTCATCATGACTAAGGACAGTGACTATATGGAGGACATTTTTAGATTATTTTAGTAGTATCACAGAACACTGAGAATCTATGCATCTACAGCAATGTGACAGATTTGTGTTCAGTCTCCCCCTCCACAGCTTCTAGCTTCTTTCTCTAAAAACAGCAACGTGGCACAGCTCTCTGGAAGTCTTGCAAAGTCGGCACCTGCTCTACAGTAGTTTATCTAAGAAAAGCAAGTCTACCAGAAAAGTAAATATTAATGTAAGAACCCAACCCCTGAGTTAACAGATAGATAAACTTTGCTACTGAACAGAATTTAAGGCAGATGTTGATAGAACGACCCAAGACAGCTTCAAGTACAGTATTAAGTTTAAACCGGTGGTATCTGATGACTCAAGTTAGACTTCAATAGGGACACTGCACTAAATGCATACACTTTCATGAAAAATAGCAATTTTTTTTCATAATCAATACTCAGAATTCTTGTTTCATGTGTCAAAGACATGTATCTCAGAACAGTGCTCAGGTACGGATTTCAATGCTGAATCTCAGGGGAAGACATCAGCCAAATCACTACAAACCCTACCGGCATTGCTTTCCTGAGCAAATCACAGAATAGTTTCGGTTGGAAGGGACCTTCAAAGGTCATCTAGTCAAACCCCCCTGCAATGAGCAGGGACATCTGCAACTAAATCAAATTGCTCAGAGCATTTATACTGTCCTAAAATTACATCTGGTCCTTTGAAGGCAATCACGAGGCTGATGTGGTCTCCGGGGAAACTGAGTTTATACCTCTGTTCTATAAGCTACTTACCCAGATCCCCATATACTTGTGAGGTGTGATACTGTGGAATGTACTGCGTTGCCATGTCACCAGCTCCTGTCACGGGCGAGTATATATGACGAGGTGGAGGGGGGATCATGGCTGGAAGAGGAAGGAAGCCAGGCAGTGGGGGGTGCGGAGGCCTGTGTATCACTGCATGACCACCAGGATGAAATTCTGGAGCCTGGGGAACCACCACAACCCTTCGAACACCGTTATCCTCAATGACCTGGACGATGAGAGAGACCATGCACCAAAAGAAAAATGACAGTCTGAAAGGTATGTTTCTAAAGATACTTACACAAAACTAGGAACACTACAATCCTTAAATATAAGAAAAGGAAAATAGGACAGCATAAGAAAAAAAAATAGCACATATAAAAGGCTACCTATGCTAAGCGTATTAACTGCAACAACACCATTAATTTCGCAACGTGATCGGGAAAAAACACCATTAAAAAAAAAATCTAACTGTAACATCTTATCAACAACCAGGCATATTTATGGCATGAGCCTAGCTTCTCCCCAGGGTCTTGTTTCCACCCTCATTCACATTGCTTGTATGCTACACTGCTCCTAGGATTCGTTCTACAGCATAACAAGTAGATTGCTCCCTAGAAGTGATTTGGTGGGTGGATGGACCTCACTCTGCATAAATGGTGAGAGAAAAGGCACAACAGTGTCTGGTCTTTACTCTGTGACAAATTCAGTCCAGTGAAATTTTCTAAACACTGAAATGTAGCTTTAATTATTTAAGTCCTTTTTGCTTACACAAAAAAAATCATGATTTTATCAGTGGATTCAGATTATGCAGGAAGCAGCTTACATAAAAACCAGGCTATTTAGTTTACAATTTATTTGTTCTCTTGGGTCTTCCAGTAGCCTAAGTAACTCAGAAATAGATACCAAATTCATAGCAGCATGGACCTTAAGTTTAATAGTGTAAAATGAAAAGTCTGACAAGTCTATAACTGTGCCTCTAAATCCAACATCAACTCAACCGTAGGCCTCTACTAGGCAACTACACATAAAAACCCTCTAAAAAGCAGGAAGTGCACCATGTTAAGTATATCACCTTAAGTTAAAAAATAAATACGTTCGTTATCCATTATCTTCATTGTGCTAGCAAAACACATAGTTCTGGCATAGGCCTGCTTGGTTGAGTGAGCCAACCAAACATCACTGGAAAAGTCACTACAGACAGTGAATACAAACAGCTTGGAAAGGATGCATAGAGATGTGCTTTCCTTCCGAGTTTTAGAACTAGAGTTCGAAAAGGAATAGGAGGGGGAAGTAAATAAATTTATTAATTGTTTTTTATTTATGTGATATAGGAAAAATAAAAATGCTTTATACTGTAGTTATCCCCAGCTTCCAACAGAGGACAGTATACTATATCACTGCCAAACACGGACTGAAGCAAGTAGAGGTATAATAGAACTAAACGAAAATGGACAGACAAAAGATGGTTATGCTGATGTTGTTCTTCCAGGCTGATGGCTTTAGACATTTAGCTGGTTTCCAGTTTCTCTCAAAACATATCTGCAGCTGCTGACATATAAAAATGCACTATGCCTGAAGAAACCATGTAAGTTACTTTGCTGGGACTGTATTCAGTCTGGGGTAATTCTTAGCTCTACAGTGTTAAGACTTTCATGTTTGCAAGACTAGCATCAAATCCTGTGGCTTGTAACAGGAACTTCCATCATAAACCACAACATCTGGTATGTTTTGTCAGCAGTAAATAATTCAGAAGTCTTATAAACTACAGGTTTTCCTGGACTTTGATACTTCTACTCAGCTGAAAACACCAGACATGACCTCATTCCACCTGTACTCTGAGCTGGTCTATAGATGTGAGGCACCTCTGGTTCAAGAGTCAGAGCTGTCTTAGCACAACACCTGTCTGCGCTAACAAGCTCCAAGGGAAGGCAAACCCGTGTGTCGCAGCAAGGCCCAGTCCTACAGCCTGTCTGTGGCAAGCTGTCCTCAAAAGAAGGATCAAGTAATTTCAAAAGATTATTCCAATTGTCACAGGTTACATGACACTTTAAAAACTAAGTACTTCACCAATTTACTCAATAAATATGGTAAAACTCAGAATTTCACTTATCTCAAAAATTCTTTCAGCTCTTTAAAAACGAATTCTAAATAGGAATCAAGACTTTTTACTATGACCTAAAGATAAATAGAGTTGCATGATTATTTCAAATTCATTTTTTTTCTGCCTGTTTGGGCAGAAAACCATGAAGGATGCTTGAATCAACTTATCAGTCAACTTTGAACAGATGAAAGGTAAAACCACTGAACATTAGCCTGCCTAACCTAACGGCCTTTTTTTTTGCTAAAGGACAATTTTTAATGCGGTTCAGATAATCTGTGTAACATCTGCTGGATACTGTGAGGTTTTTGTTTGTATTTGACGTGTTGTGGTCTCTTTATTGTGTACACCATGGGGTGAACATTGAGTCAGATGTAGCTTGGTCACAACGACAGAACATCATAAGAAATACATCATGGAGAGTGATATTCATCTGCTCTAACTTCCAGGGCTAATCTACTAAGCCCTATGCTCATTCTGTAGTTGAGGGGAAGAAAGAGACACCATCTAGAAGGCCACACATCTCATTATAATAGAGGTGTCAAAAATAGCAAGAGGAATCACCCTTTTAATCTACTTTAAAGGATGTCCATGTTATCTAGCTCACATTTAATTTTCAGGCATCTAAATTAGGAATCACGCAGCACAGAAAATCAGAGCCCTATTTTAAGATAAGTTGTGGAAACACATATTATACAATAATTTATCCCAAATAGACAGCTGACATTTTTTCCATGTTGTTTGCTACACTTTTTCTAACTGATCTGTTTTACTCCTTATTTGCCCAGAACTTCCCAGACATGAACTACGTATGTATATGAAATTATATTGTTGCCAAAAGTAAATATCCACTAACCTACAATTCAGTACAGGGTCTACACAATGAACTACTTGGGTCACAGTTGTACTTTATGTTCAGAGGGCATCAAGTACATTAAGATCCTGAACTCAACAAGGAACTGTGCTTGTTATTGTCATGTAACTAGTTAATATATAACTAAACAAACACATATATAGCATGAGAAGTTTCCTATCACAGAGATACTATGGGGTATCTCCCCTTATTTACTTGCTTGACCACAGCAACTCTGAAACTTGACACATCAATTTACTGAATTACCTACTTTGGTTCTACTCGCATAATTTGCATGAAAAGAAAAAAAATACAAATCAAGTAAAGGGACGTACCTGTGGGGCATATCCAGGAGGCACATAAATAGTAGGCACTGAACCATTTGGGGACATCATTGGAACCTGAGCAGGACCTAAACAGGTTACAGAAATATTCAGTACAGCAGCAGTTAATAAGCTGGGAAAGCTCAAAGAACATACTGAACTGCAAAGTCTCTGTGAAACATACACACGATAACATGGATAAACAAAGGCAATGAACCGTACAGATAAAATTATAGCAAAGGGCACTCTTACAAATCTAAGAAACAGTCAAAAAAACTTCAGAAAACTAAATTAAAAAAAATCACCAGCAGATCTTTCTCTGCCAGTAAATTCACAAATAGCTTATGTCAAAAGTCCAAAGAAGTGTCGCAAGATGAAAAGAAAACACGAGACTTTAAAACAGAAACAAACCCCCCATATTTGAAACAAATTGCTGAAATGAGACAGCATTCAGTTAAGAGATGCAAAGTAAATTAGTTAGAAAATTGCTGCTCTGTTACTATAGACTTATCACCTCAAGTGGTGTCAGAACCAGAGGAGAGAGAAGTTGCAAAGAGGACACTAACTTAAGGTCACAGGGGAAAACTAACGCGTTACAAACCAGTAAGTCTGCTCCTGCTAATGGGAAAGTTTGTGATACCATGATGACCCTTGTACCATGCAAATGGAAACAACAGAGTTCGCAAACGCTTAGATAAATATGACACAAAGGGGATGTGTTAAGGTGGCATTTGTAGATTAAGTCCTGCCTGGAAAACTTGATACCTTCAAAGAGCACAGGGATGCTGTTACATGCTTGGATTTTCAAAAAGCTTTCCACAATCTTTCTCAAAGACTCTAAAAGAGATAATGCTGCTTTTGGTTAAAAAGGAAACAGGGCTTCTCAAGAATAGCTTGAGAACAGGGAACAAAGGACAGAAGTGATTAGCTTTCAAAGTGCCTGGAGTGACCAAAGGAATCTCGGAGGCATGCAGAGATGAATCTATTCAATGCATTAACAAAATCTCTGGACAAGGAAATGAACAGCAAGGTGACAAATCCTTGGTATGCACTCAGAGAGCTGCAAAGGAGCTCACAGTACTCAATGACCAGATGATGAAAACGCACAAAAAATAGTGCTGATAAGTACAGAGTAATGCACCTGGACAAAAACAACAGAAGTATTTGTTTACAATGATAAGCCGTAAGTTAGCTGCAAAAAAGCAACTATGGAGTTAGTACATATATTTCTAAGGAAATGCCAGGAAATGCACTGCTCAGTGGCATTTGCTGAAAGAAAGAGAACATTAAAAACCAGTACTAACAGTGAACAAGCAGAAAACATTATTACAGTATCCTATAAATCCACACTGTACCTCAATACCTATGTGCAATGCTTGTCTCCATCTTTCAAAAAGAACATACAGAGCTAGAAAAGGACCAGAAAAAATGTTTACAGTGGCTTTCCACCAGTTTATCAGGAAAGACTAAAAAGACCAGGATTCTTCCACCTGAAGATGGTTAAAACATAAAGACTTGCAGTAAAGAAATAGTAAAAGACCTATAAAAAAGCACCCACAAACTGCCTAAAAATGGGAAGATAGATCATTCATGGTTTCTCATGTGCAAAAGCCAGAGATACTAAATCAAATCACCAGGTAAAATTTTTAAAACAGATAGAAAGAATTTCTCATGAAATATGCAACTAAATTGTGTAACTCCTTGCTTTAAGAACATTGTGGAAATGAAAGGTCAGGTTCAGAAGAGGTTAACCAAATTTAAAGAAGTAATGCATTAAGAGCTGTAAAAAAATACAAGTACTTCTTTTGGTGCAGGAGATTATAAACAAGAAAGTTATCTGGTATGCCTGCCCTGTCCTTGCACACTCCCCTTTAGTATTTGATACTGGCCTCTAGGAGAGCAAACACATTGGCAGAGGCCTCAAGCGGGACCACCTACAGGTGTCCTTACATTCTTGTGTTTGAAATACACAAGGCAACAATCGCTTAAGTTTAATAATTAAAGAAAATCTGAAACACAATATAATCTGACCAGGCTCTGGGACAAGTACATAAGGCTGGGATTCAGACACTTCAAGCTGCATTCTCCAAATTGCTTGTTCAGTGTAGCGAAGGTAACAAGAGCGCCAACCCAACTCTTACTGAAGTTTCAGTAAGATTTCTGAAAGGGCATCCATAGCTCCACATTCATGTTTTTTTAAAACTCATTTAAGATCTGCAAACGGAAAGTGCTAAGTAAACGCAAGGTATGATACACAAGACTCCCGTACCTCATTCTTCTAAGTATGAACTTGACAGAAATATAAAGGTAACTATGTCCGAATGTCAAGAGAGGAGAAAAGGAACAAAAAGCATACTTTAAAAAAGTAGCATGTAATCCACCTTTATTACACATAAACAGATACAGAAGTTACTGTATAACAGCAAAGAATATAAAGACTACAGCAAACTACAAATTGAGAACTGAACCTTCTTTGTCTTTTTGCTCAGCTGAAACTGAAAAGTGTTTCAGAGGAAGTTTCTCCTGAGTATGAAGGACTACAAAGAAATGAAAGTGAAAAGCAGTGAAAAAGATACTGAAAGTGTTTAGAACATTAGCTTACAATAAATTCAAAAAATTCAACAGTAATGGAACTATATTTATTATAAATTGCCATTCAGCCAAATAATGGTTTAAGTTCTTACTTAAGAGGGTCGATTTTACACAGCTTATATCTTGTATTGCTTACTTGGAGGTTTTCCATTTTAAGCTGTGTAGTTTCAGGTAAACTGAGAATTAAGACCACAGTTATGGAGTTTTTTACAGGAAACTCAGCTTTTTGGGGGGATGAAGGAACTCCAACATGAACAGCCTGTTTCTTTGTGAACTGGTGGGTATTTCTGCATTTGGCTTCTTTTTTTTTTTGTTTTGCTTTAAAGATCTAAAGAACATTGAGAATACTTTTAAACTTCACTTATTTAGTGGTTTAATTTCTCTAAAACCAAAACCAGTAGTTTTCTCCAATCCAGTATAAAGGTTGATCCACAAAACCATTTTCAGTATACCCATAATCTAGTGGTCAGAAAAATAAAGACATAAAGGCAGCGTATGAACCTGAAAAAACATTGCAGTGTTACAGTAAAATTCATAGTTGGAAAACGTCCATTCCATCTTCAGCACTTTAAAGTTCCAGAATGAATGAACTCTAATTTACTTCTGATGAGATTTGCAAGTGGCTGTGGAATGAATTTAGACTGCAAAAGAACATTCAAGAAAATGGAAAGCATGGAAAAAAAGTTGGCAGACTTTATATATTCCAATGAACATAGGATCTTTACAGTTAAACTACTGATTTATTGCAGAAAGCATATTACTACCTGCAAAATTAAAAAAACCCACCTTCCCTGTCTTTAAAGATAAAATGCTAATATGATACAAAAGTAAATTTTTTTTTTTCTTTTGAAGAACAACTAATATGAAGATCTTGGCTCTACTTCAGTGAAATACACTGCAAGAGGAATATTCATGCTTTTAGGTATTGTGTAGACTGGTGCATGACACAGCCAGTGTGTTTTACCACAAGGTGAGACTGATTATAAAGTGCCAGCAAACAACATTCAGGAATCTGCGTCAAGCAAACACCTTATTTTCTATATTGCACATAAATGGAATTGACTTCATCCAAATTGCTACATTATAAATGTTGATAACTTGACTGTTGTAAGAGAAGGTCTCGAATCTTCTGTATACTTTTAGGTATACAAGTTCTTTTATGTAAGAAGTGGAAAAGAAGTATTGTGGGAGACAATCTATGTTTATACTTTATTCTTGAAAAATGACTCATCAAAGACAGTAAAGGTTTATTTAACTCAGCTGAAGCAGATGTTTCACCACACCTTCAGTTTATTATTGTCCTGAAATTCAGTGTTTCACTACTATGAAAGGGAAAGCTTGCAAAGTCTCTATGTAAGCATTTTGTCCTAAGTTTTAATAAAAATAAAAATCAAGGTGCCCACCAAAGATCACGTAAGACTCAAGAGTATGTGCCCTGAAAGAGGATATATATTTAAAAAATGGCAATAATGGGAGGAATACCTCGCCCCCCCCCAGCAACAGCTGGTGAAATTCCCCAACATGTCTATTTGAGTAGGCTGTAAAAAGCTCATTATGCTCATTACAGCTACAATAACCGTGTAGCAAAATTAACAGCGCTGCATGATCGCGAGGATCGTGACGAGCTGATCTAAACATAGCAACTCCTGAACATTTGAGGATACCGCCACCGCTTGCCTAATAGACCATTTCTTTTTATTTCCACCATTCGCTCCATGTTGAGTCTCCCACAGAGCCGCCCGGCGAGGTCCGCACCGCGGCCCCGGCGGTGCCCGCTCCCCGCCCGCCCCGGCGGATGCTCTTCCGGGGCAGTGACCGCCCATACCCCGTTCTTACAAAACCCGGGCTGGCCGCGGCCTCTTGCCGCACCGCCTGCCGGCTACAGCCACGGCGTGGGGGCCGCCGCAGCCCCCCAGGCCCGGCCGGCCCCCCCCTCACCTAGAGAGGGGCTGAGCAGCGCTCGGTTTCCCGTGTCTCTCACCCCGCGGGGGCTGCCCGCACACCGCACCTTGCTTGTCGTGTTTCACCGCGGCGGCCGAGCCGACCGGCCGGGACACCTTACCGCTCATTTCGGGTTGGGCAGCGGGCGAGCCAGGCCCGGGCTGGCGGCTGCTCCCCGGCGCGCCGCGGCAGGCGGGGCGGCAGCGGCGGCGGGCGGGGCGGGTCGCTCAGGTGCGCGGCTGCCCGCTCCGCTCCGCTCCGCCCCGCCCCGCGGCCTGCTCCGCGCCGCTGCGCTCCGCCCTGCCCGCGCCGCGGCCGGGAGACGGGCCGGCTGCTGCTCCGGGCTTCAAGGAGCGAGCGCGGCGGGTTTTCAGGGGGCATCGTCCCCGCCGCGGGAGGGTTGCTGAGCCATGCCGCCGCTCCGCTTTGCACTGCACTGTACCGACTGGCATCGGCTGGTTGTGATCCAAGTTCTTTAGCTGAAAGCTTTTACGGTAATTAGCATAATTAAGTTATAAAGGATTACTCCAGCCCCAGTCTTTCCACAGGATTTACCTTTAGCTGGACTGCTAATCAGTTTACACCTAAGAAAGGAGGTGCACCAACACACACTTTCTGGCCTGGCGGTCAGAAAGCTGCAATGACTTTGATACTAATCTATGTGGCTACTGCGGCTCATGAGCACCGCTATACTTAGCATTAGTCTAATGTGAACGGCGATGAATCACTCTTATCCCCAGGAGGAAATAGCATTCAGGATTTACTGCAGCACATTAGGTTAACTATGGCTCTATAACGGAACACCCACACTTTGACATCATGCAGGCGATGATATGCATCACTGACGCAAGCACTGGCAGGATCAAACACAAAGGCCACAGCAGTTGAAACAATAGAGAGCGCAAGCTGACGTAGCAGCACACCCCTCTAAGACTGACGGGCTGCAGTAAATCAATAGACCCAGATGCCACAAATAGTTGCACCACTTTGTCTTTTACATAACGGCTAAGACTTCAAAAGTTTTATTTTGAGCTCCCAGCAGCTACAACTAATTACAAAAACCAGTAACAACCACCAACAATTGGTTGATGTTTGTCTTGTAAGCTGTGCCTGGAAAATACTTCCAAATTAGTACTTTAGGTTCAGGCTCTAAAAACTTGTCACAAAGCATCAGCAGCTTTACATTTACTAGGTCCAATGTGATCAAAGCAAGTAACAGAAAAGAAGAGCAAACACAGAACTTAGTTAGGCCTGAGCTGAGGAAGAAGCACAAGAAAGACCTGTGAAGACTGCAAGGACACAGGCAGTGAGCAGACTTTGGTTTGCAATGCCGTCAATTTAACATATTCCTTATGCTTTAAATTCATCCTGACAAAACAATCCCTTCCCCCATCCATCTGTCTACTTTTGCCATCAAGGCTGTGGAACAGCAGCTTACAAAGCAGCAACTTCAATTTAAATATAGTAATTGGCTACAAAAATCTATCAGTAGACTACAGGCTGGCAAATGCGAGGAAAAACCTGAAGGTAAAATGTTCACATAGTTCCTTTGAAAAGCAGGGAAAAGAGGCATTGGTTTCATCCACAGAGACTTCGTAATAATGGGTAAAAGAGCAGAAAGCTGTGAAACCTATCTAAAGATTACATCCTAATGAGATCCTGATCTTTCCTATGAAACCATACATACATATTAAAAAAAAAAAAAGTGAAATCCCTTCTCATAGGCAAAGTGAAGAGATGACAAGTTCCTATAGCACTTTATCATTAATACAGCTATCAGTTTTCTTTCATAACAGCATCACATACTTTCAAAGGAAAAAGTTGACAATGGTTTCTATGTTCAAATGTTAAATGTACTTTCATTTCACCTGCTTCTAAACAATGACCATGGTGTTTTTTTTTGTGATGAAAAAGACTGCAAGCCCATGCCACTGAATGGCACAACTTCATGAAGTTAAACTTGGGAGCTTGCAGAAGGATGATTTTAGTGTTTTGAGAGACTCCAACAGTAAACATTCTTTCTGAAGCAATTGTGTGGCACACTGATGAGTTCTATCCTACTTCATTAAAAAAAAAAAAGAATCAATGAATCAAAGACGTTAATGTGGAAATACAACACAGACTTTGTACTGTGCACCCAAGATTGTTAAATTGCTCCATTCCATTTGCTGCTTCATGTTTAGACTTTGGTAACTGTCTAGAAACTAAGTGGAAGAGTTATGTTGAAAAAATTGTTCTCTCTCCCTTACACTCTTCCAATTTAAATATCAGGTGAACCATAAATCATTGCATTTCAAAAGGAGCCAAATATGATATCCTATTCTTAATACAGGGAAGCTTTGACGAAAATATTTTATGAAAAATAACCTGCACTCATTCTAATCTGTGTTGCATATTTGCTTAGCTTTTTCCTCATGGAGAGCCTGATTTCCTAGTGCTTACGCTGAGCAGTACTGATCCACACTTTTTCAGGCTAATATTTAGTATTTGTGCACACTGCTTAATCACGTTCCATTTGATTCACAACATTCAGGATAAACTACAATTTAATCATCTAACAGTTGTTGCCACTAGGAATTTGTGTTTTCCTAATCAGTTTTTTTTTTTTTTTTTTTTTTTTCCATATAGCACTGCAGGCCGGGAAGTTAAAAAGTTAAGCAGTACTGCTGACAGCTACTTGTGGTTAAGATGTGAATAGCACAAGTGAGTCTCAACAGTTGGCAGTTCCTGGTGTGTAGATGGTGGCTTCTACAAAAGGGCACGTTGATTCAGAGAAGAGAGACCTTGGAAGGAACACATGTTAACTTCAGCTTCCCCCTTCACCCACCCCCCCAAGTTGTACCAAAATGAAATTATGTAGTATAATTATTTTTAAAGGCCTTTTTTGGCATCATTCTATTGAACTTATTATACTAATGAGTCAGTTTTCCTGTGGATGCTTACCTGGCTACATTGATTTGAAACTAGAGTGCAAAATTATCTGGCCCTTTCTGCTGTCTCAGAGCTGGCATTCAAAGAAGCACCCCTCTCCCCCCCACACTTGGTGCAAATTTCATAATTATTATACACATATGTGTGCGTATATATATTATGACTTGGATATGACTTATTGAATATTACTTATATGAATACGATGTATTGATTAAGAAAAAAAAAAGCACGCATATAAATGCTGAAACAATTTTACCAAATCCTAGGGTAGGGTATTTTAAAACTATGGATGAAAATACACGGAAAACTCTGTGGATATAGTAAAATTCTGTTTGTGCAAACTGTGATTGAGTATTACAACACACACAGTGTGAGAAACTCAAGCAAGAAATTAATACCAGAAAAGGCTGACAAGAGAAAATTCAGTGCCCAACTCAAATTTTTATTTATACCCAAGGCAGACCGCCTCTAAAGATGTACTAATTTGAGTCCCTGGAATCTACTAATAACATATACATTCATGTGAAAACCTCAAAGTTGTTTAGGCTTCAATCGAATCGTATAAACAAACACGATGCAGATTCAGATGGTCCATTTAAAATAAAACAAAGCACAACAAAAATTATTATGATTGTAAGCACATGAAGTCCTTCTAAGATACAAAATAAATACCACATGCATCTTTCTTTAAAGGGATCAATTTAGGAGTGGTCATTCCTAACTGGAAGACATAAAATAAGCAGGACACAAAGTGTGTCAGCTTTCCAGGAATCCCATAATTCAGGTTTCTTCATGATTTAGCAGAAAGAGTGAACACTAGGCAAATCTAGAATGACACTGGCTCCACAACTAGAATTCTAGGGTGCAAAATCAGAGCTAAATCTTGTTCATAGTAAAGGCTGAAGGTTTGTGATAACTGCTGATTTAATAAGTAAGACCCTCATATCCAACAGCTCTGTACCACTGAAATTTTACTCTCTTAGATGTAATTATTGTACTAGGTAAGTGAAATTGGTGTTCTGGTCAGATGAAAAGGTCTTCTGTAACAACACAAAGAAATGGAAAGAGAGTTCAGTCCTACAGGACTTTCTCTCTTCACACTCTCTATGTACAGTTATTCGTAGGCCTACATTAGAGGCATTCACTTGAGTCCACCAAAGCTTGTACCAACCTCGCAGTTCCATAAACAAATGTTCAGATGTAGGTTTCTAAACTATGAAATAAACTTTGAAGTGACGCTTTATTAGACAGTTCTGTTCCAAATCATGAGTGAAGAAAACGGTTCCTGAAGCTGACAATTCAAAAGGTGACATTCAATAATATGAAATCCTTCTGTCATGACACAAACTGTAGGAAACAAGCCCCAAGCAGATGACACAATCGTTGCATGACAAAAATGAGACATAAGACCAAACTGAAAACATCAGATGTTACACAGCTTACACTCTGCAGCATCTAAAGCAAGCACTTGACTGCGGCAGGGTGATTCACTGGCTGCCTCCAGAGCACATCTCTGCTTCTGCACCTTCGTCAGGGAGCTGCCTCATGCCAAATTATACAAATCACTAAGCACAGTGTGTCCTCGAGTAGATATCTGGCTCAGGCCTGCTCTAGTCACTCTTCTGTCCAATTTCAGTAGAATACATCAAGTATTTGAGAGTAGATTCCTACTGTCAGGAAAAGGTGGTCTTCCCGTTGAGTTAGTAGGTGGGCTGAACTCTGTGCTAGGCTCAAGCGGATTAACCCCACAGCTTGCTTCTGTCCAGGAGCATGCTATGAACACCAGACTACAGAATAACCTGGGTCACCGCTGCTGAAGATGGACCACTAAAAGCTGGAAAGCAACACACTAAGCTCCTGTCTATGCTAGAGATGCTTAACTCCTTTAATCCAAGAGCTTCTAAATGGACAAGACAGAGCCAGCCTTTAGAACAGGAACCAGAACCCAGGACTTCACCTAAATCGTACAGGAATCCCCATTACGTCAATAGAAAAAGGCAAATTGCCTTCCCCTGGAGTTTTCGTCTAGAATCTTACCTTTTTCAGAGGTGAAGATGCTGATCTCCAACAGATGACATGGAGAAAAGCCTGAACTCAGAATACCATGAGGCTCTGCTGGAATCAGGAACTACAGGTTCAGATTCTATGGTACTTCAGATCTCAATTCTGGGCAAGTGCTTTAACCAATTTCCTGCTGCTGATACTGTTTGCATTTGAGGATAAACTTAATATAGCCCAAGTGAAAAATAGCTTTTCCTTTTGGAGAGAAAGGCAAAATCTATATAGTGTCTTTATATTGTCTCTATTCTGGCATGGTTTTAATGCCTGGCTTCTGGCTGCCCCTCTGCAGCCTCATGTTTTGTACAATTACAGGCATGTAGGGAATCCCATGGTCAAAACAGGAGAAGCAATGGATTAAGTTTGCTTGCTAGGATCTGGTCATGATTCAGTGGGTGAGACATGGGCTGTGTCAGAGACTTTTGCAGCTAAAAGTTTCTCAAGTTAGAACTAAGGTGGAATTCAAATGCCTTGAACATGACTCCTTGTGATCACAGTTCATTGCACAGACATACTTTTTGGTCTTTTCAGCAATAACAAACAAGCCTATGATTGCAGCTACAATAGGGGATGCTCTGAAGACAGTGGAAATAAAAGTTTGACTGAAAAACTACTGATCTTAAAAAATCTTAGTAACATTGCACCTGACATGATAAATACTTAAACATTCAGATGAAAACTTCTGATTCTGCTGTTGACTTAAGGTCAACACACAAGAATTTTCATGTTCAAAAGGCTTTGCAGAAATTTGGTCCCAAATTAATTAACCCCAAATCAGGGCACACATAAAAAAGAACTGAAGTTCTCAGTCAGACTTAGCAGCATAGAAAGGCACCATGCTTACTACCAACACCCAGAGCCTCTTCTGTAGTGAAATGTTTCTACCATCATAGAGATCACAAAACACCATCAACTGATTCCCACTGCACACTCACATTTTACTGTTCAAAGTGATTCAAAAGTGTTTCTGAGGGCCTGGGTTAGCTAAAAAATAATAAATCATCACTGGCTAACTAATAAAGGCTCTGCAAAATTGTATTTAAGTCTTTCAAGCTTGTTTTAGCATTTGAAATTTAAAATTTTGTCTTTTTGGCTTTTTATGTGACAAAGGCTCCTTGATTCTCCACAATGAGCTCTTTACAGGTCCCTTCAACAAGGAGTTGTTTTCTCCAAATCTCAAGCAACTTAGGACACAGGGAAAGTATGTAAGCAAACATTAAGTACATCTGTGCCAAAGGTTGTTGTTGATAAAAAGCTTTCAACAACATTGATAAATATGGATTATCAGAAAGAATGTATGTGGTAAAGCAAAGATAAGCCTATGCCATTACAGTGTTCTCTTCAAATTCAATTTCCTCTGTCACCAAATACATTTTAGAAAGTAAAATACCCACTACTTTGGCAGCCAAAATGAACTCAGAGCCAGAAAGAACTATGTAAGGAATCTACTTACCTGTGCCAAACAAGAGTCCAGGGAGCAAACAACTAACTTGGTTCAGACATATAAAAGTTGTCATTCCATACCAGAAGAAAGGGAAAAAGATACATGCATACTGTGGAGCTCCTTACCATGCATTATGTATGGATCAATATATCCCTCTACTAAGGTGCTGAGACAATAAAATTACTTAATAGCTGGAAAGTAAATGTGGCCTTTGTGCAGAAACCTTTTTATTGCTTCACTACTGTCTGGATGCAGGAGATCTAAATCTTCTGTTGCTGGACTGTCAGGGCTCAAGGACTGAAAAAGGCCTCATGAATCAAGCCTATTCTCCTGCAACTGCAGTTTCATTCCTCTCCCCCATTATCATATGTCAAGATCCATCATAAATGGATTCTATGTAAAAAGCATCAAGACCAATCTTAAAACAGTCAGTTCTTTTACCCATATGTCTCCCACTGGACTGCTGTTCTAGAGCATCCCTCTCCTGTGTAGCCTGGAGGCTTCTTGCAATTATATAAAAGTTATTCACAGCCATTTGACATCCAGCTGGGCTCTAAACCAGCTCTGGCATTAACTATTAACTTTTTTTTTTTAATCCCTGGTGTTTACTTACCTATTCCTAACGAAACTCCCTTTTTGCCAAACAAACCAAGCTCTTCTATTTTCCTTTTATAAAATGGGCTCTTCATTCTCCTGAATATCCTAATAGCTCTTTTCTACAACACCTGGAATCAGTTTCATTTCATCTTTTGTAAACATGAATTGTCAAATGATAGTTGAGGTCTCAGCAGAATCTTGTAACATCCTACTAAACGTCCCAAGCTGTATTAGCAACAACAGCCCTGCTGCATTTTATGATCACAGTAACCTTTACAGATACATTGCACTGGAAATAATACTTATCTTGTGAGTCAAATAGCTTGTCTGCTTCCTCCTTATCAAGTTTCGAGTGAGGAGATCCCCATTTATAATTTATTAATCTTATGCATGACCTTGCATTGTATCTAACTGCATTTCACCCTGTTCAGGGGTACCATTCAAACAACACTCCTTTTGACAAGTAATGCATGTTCTTCTTGATATTTTTTAACACTTCTGATGCCATTGGATTTGTTTGGGTGATCAGCTTTGCTGAAATGCCAAGTATTTCTAGAACATCATGATAGCTGAAAGATACCCAAGAGCTTTGGTTACTGAGTGATTAAGAAGGGATATATTTACATTCCAGGCTAGCTGTGCATCATGCTTTAGCATTCAATCCTTTCTTATTTCATCCACCATTTAGGATCTTTAAAAAAAAAAAGAGTAAGCATATATTGACTTTGTTGAAGTTCTTTAGAGAGAAAGATTAAAAAAAAATAAAATTCAGTACTATGCTTTGAATTTTGCAGCATGGAGACAGGCAACATCCAGGTACCTGTCCTCGAGACTCTACTGCATACCTGCAATTCTTTACATCTGCATTGTCTGGTCCTTCTATTTACTTCTCACTGGCCTTCAGATTCCCCAAAGCAATATCCTATATAGATATAACCTTACCCGGCATTCAGCCTCTTTTTCTATGTGGCATGTTCCCAGCCCCTTCAGCCCTCCATCCAGCTCCCTCAAGCTGCACAGAAACATCTACTACTTGCCCAAATGCAGCAGCACAACACCACCACACAACAAAATGATGCAGCAGCACAGATACAAGTGCTTCTGAAAAGCCCAAACCCAACACCCTTCTATTTAACTACTGTCACCAAGACAAAACTAGATTCTTTCTCATCAAAAATAATAGATCTCTTTTTCAGATGAGAGGACGAGGCTCAGTAACTGGAAAAAAGAGAGAAAAAAAAGAGAATGCACTAAAATTCTATGAACATAATGCACTGTTGGAAGGCTATTATGGGCAAATTGGTGTTCTGGATGGTATTTTAAAGACCTCTCAGAGGATGAACTGGGGAAACAACCTACAGATAAAGCCATGCGGGCATATGAATCAGATTTCTAGTCTCGTATGTGTCATTTCTAAGGAATGCAAGGAAACTTGAGTGTATATACCTGCAATTAAGAGGAAAGGGGATTCCCAAGGTACATCTTCCTCCTTTTTATGCAATCTTTCTTTGCATGAGAATTAGAAGGGTGTAGTAAACATAAAAACACACCTTTCACAAATATTTTATTGAAAAGGTTACATACGCGTCATGTCAGATTTAAAACCTGTGTAGAAAAGTGCTGTTCTAACACACATGGGCCTGAAGTCCACAGCAAACAGAGATCAAACTTTCAACAATCAATCTCAAAACCTCATGGTTGCCAGTCCTCCTGTATCTGCGTGCAGTCCAAGTCAAGGAAATGAGTGGAAGTCAGGCTCACACTAGTAAAAGTCCTCTGCATCTCTGTTCAGCGTTTGCTGATATTCACTTTTATTTTTCATCGCTCTTAGCAGGTGATTTTTAAAGCTCATTTATGCTGGACTAACTTTAACTGGCTCCAGTTGCTCAGGCAACTTACTAAATATTTTCACTCACTGATGCATTGTTTAGTCATCAGATGCTCCCCAAATCTGGACTGCCAGTAGTGTCACACAAAATCACAGGTAGTCACTTTGCTTTTGACCCCTTACTATCCAATTGAGAAACAAAATTCTCTTTAAGAAAAAATAGTTAACTTCTCAAATTACCAAACTGATTTTGGGCTTTAGGCACTCCAAGGATCTGCCTACAAGACAGCTTTATTTGTATTACGTACTATTTTTTAAAAAAAGTCTTACTTAAAAAATATATCAAACAAAACAATTCTGTGCCTCGTGACAAAATGAGACACAAAATACGTGGAAAGCATAAAAAAAAGTAAGAATAAACGCAAACTTAAGTATCTTTGATATAATTTTCCAAATCTTCCTGCTACTTAAGAGTTTTACTGAGATGTCTCTTGGCTGCATAAACCATAAGATCTAATTTTGCCAAGAGAGAGGAGCCTTTCAGAGCACAACCTCCTCAAGGCTAAAGCAGCTGAGGATTTAATACAGTAGCGCTTCACTTAAATTCTGTCTTTCAAGAGACTATCTTAAATGCAACTTGTAGAAAAAACAGAAAGGCTGACAGTTCTGTCTACACACCCTTCTCGTCCTATCTGTCATCTTCAACCTTCATTCTGATTCTTAGAAAGAAGGCTGCAGTGTTATTAAATTACAGCTCCTGTACCCAGCAGTTCTTTCTCTGCCCTCTTCCTGGGAATTTGGTTGTTTCTACCTGCTTTAGTTGTTTGGTGTGTTTGGTCAGTTTGGTTTTGGAACTGGTTTGCTCAAGCTGTGTTTTATGAGTAGGGGTTTTCCAACTGTGGGACTTTGTCTCAGCCCACAGTCCTGTTGTGGTCTTTGCTCAACACAGTCCTTCTACTTTAAAAGACTTGTCCATATTTCATTAAGATATTCCTAGGGTTGTTGCAAGACTTCATTATGAAGAGATCATGAGGCATACTTACTATCCTACTCACAGTAACTTTCTTGCATCTTACTGAAACTACAATTCCATATTAACTTCTTTTTAAGAATTATTAATGAAGCAATAATATAAACTATTGGTTTGTCATTCATATTTCTCGTTGCAGCTCTTTCTTTGGTTGCTTTGGAAGACACATCCATTCCACCTATGAATACAGCTGTCAGGATCATCCAGGAGAAACCCAATATACACAGTATTTATGAAGATGGCCCATATGTAGAGCACCAAAGGGAAAGCATAAGTGAAACTGCTGGAGATTTGGCTACTGGAAAACACAAATTGAGAACAGGCACAGGAGATAAACCATGTGCTCATGGAATACCTGACTAATCAAAAGGGAAGGAAGGTGTAGTCAGCTTCTTTAGTAGCTCTAACACCACTACCTTGATATCTGTCTACAAGTTACTAGACTAGGTGTTGTACAGTATTTTTTAAAAAAATCGGAGGCTCTTTGGATGGTGTGCTAGGGCACATGCTCCACACAGCTGCATTTTTTAGAAAGCTCTTTGCAATATGAGAAAGAGGATCTCTTTGGCAAAAGAAAAGAAGAACAGCACTGCAGATAGCTGTATTTACTACTACGACTTTAGCCCTTCTAACTGTCTGAAACCTCATGTAATTACACTGTTTCTTAATGGCTTTAAGTGGCAGAACTCACATGCTTGTAATTGGTCTTTAACTCACATTACACAGTAGCTGTTTGTATTTGTGCACAGCCAGCCTATATGTTTGTAATGACCTTGTTATCTTTTCTTCTTCCTTTCCCTCATTTGGATAATAAACTGCTTTAGATGTAAAACAGATTGATGCATGTCTGCAAAAGGAAGAAGGGGAAGTTATATTACCATGATTTTAATGAAGTTGAAGAGTGTCATGATCATGTAATTCAAGCAAGTTGACAAAACCACAGTCATTCAACAGACAGTCAAAAAAAGACAACTATAATCATTTACTATTAATAACACATGCACAGCCATATCTATCAAGCCATGCACTGCTGATTCATCCATTAGAAAAAAGCAAAACTAAGAACAGAATAAAAAAACCACTGGATTCAAAGTTGCAACGTTCAGTTAGATACTACATTCTGGCAAGAAAAGTGTACCTGGACTCAGGCAGTAGCTTTGCACAGGTGAAAATGAAGGAAAAGAAGACTAATCTCCTGGTCTCTTTCTGTTGCTAACTTGGCCATCTGTCTACACAACAACTTAGAAAAAGGGTGTCAAACTCATTTTCAACGGTGGCATTTATACATTTATACAGTCCTAAAATTATATTTGGTTCTTTGAAGGCAACAGCGAGGCTGATGTGTCCCCTGGTTAAAATGAGTTTGACACCCCTGACTTGGAATCATAGAATAATTTTGGATGGAGAAGACCTTTAAGATCATTGATTCTAACTGTTAACTTAACATTGTCAAGTCCACCTCTAAACCATGTCCCTAAGAACCTCATCTACGCATCTTTTAAACACCTCCAGGGATGGTGACTTCACTACTTCCCTGGGCAGCCTGTTCCAGTGCCTGACAACCCTTTCCGTGAAGAACTTTTTCCTAATATCCAATCTAAACCTCCCCTGCTGCAACTTGAGGCCATTTCCTCTCGTCCTATTGCTTGTTAGATGGGAGAAGAGACCAACACCCTCCATACTACAACCTCCTTTCAGGTAGTTGTAGACAGCGATCAGGTCTCCCCTCAGCCCCCTTTTCTCCCGGCTGAACAGCCCCAGTTCCCTCAGCCGCTCCTCATCAGACTTGTGCTTCAGGCCCATCACCAGCCTCATTGCCCTTCTCTGCATTCTCTCCAGTACCTCAATGTCTTTCTTGTGGTGAGGGGCCCAAAACCTTAAGCATCGAAGAAGAAAGCAAGGAGGCAGAGCCATGTCAGGTCCTGTAAGCTGCTGGCATGGCTGTGGCAGCCTGGGCCTGTGTGGGGTTCATTCTGTCTTGAGGAACTCTGCAAAAATAATGCCTGTGGAAAGCTGCTCCACAGCCATGAAGATTTTGGTTTCCTTCCCAGTCTGTCTCCTACCCTTCACAACTACCACATGTCTGAGAATGGTCCAAAACATAAGGCAGCCATGACTACTTTTTGGAGTACAAACAGAACAAGAGTAAAAAAAAAAATAATTCAAAGCTATTTCTTCGTTAACAGTAATTCTTTGACATGAGTCTGAATACTTTCACAGCTACAGCTATACATCAAGAGTGGAGCAATACAACTGAATCTCACAGGGTGCAATCTTCCTGTGGTCTCATCTAACAATCTGTAGTATTTTTCCAACAGATGACACACCAGACTGTATTCATACTGTACATCTGGTAAAACAGGATTTAACAAAAGAAGTTCTTGATGCACAAAGTTCTAGCCTTTCCATTTTTATGAAAACCAGTGCAATGACAATTTAAAAGCATTAAGTTTGAGTTTCTATAAAATAAAAGCACCACCATTTCCTTTTGAAGAATAAGATAATGAAATTGAGAAACCTTTTTCTTTGTTTAGCAAGTTAGCAATCTTCAAGAAACTATTATTTCAGTCAACTAGACTACATCCAGTGAAGACATAAAAAACATTATCAGCATAAGTTCTTTTAAATGTTAGGATATTAAGTGAAAATACTAAGTAAAATCCTTTTCAGACTTCTCTGCCTTCATCTCTGATCTTTGATGCTCTTCAAACTGCTAACTACTTGCATTAGACACACTTTCTACTTATATTAGAAACCAAGAAGAGATCCCACATAAATCTTCACCTCTTTTTCCCCATAAAGCAGGCAGTACAGTGCTATTTCTTTCCCATCAATAGCTCAGTCAGGGAAGAAAACATGAACTGACTGCAATGCCAGGGGACTATTATGGCCAGATGCAGACCTGTCAAGCTTAACATGCTTCACATAAGACTCATCCAACTGATTCCAGGCTCAGCCCACAGTAGCACCTGAATTTCAGTAGTTTGGGTTAATATTAATTCTTCACAGTCTCGTGGGCTTAGACATGTCTGACTACAGTCACAGAAATCAAGTTTTAGGGGCATTCTCTAGCTGCACCTTAGGGTTTTAACTCAATTCCCAACGTGCACCTCCAAGTACTGGTACCATCCTTGTAAAATGTGAGATGTTAGATGCTCATGGAAGTGGATGAGTTCAAAGAGTTCATTGCTTGAGGACAAAGACATTCACTGTGGGTACAAATGTGAAACAACACACTCAAATGAGATGTTTTCAGGATGTAGCCTTACTTATTTCAGCTTATAATAGCCAGGCTTTAGCTCTGGAATGGAGACATCTCATTTAGGTATCTAAAATTATGTGTCTGCATGCAAGTTAGGACTTCAAACTCCCATAATAGCAAGTGGAGATCTAGTCAGCACAGACAGTGGAGCCTGGAGAGCTATTCAGCGCAAACTGATGTCAGCTGAAAAGCACTGACTGTGCTACAGATAGTGACTAAATCTTCACTAGTTATAATGTGAGTTTAGATCCAAGGCCACATATAGAAACACACATTTACACATCTAAAATTAGATGTCTTCAGTGTGCAGCTGAAGCACTGATAGTTCAAACAAATATCTCCAGAACCTCCCTATAGTCAAGGCGGGGTTTGCAGTGTGGAGCTTGCAGTGTAGTGAGGAGACAGAACAAAGGAAGAGATCAGCAAAGATATAAGGGAAGATTACCTGAACAGAATATACAGGAAAATGAGACATGAAAAGAAGAGCCTGACTGGACACCTTATAATGAATATAGCAAATTATGAACTCATTAACATCTCAAAATGTGTGAAATATGTCAGGATAGAATTAAAGTTAGAAAAATACCTAATAGAAGAATGAGAAAATAACCAAGACGAAAATGTTATAGACATGTCTGCTTTGGGCATATAAAGATATTAGATCTATTCAACACATTTTAAACAGAAATCAGCAATATAAAAACAAAGTTCTCCCTAAAACACTCTACAGACAATACTGTGAAAGAGACCTGAATTAATACATTTTCCTTTTAACCTGCTTTCTAATTTGCTGCTGCAGAAGGTGATAAAGCAGTTCTAGTTTGCTTTTTAATAAAACTTTTGCAAAGTTTAGTTTACTCTGAGAATAGCACATTTTAGAAATCTAGTATTTATAATCCTAACAAAATGGACACAACAGTAACACGAGCTGCTCTGGCAGAAAACCAGCATGATGATAAAGTCACCTTTTCCAGCAACAGCTTCTTGTAGCATCCCTGAGTGCCTCTTCAAGGGCTGGAGGAGACCAGGACCACCAAGACCTGGTTAGGTACCAGAGTAAACTGAGGAGAAGGCCAGGCAGTTTCCAGAGAAGGCTGAGGGAGCTCCAAGGCAAATTCTCATGGCCACTCTCAGAGCAGAAAAAGCAAGATCTAAACAACAGACTTCTGGTTTGCTAAAGTTTTTTCTGGTCAGGAGAATGACCTTGTTTTGCACTACTTTGCAAGTTTTGTCGAGTTAATAAAACAAATTTGAGAGATGGTCCTGAAAAGACTGAAGACTGTCCTATTGCAGAAGAGACCACAGAATTAAGTAGACGTAACATGAGCTGCCTTTAATTCAGCACAGGACTAGGAGTAGTACTAGAAAAGCTGCAGCAGCAGGGCTTATGGACAAGTTTTCCCTGCCAACAGTACTTGAATTATGGACTAGGTTTCTCCTACGTGTCAAAGCCAATACATGAGCATTCTACATGCACTACAATGAGAGCTTAAATCTGTCATTATTTCTTGACCTTATCAGAAGGGTGTTTGCCGTATGTCCTTCCAACTTTTATGCTAACCTATCTGTAAAAGGCAGGATGGTAAGGCTATTCTACAAAATTTGCAAGGGCATTCATGCACTCTGTTTATCACTCTAAGCTATAAAAAGAGTAGCTCCCACTTATAATTATTTTGAAATGAGATAGCTCCAAATCAAGCTGCTATAACCATGCTTTGTGGTCAATTTCCTCATCATGTTCTTGCCAACACAGAAAAGAATCAAGTCTCCTCTGCACCCATATTCCTCCACAGCTGGCCAATAGCAATGTTCCTATTATTTTTAATTTGACCATACGTACCTGGAAATACAAACATCTATGAAACAATTTCTAAAATATGTATATTGAAGGTAATTTCCAAACAGAGATGCATTAAAGTTAAGCTACTCCTAGACTCAGTTCTGAAACTCTATATGGACATCCTCAACCAAGAGTTAAGTGGCTTTAGATCACTGTAGCCTGCTGTGACCTCATGCTTTCAGTTGACTGGTCTTAGCTTTCTTCAATGCCTTTTATGAAGGCCCTCTAAATAGCTTCAACAGAGATCCCAAAATTAATGTGTAGAAGAGGATATTAATCTAAGCATCTGTATCCAGTTCCAGCCTAGCATATCATGTTTAGTCCTCTACAGCACTCACGAGAAGGAATGGATAAGACAACTGAAATGATTTACCATTAAGCTTTTTTTTTTTTTAAATGAAGCAATGTATAAAACCTTACATCGGTGTCCTCAGATGACTACAGTGCAGAAAAACTGTAAAGCATGTTGGAAAAAAAAAAAGGAAAGTAAATAAGCTTACCCATGTAATCGTGTAACATTTCAGTATTTCTTGTTGACAATGTTTCATTGGTTTTGCTAGTTTGTTCCATTACTACGCATCTATGTACTTCAATAAGTATTCTTTTATTCCTAAACTTTGCCCAGTGCTAAAACGGATACCAAGTACTTTAATAAACAAGATACAGTATTTCCAGAGGTGATGTCACCCTTAAAGCCAATATATGGGAGCACTATGGCAGTGCCAGGTACCTTAGTATGTTCTAAATATCACAGAATGACAGCACACACTTCCTCCACTTAACACAGTGCATTTAGGATTTGATAATAAATTGTGGTCTTCTGAAAGAAGCATCTTCCAATGACCATTAGCAACTAGCAAAATCCATTCTGAGAGACCTGTGGCAATTTGTAAAGAATTTATGACTGGCCTTAACCACCTTCAATTTTAATAAATTAATTTTAAATAAAACTCAACATCAAAGCACCAAATGATACTGAGAACAAAATAAATCTAGTGTGGTGTTTTGTCTTGTTTTGTTTTTCGGTTTAAATGTACTTAAATAGCAGTTATATTTGGATTGTAAAATGTTCAGCTTGGTTCCTCCAACGGTATCTGAGAACAACCACAACCACAAGAGACCTGGCAGCAGATAACAGCAAATAACAGACTGAAAGCAGCCCTGCAGAGGAGTTTGGGATATTGGTGGATGAAAAATTGGACACGAGCTGGCAATGTGCACTTGCAACCCAGAAAGCCAATTGTATCCTGGGGTGCATTAAAAGCAGTGTGGCCAGCAGGTTGAGGGAGGTGATTCTGCCCTTCTGCTCTGGCGAGACCCCACCTGGAGCCCTCAGTACAGGAGAGACATGGATCTGTTGGAGAGGGTCCAGAGGAGGGACATGAAATGATCAGAGGGCTGGAACAGTTCTGCTGAGAGAGGTGGGGTTGTTCAGCCTGGAGAAGGCTCCATGGAGACCTTGTTGCAGCCTTTCAGTACTTAAAGGGGCCTATAAGAAAGAAGAGCATGGACTTTTTAGCAGGGCCTGTTGTGACAGGACAAGGGGTAATGGTCTTAAACTGAAAAACGGTAGGTTTTGATTGGATATAAGGAAGAATTTTTCGTGGTGAGACACTGGCCCAGGTTGCCCAGAGAGGTGGTAGATGCCCCAATCCCTGGAGACATCCCAGGCCAGGCTGGATGAGGCTCTGAGCAACCTGATCTAGTTGAAGATGGCCCTGCCCATGGCAGCAGGATTGGATTAGATACCTCTGAAGGTCCCTTCCAATGTATACCATTCTATGATTCTATAACAGCTTTATCCACACAATATTCTGGGGCATGGGCAGGTTTGGTGTTGCAAAGCTGAAGTTAATCTTAGAATGAACTAGATTTTGTGTTTCACTACTGTAGTCTTAGAATTGATGTGATATTCTTTTCTTCCTGAGTTCCTTGAAAACACTTTTTAGAAGTATTCTATTCCTTATTTTAAAGAGAAAAAAATGTGGTTGAGATTGCTTAACTTTTATCCCAGAGACTAACCTTAATACTGATACTTCACTTCATTTCAAAGCATGAAGTATTTATGACTCATTCTAATTTACATAAATATTCTTATTTTATTATGAAAACGGCAATTTTCTTTTGCAGAGACATATAGAACATGGTCTCTCTTATGATGTCAAGTAACATTTAATAGTCCTTAGCTGTAACTTGGGACTGTTATAAAATGTGCTCTCGATGAGTCATCTTCATTCATTTAATCTGCAATAGGAAGAATTCATGAATGAGTGATCTGCAGTAATTCAGTTCTACAAAGAGAGCCCATTCATACACTTCCAACCTGGTTTTCTGAATCACTGTAATGTAGCTGATTATTTCACTTTAACAGAAGAAAATTTTGGCTTAAGGAAAGTTTCCACAGAAGTCTGAGTATTTCTAGTATGTGAGAACAGCTTCATAAATTTAAAAGAGCTCTTCTGAAAATAAACATTTTGGTCTAACACATGGATACACAGATATCTTCCTATCTATCTAGCAAGAAAAGTGCAGTGTCTTTGGAAAGAGACTGACAAATGGTTTAAATTGAAGTCGCATCAAGCGGGAGCAGAAGTTATCGCTATCAGACAAACCACTAGGCTGCCAAAGAAAATATTTTATAAAAGCAGAAAAATGGCCACTGGCATACAGAAATGCTCATTTGAAGCTGTATTTAAGTCAAAATACGTGCAACAGAAAAGCAAATAAGATCCAATTTTGCTAGCTACAGAAATATAAAGCAACCACGCTTCTTATTTTACAGAACTGTAAGTGTAAGACACGACAAATAAAATTCTCAAATTAAGTCATCCAAACTCCACCAAAATAAAGTTTTGGGATTCACCAAAGAGAAAAAGTCCCTTGCCCACCACTGCTTTTTGCCAGCCTTAAGAGAGTTCAAACCAGGAAATAATCTTAAGAGCTTTTTCACCCAATTTTAACTGCCATGGAAAAGTCCCACATTAAGAAGTCACTTCTCACTTATTGTAGTTCCAAAATAATCAAAGCTTTACAGATCATCTGTGAGAACTATACCAGCAAATGGACACTAAATCAGCATAGAGACCTGGGTATAAATGCAACATTTTCTTCAGAAGCTTAGGTCAGAGAAAAAGAATGTAGGCTTCTCCATTAATTGGTGCTTTAAATTTTCAATACTTCATTGATTTAAAACAAGATCTAAAATAGTCACTGTATTCACACCTCTCCTTTCTCCTGGAGAGACAATGACTCCTCCTGTTTTCAGATTGAGAAGTTTTACCCTATGTATAAAGTATTCAGAGTAAGGATAGCTCTCTTTACAAATAAACTAATGGACAAGAGCAGCACAAAGACTGATAGAGCATCTCAATGTTTCCAACAGACAGAGATATAATGCAAGAAAATACAATTAACATTATGGTTAGATTTAGAAACAAGCCACATGGGCTTCAGCAGACAGTGCAATCTCAAGACGAACTGACCAGCAATAAATTACAAGAGACATCTAGAATTAGGCAAGGAACAGCAACTTATCAAATCACCCAAGCTAATGTATCTGTGTATCTGCACTTCTATTGAAGATCCATCCAGAAGCAGCTTCCTACCTCTAAGTTTCCATTCTTTCATATTAGTACTATACTTACACAATTTCAAATTAAATATATGCCCATGCAAATTCCCCTGCAAGAACCTGAATTTACATTTTATTGTTTTCATCTTGGGTCAATATGTAACATTTCTAACTATTCTTCGTAATCTTAAATTATTTCTCTTTTTCTTTGGATATCTTTTAGTAAGACTTTACTCCAAAGACAAAACATGTTTCCTAGCCACCATTTTGCTAAGTATAAATTAGAATACAGACTTAGAAAAACAGTACTTGAACATTTTCTGTTCCTTACAAAAAACCCTGTACTATGCTCAACGGTGAATGGAAGTCCTTGTTATTTGTAGAACATTGCAAAACCCACAAAATATGAAGTAAAGAAAGTTCTCAGAACTTCTAGAAAGCAAATACCAGAAACTTAGAGACATTTGTTTGGTGATCACTTACCATGTTATCACAAATAAGTGTTGTGAATTATACATGCAAGCTTTACAAGCCCCATTTTGAAACCGGTAAGAGGACACTTGGAACAAAGTATTAAGTACATTTCAGGAAAAATCTTTGCTTGTACTAATGCTTTTCCTCCAGGTGGGTTCTGAGTGTGATACAGGACAAACACATATTAATCGCAGTATGTAACACCTTTGTTGTACATAATTAAATTTTTTCTGTGGGTAATGCTGTGGTTTTGCGAAGTAGTATACAGATACACATTTTTAACACATGTAATACTAGATCTTTTTACATAGTACCTCACAGAAAAAGCTGAATAGGCGTTCTTCGCAGAATTAAGTCTTTTCACAGGAAAAACTGAGACTGGAAAACTGTATTAAGAAACATTATAATGATTAAATTAACTACCCACTGATTGCATCTCCACTACAGCCATCTTTGCTTTATTCATGCCTTTTTAAAAATAAACATCTCTACATTTTAATAAGTTTTCCTCCAAACTATACTCATTATGTATTTCCGCATCTTTAACTTTGATTTGACCTAATAACTGAGTGCATATAGTGAAGAAAAGAACAGGGAACTGATGCCAGCTTGCTTTCTTTAGAGTCAATGCAATAGTTCCCATCGGCTGTAACCCATTTTGCAGACTCGTCATCCATTTTGTAGCCAAGTCAAGGGCAAACTATGTTTGAGAAGTTGTGGCAGAGCAAAAAGGACCACCAATACCAAATTTCCACTGCGTACACCATCTGAAATTGTTCACTTCGTACAAATTTCTGCATAGAAAACCTTCCTCATTGGTTTCAATACGTACAATGAGAAAGGTACAGTATGAATTACTAAGGGAATTTCTTCTTTATGCCAGACAGACCCACCAAACCCAAAGGCAGAAATATCCATCAGCACAGCATTAAACACCGAAATGTCTCAGGAGTGGCAAGAACAGACTAGAAGAGCAACATTCATAAGATCACATGCAAGTCCAATTCTGTTATAAGATTACTGAATGCACAGATATTAAAAACCTCTATGCCTTCTGTTTTACTACCAACCATGAGCCACATTGTGAACTCCTGGAAGGGGGAAGGACAAGGAGAACATCCATATGACAGGAGGTTTGCAAAAGCTGTGGAACTGATTTGGGATGTAGTTTCCTAGATTTCCAGTGCCACTTTTCAGGAAAGTTGTAAACACTGTACCTGGGGCTACACTTAGTGGGACCCAGGAACAATTGTCTAATAAATGTTCACCCTCACTTTCATATTTAAAGCACGAAGAAATCAGCAGCTGAATCAAATCACAATAGTGATTACTCAGAAAGCAAGAGGGACCAGGCAAACATAGAAGTTGTACCATGAAAGGTTAGAACCACATCTATAAATATATGATTTCAATACTTTTGCAGTTCATCACACACACTTCTTGCTTTTAAGATGATCATGCAAGGAAGGTATCAGTTCGTTCCCCCCGCCCCCAAGCCCATTTGATAATTCAAACTTAAAACCAAAAATGCAATGTATGCCACCCTCCTCAGTATTTTGTGCAACAGAAGTAAAATACATCTTATTTGTTCTTTAACTTAAATTGCCAGACAAAAAACCAGGATGGTCCCCTCAGATATTGCCAAGTAATTATTACACAGCTATGTTTCAAATAAGCCCTACAGAACGGTAAGCTGCAACACTGATCCATTTGTGGCTCAAAGGAGCAAACAACACTACGCAACCAGCACAAAGTCTTGAAAAATGGTGCTAATGGACATGTAAACTTTAACAATTGTGGATATAAACCTAATTACAAGCCAAAGCCTCCTTTTAACAGTTACCTTGTAGCCAAAGGACCTATCTATGACACTGGAAAACAGACCTTTCATCTCTTCTCAGGCTGGAGAGAAGGGGGAAAGGAGCTGGAAAATAACTTGCTTCAGCCTCCCAGAACTGGGCCAAGGCCAGATAAAAAGAAGGTAGGATTCATTGGCCCAGCAGATAATAAGGAAGAAAGTGACCCCACAGCTGAATCTGTTGCTCTCTTGTAACACAGTAAAGTGGTATTCTAAACAGCAGCAATATCTGACTGCTCATTCCTTGCAGCTGTACACAGGCTTAACCTATTTTCATTCAGAATAGAAAACAACATCCAAACTGACCGGTGCATGTGGGGATACTACACTTAGATGAAGCATTTGTATTTTGAAGCTGCACTTGTTAGAACTCAGAAAGGACACAATTTGCCCCCTAGAGATAATGGAAAACTAGTAGTGGGACAACAGGCAGCTACTGTTGGAATAGGTGAACAATGCCACATGACAGCAAAGAATAAAAAAAAAAATAAACTCAAATCAAATTAACAACTAAAGCTTTTAATTCGAGGTCTGTGTAATAAACGAGGTTCATCAAAAGTTGCTACAACAGCACTTCCCTGTTTGCTTTGCATACTGAAAATGTTCCTCCCTTACCCTCCACAAGAAACTGAATTTCACCTAATATATGGAAAAGTCCTTTAGGGTAGTGCAATCTAAATCCAATGATTCTTAGCACCTAATATTTTAAGTTTCTAAACTGCTCTTGTATTTAAAATAATTTCTGTCAGTCTTTTCCTTTCAACATCACGAATTGCCTTTTACTTATCCTGATGCAGACTCAGGAAATACGAAAAAAAAAAATTATCATCTTTACCTGTAATGCACTGAAACTGTCCATCTTCTCTTCTTATTGTAAATGCTTCCCCTGGATTAACTTGCACAAGAATAACCTTAAAAATAAAAGAGTGTTTACAACCGTTATACAGGAATACGTTACAGAAGTCTGAAGTTTTACTGGGAAAAAAACACCATTTTTTTTCTGGTTAGTAAATACATTATTTTTCACTTCACAGTGCTTGCTGCCTTCATCCCACAGAGAAAAAGAGACAAGAGCAAGAACAAGTACAGATATTTTTAAATGAATATTTTTCAGTTTTACAGTTTTACAACTGAGCAAAACAGTACCTGTACAACTTTTTTTCTTGACTGCTTAGTATAATTAAAAAGCTATTTGTACAGCTTAAGTGATTTCAACAAATTACATTAACGTACACATTAATCAAACCATTAGATAAAAGTTTCAGAAGGAAGCCTAGAATTCCCAGTGTTTGAATTTTCACCACAGCCACTTGGCAAACAGTTTTCAACATAAGGGCAATATTGTGTCATTTCCTCCTTTACATGATCCAAGCATGTTTGTACTTTGATTAGCGATAAAACATTATTAGAAGTCATGACAAAGTAAGTGCACCAGATATACAGCATGAAACAATATGTATAGTTTTATTTATGGAAAACTGTTTATCCTATTTTGTAAATCCAAGCAATGCAGAATTGATAGCAAAGCACACTTATCATCCAAAATAAATGGAGGAAGTCTGACATATACCAAAGCAGAAGCCTGGAGAGAAAAAGTTTGTGACCATAAAGAACCAAGCTAAAATTACAAACAAATTAAAAAACAAAACAGAAGAGCAGGTGCATTTCATCATTTCCCTTCTGGACACATCTTTCTTCAGCCTCGCTCGCACATGTCTAAATACAATTTATGTTCTCCTCTTCTTCAATATCATGGCCAAAACTCTGTCCAATTGTTAAAAGAAAAGGAAGTTGGTCTTGTTTACAAAAAAAATAAAATAGGCAACTTGAGTGTTACTCACTTTACGAATACTGGAGAGAAAGGAAAAGGTGAAAAAAAGGCAGAAGTCTCATTAATTCCTCACCCTCTGGTAGACCAAATTTATGATTAATGAAAAGAAGGCAAGTTCTACCCCAGCAGACATGCTGCTTCAAAGAGATTTGATGGATATTCACATTTTCAAACTTGGGCCATATGATTCAATACTGATTTAGCTCAGTTTTGAGCACACACTTTCAAAACACTATTTTACTATTTTGTTTCATGTGGCACAGTGCTGTTACTGGATAAAGATGTCTCCAGAAGCTATAGGCTCTTTGAGAAAAAAAACAATGAATGATATCACTTAACAAATGATATCACTGTTTACATTTTATCATGCCAATAAGTTCTCCAGATCTTCTAAAGCGTGTCTGAATATGAAATTCAGTAAGAGTTAGCATTCATAATACAACCTAAACTTCGAAACAAGAGGATTTTAGACATGAACTTCAAATAAGACTTACAGGTCTTCAGAAAATATTGTATTGCCAGAGTTTATTGTAAGCATTTGGAGGCAGCATTTTAACAACTGGCTAACAACCTTCAGAAAGTGATGAAGGAGAGAAATATGAGTGGATGAGTTCTTACAATTTCAGACTCCCCAAGCACGCATAACTTTTTGCAGATGTATTTCATTGATTTACTTTCTTCTCTCTGCTACAATTGAAAGTTGTAGCTTGAAATTTAGATTGGAATAAAAATACCTAAAAGCTTCACAGGGGTACATGAGAATGTCTTTCCATGTCTTACCTGTGGACTGGATACCCATATTTGTGCAAGTCTTTTTGCTGATTTAGTTTGCCGTAAGTCCTGGAAGGAGCCATTCTGGCTGCAGCTGACAGCTCAATCTGTACAATGTTCAGCTCAATACTCTTGGTCTCCACTGTATAAACTATGAGAAGTAGAAAAGCTGGAAAGCTGTCAAGTTTTAGGACAATGGCTGGTATAATTCCATTGATTCCATTTTTTTACAGTCACAGGGAATGGGGGATGACTGGTATTCCTGCATTGTTCCCATCTTTTCTGTGTCAGGGCCCGAGGTTGGTAACCTGGCTAATAACGTTGCCTTGGGAACCTACTGGTTTTCCTCCTCCAGACCTCTGCTGCAGGACATCCCAACTGAGGCTCAGCTGGCAGAGTGCATCTGAGCATGGAAATATACAAATTGCAGCAAACTGGTCCCATGCCTCCTGATTTTCTCTCGTAGAAACTTCTCCTGCATGAGAATGTTTGTTGTTCACTTCACAGCTGGTCTGAGAAGGTAAAGGCTCAGCATGCCAACTACGCTGGAACACAGCGAGAGGGGCCACTGGTCAGCAGCGGCTGTGCCATGAGGCAACAGGTCTCCTGATGGCATCCAGCACTGTTCTGACACTCAGGACATCGTGAGATTTTCACATAGAATCACAGAATGTGCTGAGTTGGAAGGGACCCACAAGGATCATCCAGTCCAACTCCTGTCCCTGCATAGGACAACCCCCCAAAGTTCACACCATGTGTCTGAAGGCATTGTCCAGTCTCTTCTTGAACACTGTCAGGCTTGGGGCTGTGACACCTCCCTGGGAAACCTGTTCCAGTGCTCCACAACCTTCTGGGGGAAGAACTTTTTCCTAATGTCCAACCTGAACATCTCTGAGGACATCTCACTTCCACTCAAAAGGGCAGGGAGACCCGCCAGCTTAATGCAAGTTAATTAGATAGTCAGTTCCCAGGAACAGGAAATACAGCCTTTCTGTCAAGGGACTATTAGTCTACTTGATGCCCAATTGCATATTTCTTTCACTGGCTCACATTTTCAGCCTTGCTTTTATATTATGCATTCACATTCGTATTTTACAACTGTTTCAAGACAGGCTGTATTTGTTGCCAAGTGTGCCAGAAGAGTATGAATCAGGGCTGAAGTACTCTCAGAAATTTCAAGAACTGCTGGCTTCCAAAATCTTTGTGTTGGGGTAACGTGTGACATGGTGACCAGCCCTGGCTGCTGGACCAGCCTGATCACTGCTGAAGCCCAAAGGGGAATCACTGCTTTGTGAAGGATGTTTTTGAGACTTACCACCTCAGTAATATCTGTTGCACGTAATCAAAGATGCAAGAGAATTTCTCGAAAGGAAAAGGTAGCATGGATCTTTCACAGCATCACATGTTAAAGAAACAAAATTTACAGGTTGCTGAGCATGTACAGGTCTTCCATCTCATTCTAGGTGGCTTTGTGCAGGCTTGCACATCTCATCATCCAGCATGCTACTTCATGAACCCTGACATCAATACTTACGAAAAACAAGGCCCTTGTGTTTCACACTGAGCATTCTAGACCTCAGTCTCCTTCCTCTTCTGGGTAAAACATTCACATTGGCTGGAACTAGGTGAAAAAACTTTGGAAAAATCTGTCGGTTTGGTCTCTCTTCCTATGCCTCAGTCTTTTTGTGACAAATCCTGCTGCTTTACTCCCAGAGGCTGAAGCTCTGCTAGCCAAAGGCTGACACGCATTATTCTACCCAGATTTCCACTGCCTGCTCCTCTAAGATAATAATGGTAATCTGAAAAATCTCATTTGTGATGTGTCAGTCTCAGTGGGAGGCACGTTTAACACAGCTATTTTTCAAATGCCATTTCTCTTTCTAAATCAACAAAACACTAATTAAGGACTTCACAAGCTTAACAAAATGATGTGACCTTAAAGACACTGAGGCCTTGATACAAACTCTAGAAGCCTACAAGCATTTTTAAAGCATGACCAACTATAAGAGAACCTAATCAAATTTAAAAGTGTAATTTCTCAATGCTAACACAACTTTGACTCAACATATTTTTGTCTCAAGTTCAAAATACGTTACGGAATTGCTATTAAGAAATGGGAGTATTAGGTCAACAACTAGTTTTATGTAATTTCCACTGGGACTGTAAATTGTTTCCTTTAAGCTGTCATTTAATGATGATCCACATGACCTCAATAGAGTTCCTGATGAAAAACAGTACAGAATCTCTTTCCAGAGAATAGCACACAAGTTTACAATACAAGACTGCAGCTGTACAATTATCAGAAAAGCATTTCTTGCATAAATAAAGCAAAATTACCAGCCCATATGACTGAAGTTTGAAATACCTTAAACACAGTTGCCAAAGACTGGCAGTTTTAACAGTGAAATTTAATGTTTTTCAATGGTACTTCATTTATTCTACAAAAGGTATTTTAGAAGATAAACCTAGACCAGATTAACAACATACCAAGCTTTGTAGTCACTCAATTAAATAGGTATGGATGACAGAGGTTTCTTCTTAGCAAAATATTAAAAGTAAAATCCATCCTAAAAACATAGAAAGGCATTGCAAAAAGGAATAGTATTCATTAAACCCCCTTCTTAGCATGGAATACCCAACTTTTTTCCTGATTTCAGAAACATTTACTTTGCTGCCCATCCCCTCTCAGTTCAAGATGCATAGCCTGCATTAGCAAAGACCTAACAAAACTGAATCATGCCATGTATTAGAAAGCTCAGTAGGTTTTTCCCCCAAATTGCTGTTTAAACTCAGGCAGCTGCTCCAGCCAAATAAGAACATAAGAAATGTCCTCATGGTCTGGGTCAACAGCCTAGGCCAGCAGTCCATCTAGCCCAGCACTTTGTCACTAGTGTATCAACTGGAAATGCTATTTAGGTAAAGCAAATGAGCCAGGCCACTTTCTGCAGTTCATCTCTGTCACCGTCCATGAGTTTGCCTAAACTCTTTGAGTTCGCTTACACTTTGAATTGCCTCTACAACCTCCTATGGCAGCACATTCCTGAAGTTCACTTTTCAGCCATTTTGAAAATTGCCTAGTAGTTAAATGTCCCTAGTTCCTCTGCTATGGGATTTGCTGAACAACAGTTGTGAGTATATTTAATCCATCACCTCCACTATTTTCTAAGCCTTAGCAATTCCCCCTTCCTTGTCCCCAGACTCTGCAAACTGGGGAGTCCTGATGTTTCTAATCTCTCCTAGGAGAACTCCTTCATCCCCTTGACCACATCTGTGGTACCTAAAACCACATCTGTACTAGCAAAGCAAGCAGTGCTTGGAACATCACCTGGGATGCTCAAGAACGTTACACTGGTCCTGAGCACAACGCAGGCTGATGCCAATGAGCAGCCTTCTCCCAGACAACACTGGAAACTATTCCAAAGACAAATACTGCCAAACTAAGAGATAATTTTATTGTAGCTCAAGGAGTATGATCACATCCTACAGAGATATGCAAGATTGACTTGGACATACTACTATCAATAGATACAATGATAATTTCACGACAATTCAATCTGACGATCTCCTATTTGATTTAACTTTACCACAGGAGTGTGAGTAGGATGAGAAAGTACTCTGATTTTGCACCTAAAGAATCAAAGGCAGCACGAACATTCAAAAAGAAGAGTGTTGAATGTTTGCTTTTATTCAGCAAATTCTTAACTATCTGCAAGAGAAACTATAGGATGTTTTTGCAGACTGAACCAGGAAAGGAGCTGAATGTTTTTTTCAAGCCTTATAGCTTATTTCTAACACTGAAGAAATGAATTTGACAAAAAATGGCCAGAGTCAGAAAAACCCTATAAAACTAAGGATACAAACAACAGAGAGTGGAACGGGAATCTGGACTCAGAACGCTGCTCCAAAAAAAGGGAAAACTTAAAGCCAAATGTTAACACTCATCACCAGAAAGGTCTATAAGTAAGTTTTATCAGCACGAAGCAGAGACTGCAGAGGTCAAAATAAGATTCTTAGAGGTACTTTGCTCCAGCAATATGGACACAGAAATGTCTTTTAAAAGCAGAATGGCAATGATACAAACACAGCTGATACATATTTTACTAATCCTTCTCTTTACAGATACAGAATACTTCCCTAAGCAGTCTCGCATTTTGCTTGTGCCAGACAAATATACAGGTTAAGGTATTTTTTCACTGGAGCACTCTGAGGGACAGAATAGAATTTAAAATATACAACTAGCTAATCCTTTTCATTTGCTTGTTTGCGCACTAATTAACACCAAAAAGCTCATTAATTCTACTGAAATAACAATTACCAACAACCCCTTATTCTGTCAGTAATACCCACACTTCTACAAGCATCTCTACTTCCACTTCCACCCTCCTACCAGAAGAAGTGATGTGTTAGCAGATCGCCAGGTTTGAAGATAATTTCAGTGATCTGATGGAAAATAAAGGCAGCATCAGACTTGTGGCATCACTAATGTGTTTGACATCAAAACGTGCAGGGAAAAGTTTTCCCAATGCTCTCTGTCACAAAAACAAATAGAACAAAAGAACAACATCAAAAGCAAACAAACAAAACGAAAAAAAACCCCACCTCTAAATAGGCTCACACTATTAATGACTGTTCTCTATCAGGTGGTTAGTAAGCAAGACCAAAATAAAACCTATGGACGTCACTGTGAAGTAGAAATACCAAAATTGGATTCATCCTGATAAGGGTTGTAGATGAGGGGAAAGACTTGCAGAGCAGGAAAACAAACAAGCTTAGGACTAATCCACAAGCATGCTACTTCATTGTTTTAAGGCAACATCTTTCCATAGCAGAAACCGTAAATACAACTAAAAGTTGAAACTATTTCTGTTCCTCTGGAGTGGAAAAAAAGCCACTAAGTAAAACCTGAAGTAAGTCAATGAGCTCTAAAAACTAACTTAATAAAAAAAAAATCACATAGCAAGTTTGACACATTTTTCTCCTTTTGCTCACCATTATACATGTGCAAAAGCAGCTCTCTGAATAAAACTCCAAGGCTAATGAACAAGGCTCCCTCCCCAAATACACACACACTTAGACGACAGAGCCAGCCAAAAAACAGTGTCTCAAAAATATTTTGCTACTTCTATCAAATACATGTATACAGTGGATCTGTAAGGTAGAAGAGATTTTATTTAAAAAAAACTACATACGAAAATATTATTGCTAGTATATCATATATACCAAGATAATATGTTTAATTTATTGTTTAGGTTCTAGAATTTTAAATTTAGTCTCAAGTGAAAAAGCCCACCGAAACAACAAATTATTTCATCTAGACATATACTACATGATCTTTTACAGAGTCACAAAACCCAGAATTAAGAGAGTTGCTAACCTTCTCTTCTACCCTGCTCCATAAAGGTATGAAGACCTACCTAATTCGGGGAAATTTTTGCAGATCAGATTTGAATAAGGTTCATGGAAGAGAATCTAGCATACCATTACCACATAAGGATAATTTAAGTATTACACTTTTAAAGCCACAGTTCAACAAATCGCTGTATTTCTAAAAGGACAGGACTGACTGAAATTAATTTTCTAACTCTTCTAAGCCAGTACAAACATCAAGAGATTCAGATACAGTAACATTTTGTTTACAAGTTTGGTATTCACAGCCACATTTTCAAACCTTTTGTAGCAAGTAACAAATTGCTGCTTTTATACCTAGAAGCTTCTCTGTCTGTAGAATAAGTTATTAATTACCGAATGTACAACATAATTTTAAAATAGTTTTTCTAATACCTACGGGTTTATTTCTAACCAGCAAAGTCTTAGCTGCAAGACTGAAACTATCATTTTAGAGTTAATTGGATACAAGAGAAATACTTTGGTATTTGTATTAAAGAAAAGTCTACAGACATCAAGCTCTCTCTGTCTCTCCAAAATCCCTTAGCTCTCAAACACATCCTTCAGTATCAGGGACTACCAGCCTTCTGAAGGGGAAAAGAAAACTGTTAGGTTTTCTAATCCCGACTGAGGCTAAAGGAACCAAAACACATTAAATGCTTTGTGTCATGTGTGAAGTTGCGGAATAAGCCCAGGTGAGAACGGGCGATCTGCTGTCTCCACAGGCTACCGCTGTCTGCTGCCACAAAGGCAAGAAAACCAAAGGAATGGGACTGAATTTCATTGTAAAGGGATATTTGGAATCCTTCCCTCTCTCCAGTCAGCCCCCATCTCGCACTGAAGGGGAAAGGAACTGAATGAGTTACTTGAGATCTAAAAGAAGTTAGTTATGCTTCGTGAATTACCATCTTTTTGCAGAATGAGTGAAATCTGGGACAAATTTTCCAACCGAGTTAAAAGCCTCTGAATATACATTAACAAGAATGCTACTAGACCTAACACTAAATACATCATAATGAAAAAAATGCAATCCTTTAGCAGCAAAGCCAATTCATAGTCTGGCATACATATTAAAATACTGAATAATTTGTGGATGTAAGAAGGCAAGGAGAAAGTGGGGAGAAAAAGCTAGGATATGCTACATTAATTTTATCCATTGCTAAAATCATATATAATACAAAGAAATAAGAGTATGCTATATTACAACTGTGATTAAAGCATACTTAAAATAACATAATAAGAGACTGTTCCCTGTACAACAAGAAAGATTACAAATTGGAGCAAAACAGTCCTACTGAAAAGCACAGTTCTGTTTTTGTCCCATTCTAGAGTGGTTTTGGAGGATGTGTACATTTTTGGGGGTTCTAGGGTGTTTTGGTTTTTTCCTCCAAACACAATTCCTGGAAGCCAAGAGGGTAAAGTGTTCCAAAACATTTCTCTGGACCTCTGAAACTGTAATTTAAAGCAAATCAAATCACAATCAATTTCTTTACTAGCAGAAACAATGTTCTTTTCTGAGGTGTTTTACTAGGAAAGAGACAAGAGCTTCAGGGTTGTGGTTAGGTTTTGGTTTTGTTTCTTATTAATTTGAAAACATCTATATTTAGCATTATATGGTAATAGGTGCTGAGTCAGTACAAATAACTGTCAGCAAAAGTCATAAATAACGGAAAGACTTTACCAAAATCGTATTTCTAAATGCACTAATAACGTACATCACCATAAAAAAGACAGCAGTGGTTTGTCTAAAAACACTGCAACTGAAATTAGCTCAGCAGTACTGATGAGAAGTACTTTTAGCCAAAAGAACAAAGGTAAATTAATTTTGAACATTTTACATATTTAAGAACACATCAAAGCTAATGCTTTTTGTCTTTCTGACTTCAAAAAAATTTAAACACTCATCTAAACCTGTTACAAGGTGGGTACAGCCAAGCCCTTTGTAAGATGTATACTGTATCTTTAACAGTCTGTCTGCAACAAGATTAAAAAAGGGTGTATTTCTGGAAAAGGGTGAATAGAATACAACACAACTTCCAGGCAGAGCCACATTTCTGCTCTGCCATTAGGGTACATATTCAGAACAATTACAGTTTTCTCCACTAATAGCTCCAATCAAGATGTTAATTAGTGACATGCTTTATCTCGTAACCCATTTCAAAAGCCTCAGCGCTTTGACTTACTGTTGCTCGCATCCTTTTATTTCTCTCATTCAACTGGTGCTACCACAGTGACAAAGGATGAAGGAAGATTCAACAGTCACCACTCCGGCTGCTCCAGTCTGTTCCATTCACTTCGTACTGAGGTAATCTTCAGTGATGTGTCGAGCGCTGCCTCCCCCTTCTTTTAACAGGGCACCTTAACCTGAACGCCACGCCGGAGCATCTCCCTCTCCCTTCCTCTATAGCTGTGCATCCACAAAGCATGTGGAGGCAGGATGTGAAAGGTAGGATCAATTAACAATATAGTCAGCAATACCTACCTCAAGCCTTCCTTCCTATCAAATTAGCCAACGTACAGTGAGCTTCCTGCTGTACACGAATGTATCATGTCACCATAGCAACTAAATCAACAAATAGCTGCTGCAGCATCTGCTTCTGGATCATCTAACGTCAGTCAACAGAAGGTTCGGGTTTAAGAGAGCAAAGCTTCCAAATATATGCCATTTCATAACTGCATTTTTAATTTAGCCTCCTGATTCCCAGATAGGATACACCAGCTCAAAATGAGCCAACTTCTGACTTTATACTTGAATCCATGATGCAGCTCATGACTTCAGTTTGCAAATAAGCCAGAAATGAGGACAAAAAAACCCCAAACATCACACACTTTATAAGACAATAAAAAGATACAGCAAAGAACTACTCGACCGGATTCTACTGCTCTTTTTCCTACATACTGTTTTACTCTATACTGTGCATTTGTTAGGTACATTAAAAGGCATGAAAAGAAAGAAGTGTGTTTCCCCATTTTGCTTTATAATTTACAAACATGTCTGCACTAAATAATACTATAGCCAGAAATACCTTTTATTAGATATTAATATTTAAGACATTTCAGATGGTTGACAAAGACGGTTTCCCTCTATTGGTCTCCACTAAAGAACAGAACTGAAAATATCCAGTATTAGTTTCTGGCAATCTCATATCTGCAGACTTTAATTCCAACAACATCAGGGGCCCACAGGAATACCCTCACTTGTGAAAAGACAGCTACATAGGGCAAAACACGCATCCCTCCCTTCTTGTGAGAAATTACTTGAAATACCACATATGCATCACCCTGGTTTAAGTTCTGACCCATAAGCAGACAAGATACCTGAAACTGCTTTGTAACAACTTGATATCTGGATTGTGATAGCATGAGATTGCTGATTAAATGTCGCTTGAGGTATTAAAAAAATATTTAAAATTACTTGAACAATAATGTCTTCAAGGTACTAAGCAAGTGTACTCACACACACACTTTTATGCAAAAGGACTCAAACCTACAGCCTACTCACAACAAGAAAGTAACTTTCTACTATTTTAACTCCAAGTCATATTCCTAACACTTAATCAGCATGAAATTCTTTACCAAGTAAAAGCTTTCTAAGCTCACGGAATCAGTTATTCACATCCAGTATCCTTTTATTATTGAAAACCTTTAGTTTTCAAAGTGGTGGTTCTTCCACTGATGTCCAGTATTTTGTTACAAGGAAAATCATTACGTCCAGGTTGGCTCCACAGAGCGGGGTCCCGTGAACAGGGAAAACTGGACACAGACTCAAGATACCAACTCTGTTGTGGCTGTAATGTGGACTTACTGTGATCTGTGGGTTCATCACCTCACCTACGCCAGAGTTTCGCTGTCTGTAGGACTACTACGACAGCATTTGTGTGTCCCTAAAAGCCCCTGATCAAAGAACATCACAAGACTTGAGTGTTGTTATTCATCAGCAGGACAGGAATTGCCAGATGGAATCACATCTGCGGTCCAGCTAAGGTGAGGTCAGTTCCAAATGTGGCACAAGTTGTTTTTCCATTGATTGGGAATTTGAAATCTGCTGTTCATATCAGAACGATGCTAATGAGGCTATGAATGACTCTTTTCCACAATGAAACCCACTAACATTTAGAAAACAGACGAAATGGAAAAATGCAAAAGATCGATGTAACAGGTATTACAAACAGCATAAGATTGTTAAATAGGAACAGCTGACACATCAGTAATAAAAGCTAAATTAAAACAGTGTCTTAAGCCTTTGGAAATTTAAAACCGTACGAATTTCATGGTTGTGAAGAATGTTACTTCCAACTAATTCTTAAAGTCATCTTTTGTAAGATTTCCTATTTCCATCTTCTTTCAGACTTCCTGAAAACTTTCTCCTCCCACATTTATGTTGGCTAGTAACCCATAAAGGGTTCTGAAAACTTTAGGTTAAGCTCTGCACAACACCATACCAATTCATAGCAGAGTAAGCGCTAGCACAAATAGAAGAAAATAGACCTATCATTGTTTGTAAGTATCCTATTGACATTGATCGTTGCCCAAGTAACACAATGCCATACTAAACACTAAAGTTCTAAAATAATCTATTTTCCCCAATATTTATTTGAGTACATTCCAATTTACAGGTTTCCCACAACTACACAATCCTCTACTCTAGCAGCTGCTAATACTGACTGATTATCCAGAGGGATCTAACTGCTCCAAATATGGAGATTAACACTTTCCTAATGAAGAACAGAAAATATCTGGGCACTAAAGGTCAGTAGCAAATCTCTGTTTTCAGGACTAGGGAGAAAATACACACAGATTAAGTAAATGTCACATAATATGTGGCAGTAACAATTTACATGTTTGGTACTCTGAAAAAAAACCAAACAAAAACAAACAAAAAAACCCCAAACAAACAACAAACAATCCAAACTATTTCAGCTTAGAGAAGCAGTAGCAGCATGTCCTGAAGAAAGCAAGAGAAAGAAGCCATTGTTCCAGTGACGTGCTCCTAAGACCTATGTATATTTTCAGAGGAGAGCAAGCAACTCTGCGTCATTTCTCTAAAAGGCAGCTGACAGACAACAGAATCAACAAACATTTCATCTTTAGCCACTGCTACAAGATACTGTCGGCACCACTGAATGCACTAAGGCAGCAGAATATCCCTAGGAGCAACTGGGAACAGGGAGGCTGGAAAGATGGTTGGACTGTTAGGTGGCACTGACATTCAAAAACTATAGATTGCAATCAGCTTTCACTGCTTTTTGTAGAAAGACAGGCTGGAAAGATCTGGGAGTTGGCAACTTCTTTTTATTCTAGCAGATAAATTGATTTATGAAAAGTTTTAAAAACTCTTACTGTACTCATATATTACCCCCCTTCTCTTCATGTGAAAGAGGATCAGCAGAAAGCTGATCACTGGGGGGAAAGAAAAAAAGAAAAGATTATTTGGAGACTAGTTTGGTAAAACTATAAAGTTTTCTGGGAAGAACCAGTAAAAGATAAACGTTAACATCTGTATCTAATATCACTGATAAATATTCAAGACCTGTTAGTGTCCACATATAACAGGCTCAATCAGTGTATGTTCCATAAGAGTGTCTGGCTCATTCTTTGTTATTGCAAAGTACTTACATTTTTAATCTACTTTTTTCTGCTTTGTCTCTTTTGTATTCTCAGTTCTTGCAGCTTGGATAAGCAAAGTTTTATTAGTCTCATTTACAGCAAACTCAATTTGTTTCATCATCGACACAGTCTGCGGTTAGCAGATAGAGCACAGAAAATTTGCTACTTAAATAATTTCCCCATTATATCTTTAAATCAGTACAAGTATAAACATAAGGGTAACAGAAGTGCTCAAAGAATCTGGATCATGCAATAGACAAACATTTGTACGTCAGAGTTTTAAGCTAATCCTTGTTTACAGGGAACTAGAAGGAAGCAGTGTTAGGGGCAGTCACTGAACTCTGGAACTTTCTGAGGTATCTGCCCCTGGCCAGTGGTTGGAAACATCAACCACTAAAAAAATCTAAAAAACTGGAAGACTTCAATGAGATTATTCTCATTTCATAATGATTTGTTGTTTGAAGTAAAGAGGGCTTCAGCTTTACAACGCCAAGTAAAATGGGATGGGGCACAGAGCTCGTACTGCACAGCAAAGTGGTAGCAAGGGTTTAAGTTTTCAGCTAATGCTTTGCAGGGGTTTGTCCCCTGGGTAGGCACCTTCCCTGGTCAATCTGCGTATTCGCAACAGTCCAAAATAGAATCAGGGAGTAAATGTTCAATTAAGTTGTATGTAGATGCACCAAAAGGTAGAAGGTATCACAGTCTCCTTTTTTTAAAGAACTCTGCTGAATGACAGCTCAACCCAAAATTTGGAACAAATATCCTTTACAAAACAATCTCCTACTGCAGTGCAATGGTAACAATTAAAAATATAAGCAAGCTGAAGCTGAATTTGGACATTCAGTTTCTGAAAAGTTTAGAAGATTTACGAAGCATATAGGTTGTTGATGTAGAAAGTATACAGACTAGAAGAGAATTTTATATTTCCCAACATCACTTCTGACAGCTCAGATTCCTGTCTGGTGATATAGCAAGCTAAAAAGCCCCTAATATTTAAGACTGATGGATGCGTCTTTAAGGTAGAAATGTTAAATAGAGCACAGAAGAAAGTACCAAAGGAAGAGCTGTATTCTCTAGTTACTCAGAATGACATTTAATTTAAAAAATTAGAATGCTAGGAGTTTCAGTAGCACTTCTGAAGTAGTCTCTTTTTCCCCCCCGATCAAGTTCCCTATCCACCCTGCTTTGTGCAAATCTGGGTATCACTGTTTATCAAAACACTGTGTGACAACATGAACCTGAGCTGGAAGAGAAATTAAAGGCTACATCCTCAATTTGATCAGGTTGGGAAGGCTCAGCCAGTACTGGACCAAAGGCTTGGTGGGAGAAGTCTCTACAATCCCAGTCCTTTCCCATATATTTTCTCCTCTACTTCCAAAAAGAAAGGGAGAAAAATTAGAGACAAAGGCCATTTTTCTATGATGTGTAAACCTGACTCTCTCTCTTCCTGGAGAATGTAATTCTGGCTGCTCTATAAAGTGTATAATTCTGTAATACGCAGAGGGTTAGATGGACTTTGCTCAGTTATAAATAAAGAAACCTCTCAATCACCAAGGTGGTGGGGGTAGCGGGGGGGGGAAGGCTTCAGCTAGCAGGGCATGTACTTCAGATTACTTGTTTGCAAAGTGTGTAATTCTCACATCTTTTAAGAGTGGAATTTCTATAGTTAAGAATACGACTTTGCAAAGCAGTTACAGAGATACGCAATAGCTGTCCTCTGAGGAAATGTATAAGAGGAGTGACTTCATAAGTCTTGGGCTCTAGCATTCAGGGACCTGGCTGCATGTCCCAGCATTAAGTGTCCCATAGAACAAAGAAGGGGAGAGGAGGGGACCAAGGACACTGCTTGGACACAACTGCCCCCTTCCAGACCTTACTGACGGGAATGCACGGACTCAGGAACTGGGCCCACTTGACACAGACTGCAGAGAGGAATTGGGTTGCCCCGATGCTTATAGCTCTGGGCAACTTGTACCTCCTCACCCCCTTAAAAAAACAAACAAACAAAAAACAACGACAACAAAAAACAAAAACAAACAAAAAAGCACAGATCTTTAGTCACCTTCCTAAAACAAGAAAGATGTCATCTTCTGGACATGCTTATTTCTCCCAGTTGACTATGTTAGTAACCTACAGTGACTAACTGACTTTAAATCCAATTTTCACATGTCATCCAATTCTCCTAAATGTCAGTTTCTGAAAAGATTCATTCAACAGGGGAAATCTTGCTTCAAGTATCTTGGGAGGAATCTACTGTATCAGAGACCAATATTAATCTAGGATTCATATCACACAAATGAAAACAGACATTTTAGAGAAAGAGGAGGATTGCTCAGAAAAGGCTTATGAAGATACTTTATTCCATGAATTTTCATACTGAATACAAGTGGGAAAGCCTATGAACTACACAGCCTTCACTCTTATTTCTACATTTATTTTCAGACAGCTAATATTAAAAGAAATATATTTGGATGCTAGTATAAATTGTGCAATAAATCTGACGCTGCTTTCTGCCATCTAAAAGCAGCACAGTATTCATACATAACTACACCAAAGAATTTTGAATCCTCACTTTCTGCTGAGGATGACGGCTGTTCTAGGAAATTTAAAGCAAGTTTTCAATGCATTTGCAATCAAGCATACAGTTTAAATACATAAAATTCAAATCTCAACGGAAAAAAATTTACACTTAATTAACACAAAGCTTCACTCTCCCTGAACAAAATATATTATTAATTCAGATACAGAAAGAATTTAATAATCTTGAGGTTACTCACATCCTCATACCTCCTCTTTTTTGGTGGTGGTGTATTGTTATTTTATTTTTCCACAAACCATAGCCATCAACCAGTTAAAAACTTTCATGGAAAAGTTTTTTTTTTTTTACATACAGAATGTCCCATATAAGTTTGATTACGTATTTTCCAGTGATGGTTGCTACACAAAAGTACTCATCAATCCCAGAAAAAAAAATACAGCTTGATAATCAGCTTCTGTAAGCTGGCACTTCAGCATTACATGCAGAAGAGTTCCAGTGGTTCCAGTGAACACAGTTCTTCTGGTGCGCTTCAAATGCTATGAAGTCACTGAAGGATGGAAGAATAATTGTCAAGTAAAACAAGTTTTAATGAACCTCTGAAAGGAAAAGTTAGATTTATCTGCTAATTCAATAGAGCCCAAGGGGAAGTTCAAAACAAAGAAACACAAACACAACAACACAAAACCAAAACCAACCCCCAACCAAAAAAAAGACAGAAGCAACCATGCATGTACTCTGTTCTCTACAAAATGAAAACACAGATAAAGGAAAAAAAACCAGCACAATATGGAAAGCAGTGAGTACAGTTATAACAGTATAAGTTGTTACACTGCTTTTAAGACAGATTTTTTTTCTTGTACAAAAAAAATGTTTTTCTTGAAACATATGCAGTTTTAGTCTCGATTTTCTGCAGCAAGGCAAAAGCAAATTAAGCTGGAACTTGATAATGTACCATATGCTTTTCAGAAACAGAAGTGTCAGAACCAAAACCAAGGAAAAGCATTTAGTAATCCAGATTACATCTTCACCATTATATTTCTGCTGTGACTCCATGTATACAAACAAACTGAAAGCCAAAAAAAGGGATTCTCGAAATTATTTCATTTGTTTTTATACCCATCTATTACTCTGCTGACTGAAGGCTTCCTCCTATGGCAACAGGTTAAAAATAACTTTAAGATTAGAAGTTCCAATATTTAACCAAGAAATTTGATTTAGAAATATTAACTTGTACATTTGATGCCAAATATCTATTTCAATTTGAAGAATTTACACTTAAACTCAGTATATATGTATATACACACACAGACACATACTAAATATATATATATTAATATATATACACACACAGAATGGGATTTTTGACAATCCCACTAAGCATCTAAACTTCTGAAGAAAGTCTGGAGGATAAGCAAGCAGCTTCCCATGCTACAAGTATTACTGTATCACTATACCTTGCTGAGAAATAAAGCTGACTGAAGGTCAAACACTGTGTGCCATTGCACAAAGAAAAGGAAACGGTTAACAGGTATTGGGCTAATTTGAGAGTGGTATCTACATTTTTGGTAATAAAGGAGACCACAGTTATATAGGGATGTCTCACTCCACAGCTGTTGTAGTGGGGAGGTGGAGAGAAGGCGTAGAACTCCAGGGTTGCTGCAAAATTGTGTCAGTAATTTACTGATTTGTCTTGGAATAGCACTGGGTGCTTCAGAAACTTTCCAAAACAATTTAACATCAGTCTAATATCAAGAAAACAAAGTGTCTGTTAAAGAAAGCAGTTTGAACTCTTGCCTCCTCATTTTCCTCTCAATCATGAATTTACCTCCCCTCACTATATCAGGGCTCATGTCAAACACATCCTTCCTGTCCAGCCTCAGCAAAGCCTCTCCATGGTAGTTACCCTTACATGAAAAACCCTCAAGCATATCTGTCCTCATCCATGTTTTCAACTCCTATGGATCTTCTCCATTCCTCATCCACAACCTCACTCACCACCAAGACAAAGACCACGTTATCCACTCAGGTTGAACACAGTGACGAGAAGGTGCAAAAGCAGGACCCCTGGGCTTAATATGAGAGGGAAGAGCTAACGGGCTTGGTCTTTGCTTTTTCTTTTCCCCAGTTTTGTCCTACGAAACTAACAGCACTCCCTTGTTCTGTGGGACACAGAATGAAGCGGCCTCCCACAGCAGCACATGAACATCCACACAGTTTAAGTCCCCATGTTTTCTGCCTGAACAGGTGCGTTCCTCTAACTTCGTGGATTGTTTTAAAACATGGTGGAAAGTTACAGCTTTAACCCGATCAGATGCTTCCACTATTTGAAGCATATGACCTTTCATCTTAACATGTTCAAATATTTGCACTGCTATTTCACATTTAAACTGCTAGCAGAACTTCAAGTACTTGAAAAAGATTATCTTGAAGATATTAACTGTTCTAGAAAAGTACTGAATGGTCTATATCCATCTGGTAACTCAGTTATGCAGTTTATACAACTTAAATCACAATAATTATCATAGTTAATTCTGATAAGATGCAAAAAGGGTGGAAATGATTAAAAAGATCCTTAGGTGTTTCACAACTGAACAAAAACTTGCAAGTTCTAGGATGCGGTTAACTAGTCTAACACAGGAAATACCAAAATGTAAACAAAATATTTAAATACAAAATTTTATACTAGATTTTGATAGATTTTTTTCAGTCAGGACTGGATAAAAGTAAACAGAATAGCTATAGTCCAACCTACATAAAACGAAGACAGAAGAACATGTGCATTTATTTACGTGTACAAAACTGCTCTGAATTTTGATTGTGGGAACACATTCTGTCAGCCCTATGGATTATGCAATTCAACACCACAATGCTGTTACAAAAGAAACTGGAGAAGTAGTTTTCATATTTTAAGGAAGTAACCCCTACAGAATGTGTGTATTGTAGCTAATAGGAGACTTTCAGAAAAATAAGCAACTCCATCATGAAGGCAAAAGTCTTCTCACTTCTCATAGCTTCAAAGTTACAAGGGAAGAAAAAAAAATATAAATGAACTAATATTCTGGTTTAAATATTTAAAAAAGAAAAAGGCTCAGAATTATGTGTTGTATGTGATAAGATCACATTTCATTTGGAAGTATATGCTACTTTCATTAGCATACCATGTAAAACAAACAAATAATTTTAAGACCCTTATAAATCAATAATGGCCTGCCTGACCTTTCTGTGGCCCACATCTTAAGTGGGCCACCTTGACAGAGTAAACAGTAACTGCAGTTCTGGATTTCTTATATTTGAGACATAAAAGTATCTTCTACTTAGTGATGGCTTTCAAATCACCAGATGCAAAAAGGGTTTCCAGTAAACTTTCCTGCAACTGAACAAATGCATTTGCAGATTCTTCATGACTCACGTATCAGATGTGAAAGAAGGACAGAAAATGAAAGTCACAACTTTCACTAGACATTGTGTAACACAAAAAACTAGACAACATTGTGGTATAACCGCTAGTTATCATAAAATGAAGAAAGAAACTTACTTTATTGATGATTGAGAATCTGTCCAATACTTTCTGAAGATTCTATTTTTTTCTTTTTTTAAAATAAACACTACCACTAGTAGTTCTACTTTAGACAGGATTCTTAATGAGCAACTTTATTTTTTTTTTTAATAAAAGGACATCAACAGCATATACAATGTTTCTCCCTTAAGAAATTAATGAAACCCCTAGAAATTCACTTCTCTGAATAAATTCTTTGCTTGTTTTCCAGCTTTAACCTTGCTCAGCACAAGAAAGCGAGACAACATTTTAATGAAAAAGTATCCCCAAAAGAACATTTAAGCTTGTACCTGCCTGAATATTTTGCACCATTACAGAGTAAGCCTGACAGCACAGCTTGATAGTCTTATTTTTGGGGAAGGAGAACAAGTAACTCAGTCTCAACTATCTTTGAAAGGTCAGGGTGATTAGGGGAGGTACCAAAGGACTGGAAGAAAGCAAATGTCACTGGAATCTTCAAAAAAAGGGCAAGGAAGAGGATCCAGGGAGCTACAAGCCAGTCAACATCACCTTCAACTCTAGGAAGATAAGTGAGCAAATCTTCCCAGAAGCCATTTCCAAACACCTTAAAGATAAAAAGGTGACTGGGAATAGTCAGCATGGATTCACAAAGCGGAAATCACACCTGAACAAACCTGGAAGGCCTACAATTAAACTTCTAGCTTGGTGAATGAGGGGAGAGCAGTAGATACTGTTTATCATGACTTTAGCAAGCCTTTGTTCTGGAATGTTCTGTCCATACATTCATTTAAAAAGATTTATCAGCTCTTTCTATGTATTCAAGCTTCCCCCACATCGTGAAGGTCTCACTGCATCTCATCTCATTAACTGTTGCAGTCCATTCTCTAGTCTCATTTTAAAGCTCTGCATTTTTACCCTACAAATTAATTCCCCTTTGTGATTAATAATTATTTCTTCTGCATAAAGATCAAGCATGGGAATAGCAGACTATAAGGGACTTCCCTAGATCATTGGGTCCAGCCTCTTGCTACCACAGTCAGTGATCTCTAAAATCATTCAGATACCTCACACCACTTAATTTTTTACTCATTTTCTGCCATCAGAAGGTGCTTCAGAACTGTGCTTTTCTGGGGCTTAAAATATTCTTCCTAGGTTAAAGATATGGAGAATGCAATATTTTTGTCAATGTCTCTTCCTCACTGGAGTTCACCTTTCTCAAGTATTCTGAAACCATAATCATAAGTTTTTCTATTGCCTTGACTGGTTTTGTCTCAAAAAACATTTGAAGTGTCCAGGCAGACACTAACATACAAAAGCAAGTCCCACCATTCAAGATACCCATTTGTAAGCAAGTGCCAGGCTAGAGGCCACAGAGTTGTTAGTACATGTGCCTGAGTTGGTAAGATCTACCATATGGGAAATTTTATTACCCTTAACAAGGTCACATGGTTATGTAAATATATAGCTTCCAAATTAAGACTCAAGTATGCCTAGACAGCTTGCAAGATGTTCAGTCCCATTCTTCTATGGAGACATACAAGATAGGTTTTCTGCTTCATACTCCTTACAAGTCTCTTCTCTGCACCAGCTCTCTACCTTCACTTTGATCTCTAAAACACATGCATGACCAAACATGCACAAAAATATTCCAGATGAAGGCTCACCATCTTTTACAGCGTCAATATGTCAATGATGCTGTTGGAAGTATTAAAAAGCGATATTTCAGTTTCCTTACCTGTTGTGCTCCATCCCCACTAACAATGGGGGAAGTTAGAAGAGGGATTTCACTACTTATAATCGAAGTGGTATCCAGTAACGGTGGATGTTCTGCCATCATTGATGGTACACTTATTCACAAGATCACCTGCAAAAAAAGAGATACTCAAATGGTTGAGCTACATAAATATTACTGAAGAATCACCTTTAAAAAACCACCTCACTTAAAAAAATATATTATGAAATTAGACACCTTTAGAAAGTATATTTCCACACAATTCCAGCAATCACATCAATTTGAAGATGTCTTTCGCCAGCTGGAGCAAGCCTTATGCAGAGGGTGGGTTTAGATCCCCTCTAGTGGCTGAACTTTAGAAGAAGATACATCACAGCCTTGAGCTAACAAACCCGAATCTTTTAACTTTCATTATAAACCAAGACTTTATCTAAGTTTGACTGACAAAGTGCCTACTGGGGAAGGGAAGGGTGGGAGGAAGTGCAATTGCCTTAGAACTTATATGTATAGTGCTCCTCTTCATATGAAACCAGTAAAAAAAAAAACAAACTAGTTTCTTAAAAAACAAAACCACCAAAAATATTACTTAATTTTGCTACTATTATAATTAACAAAACACTTGTTTTAGGAATAACTACTTACTAGGAAACTTTCACTTGTATCTCACTTGAACAACAACCAAATCATCTTCACAATCTGACATTTCTTTACTTTTAAAATGTATTAGACCTAGAATAAAAACTGCGTCATTTTGATGACCAGTGGCCCTTTAATAGTTTTACCAGAAGCTAAAATCTAAGGAAGAAAAAAAAAAAAAAAGGAAGTTATGTCTGCACACAAAGTTATAATTCTCATAACTATACTAAGAACAAGCCCTCGCTAGCACACAGTGTATAGTTACATGAAATCTGCTTACAAGAAAAAAAGCCACCCAGACAGGAGGCCCATGAAAGCAGTGATCCACTTCAACTCTGATCAGAGTCAAGTAACAGCATAACAGAAAGCAAGATTCAGTCAAGCATTCCTTTCAATTACATTAGAAGTCATAAGTAATGTGTTTTATGGTATTTTGCGTGTTAGTGCTATAGGAAGAATGGATGGAAAAAGCTGAAGATTACCATTTTTCCATGCTGGAAATACATACTGCAAATTTAATAAGCTGCTTTTGAAATAGTATTTAATTTTGTTTAAAAAAAATAAAAAAACACAACCAAAAAACCACAAACAAAACAAAAAACCCAAAACCTTAAGTCATAATGGTTTAGTGTACTGGTCTTAACTCCATCCTAGCCAGACTCCCTACTTTTTTTTTTTTGAGGGCACAGAGGAGACGTGGGGGGTGGGGTTGGACAGAGGGAAATCAACAAGAATAGAGAAATTGATATTTCTTAACAAAAAGATGGAAAGAATTCACTAGAGGTGAATGGTACATTCAGTATTTGCACAAGTTAATCACATTTTGCATCTGAAAACAGTGCTTAACGTCAAACACAGACAAAGATTAAGCTGAGAATAAGCTTGTGTAGTATTTCTAAAGCAGAACTGCCTCTCTTAGCCAGCACTTAAGAGTAGCCTGGTAAAAACAAGTAGGTACAATTTTACAGCTACACAGCCTGACAATCAGCAGAGATGTTTACTTGTTACAGCATATAAAACTTACTGCAAATGCAGAGATACCAAACAAAATCCAAGAAGTGATAAAGTCAGCTTAATGACACTGACTTTGGTACCAAGTTCTAGAGATGATATCTGGTTAACTAATAGAGCTGCTGCTGTTACAGCTTACTACTCAGCATTCTCTAAAACTATCTCCATCCCATCCAGCTGACTGCTTTTACTTGTTTGTCCCTCTAAGGCCAATGATGTTGTATACCTGCCATGGGCTGAAATCAGTGCTGCCAGGAAAATAAGAGTCACACAGAACAAAAGCTTCACATTTTCTAGAAAATGCATTAACAAAGCACTATAAGCCTCTCCTACAGCTATACATATACAGCATGATTTAGCTATAGCCATACTGAAGGCTGTCCTACTATAAAACTTAGAATTTGGAAAAAGGGTATTCTGAGATTATTTTAGAGGCTTCATTCACTTTCCTGGTATATTTGGCAAAGATTAAAGTTGTGAAAAAAAAAAAAAAAAACCCTCTAGGTTAAAACACTTTGAAACCTAACTATGACTACTTAAGAATTCATCGCCACTTATGCCAAGTCATTTATACCTGCTTAGCCAGACTGATCAGTCTCACAAGCAATGAGGACAGAGTTTTATATTCCTACCTTATTTTAAAAGGTTTTCCACTCATCAGAAAAATCCTCCAGGCTACAGTCAGTGTGCACCGCTTCTGCAGGTGGCAGAGGGCTGATGAAAGTTACTTGGATCATCTTGCAAGTCAGTAAGTTTGATGGTGAACTTCCCAGGATATTATTCAATGACTGTTTTATGCAAAATGAATGCCCGGCCTGGAAGCATGGGTTACAATCAAGGCATTCCTCCTTCCACAATAGCTACAACCAGGCTTGCTCCTGCATGATCTCTTGATCTTACAGCTCCAAATATTTTGCACTCCTATGTAAAGTGTCACAGGCAAAAAGGTAGTTTCAATACTCCAAGACATAACACAACACACTGCCAGACTAAGCTGGCTTGATTTTCCCCAGGTTTGAGTTGAATCCAGGTCATTATTCCCAATCCACCCTGTTAACGACTGATGTCTTATATAAGGAAGCACTAACCTCCTTTATCACACACAATGACTTTTGACTGAATTCGTAACTTACAATGCACTCAGTGCTATCATCATTTCTTAGGCATAAACCAAAGCAGGTCTATCAAATTGGATACCAGTAAGAATGAAACATAACCCAAACTGACTCAAATATGACTGTCAAGACAACTTGTTCAGACAACTTTTTCGACCCTTCCAAAAGAGAAGCAGTTCTGGACATATGTAATATTTGGTTTCAGGTACATTCATTCATTCATTCTCTCGCATAGGTGTTTAATGATTTGATTTGCACACAAATTGGGTTCCCCCAGGCACCTGAGTGCTTAGGTGGGTATCCCACCTTTGGCACACAGACTTCAGCACTTTAACTGGAACATGGCTAGATTTTATGTCTGGATCCAACCATTTGATTTATTCTGGACATGAAGCATGGTGCTCATGGCTCATCAATAAACCCTGACAGGAGGTACTGGGTATAGTGTTATTCTTGACACCTTCTACAACAATAAAAGTGCTACCTGTCAGACTGTGTAATCAATCTAGGGAAAAAATAAAACAATGCTTTCTTGACAATACAATATTAGATTTCTCTGCAATGCCACTGAACTAGTCTTGAAGACTAAAGGTTTAAACTTCACACCAATGTGGGCCTACACTACACCTATCATCAAATGCCTTTTGCCTATCAGTAGTCAAGATGCAGCTATTTGTAGAAGTCAGTGTGTATAACCTGGTCAGACAGTACAACATGGTATGTTCACCAGTTGCAGGTGCCTTTTCTTTTTAGCTATGAGGACAAATGAAGACAAGGATTAGAAAAGGGCAAGTACTGTGTGGCAGAAGAAGGAGAAGTCAGATAAAATGGACAAAAAGGTTGGCATCAAAATACGCACAAGTGATCAATAAACATATCTTGGAAATAAATACCACTATATCACATTTGATGCAAGGATATCAAATGAGCACAGAGAGAGCTTTTAAATCAGCAGACCCAGACAGCTTGCATTTAAGACTTGTAGAAGGAGAGACCTACCTAGATCTCTGAAAAAGACTTGCAAATAACTTGAGTCCTGGGACAGTCAGAGTTCTGGAAGAAAACTACAAGTCTTGCATTAAATACTCTATTGTAAAAGGGCAAATGGGACAATCAAGGCCTGTTTAGCCAACAGCAATCTAAGACCAAATAAAAGTTAATAGTTGACACTGGATATTATTTGTAAAGAATTAACAGACAAGTATGACTAATGGAAAAAAGCTTATCCAATTAACTTGATGAGAATCTTCTGGTGGAGTGTATTACTGATAAAGGTACTATTAAGAGAACTGGAAAAAACAACTTAAACCTTATTTGGCGTTATACAACATTTCAATAAAAACACAACAGCTATTACATGGATTAAAATTGGACAGACAGCCCTTAAATGTTAATAGTTGTTGAGTATGTGAATTTCCAATAGGCAAGGAAGGTATCAGTTCTTGGCTTCTCATTACAGAACATGTTTTAAATTCAGCTCTCAGGAGGAGAAAAAAAAATGAAGTCAGAAGGAAGTCTGGAAAAGACAAATCATGACAGCGATTACAGACAGAGTAATTTTACTCCACTAAAACAGCATGAATAGCTTAAAAAGCTAGGCATAACAAAAGATTTTAATACATAAGGTATAGGTATTCTTTCTAAAACAAAAAAGAATGAACTCAATCCTGTGAAGGGTTGATTCTGAAATGGATTGAATACAAGTGGACAGCCAAACACAAGCTCCCCCAAAGGCTTCCATCTACATCTACAGGTGCACCTCACTTAGCAACAAGGAGGATATTTTTCCTGCCTCTGGCTGCAAATAACTACAGTCTCAACTGGAATAATGTGACAAGCTTTGTCTCCAATTTGCTGACTTAAAAGTATCAATAGCTGTCGAGAAGAGTAGTACAGGTAACTACAACTTCTTGAAAATATTGTTCCATGTTGAAAATACAGAAAGCAAAGCATGTGCATACTGTGATTTCAGCCTTACTCCACATAGAACTGCTCTGGACAATTTAGTTGTCTTCCAGCTCCATCTAGTTTCCCAATATACTCAGGATTTAGTCTTGAAAAGGACATGAGAAAAACAGTTCATGTTTGGACAACAGGTAGGGCTCAGCCTGCAGAGCCAGTTCAAACAATTCACTAGCCCATTGTCAGATTTCCTGCACCACTGAAACAGATGCAGCAGCCATCAGAAGCAGTAAAATAACATGTGGGATACAGCTAAGGATTTATTTAAAGCCAACTCCCTACACCATTCTTGTCGACATATTAAAAGAGACCAGACAAGGAATTGACGACACATTAGATGAATAGATAGGTAACACACTGTTGCTAAGCACAGAAACAGCTGAGAAGTCATTTTCTACTGGTGGATTAAAGACATGGTTATTTAGAAGTCTATACTGACTCCTGCACAGCAACAACTGCTGCATGACTATCTCATTTCTCTTCTTGCTACTGAATATACCAAACTAGTAGCAGACATTTGAAGTGTAGTTCAGGATTGCTAACTCAGCAGATGCTGTTCTTTCAAAATCTGCACTGAGTCTGTCCTAAGATGTGGGGAAAGTAAAAGATCTCCTGAGATTTCAGCTCGGGTAAGTTAATGCTTTTTACGAGACATAAATAACAAACCATCTATTCCCCACTATCCTAACTGAACTGCCATTCATTTTCCTTATCACCATTTGAATTTGAAAGACTTTGAAAGATTTTTCTGAAGGCTGTCAAAGCTGAAGCAAAGTGAAGGCATCTAAATTTACTGGATATTGTTTGTTTAGACCAGGGGTATCAAACTGATTTTCACTGGGGGCCACATCAGCCTCGCAGTTGCCTTCAAAGGGTTGAATGTAATCTTAGGACTGGATAAATGTAACCACTCCTACATTTATACAGTCCTGAAATTACATTCGGCCCTTTGAAGACAACCATGAGGCTGACGTGGGCCCCAGTGAAAATCAGTTTGACACCCCCGGTGTAGAGACTCCAAACTTCTGCCTGAGGAAGCACTGAGGAATGAATTACACTAACAAGCCAAAAGGCTCAAATACTGAGTTCTAGTCAATAGTACAGTAAGCAAGTTTGCCTTCCTGAACTGTAATAACAATTTAACTCAAACCTTAAATGCCTTCAGAGTTGGTTCTTTTAATGTTTCCGTGGCATTACTCTTTAAAGAGTCATCTCTCTAAGGACATATGCAACTCTGCTTTTCTCTCAGTCAGTTGTTCATTAAGGCTTAAAGCGTATCATAAGGGTGAGATCATTGGGCCTCCGCACATGCAAAGGATCAGCATTTCCATCTCCAAGAGACTAGCAGCTGATCTCTGAAAACACATCAGCATTAAATCAGCTGGATCACCAAGGTAAAACAACACGATTCAGCAGCACATGTCCTCATGGCAAGGAAAGCTAACAGCACAGTGCGCCGAGCGAGACTGTCGTTCCCTACTACTCAACATTTACAAGGTGGCATCTGGAATATCATGTCCAGTTTTGCTCTTCCCAGTCACCACCTCCTCCCCAGTATAAGAGAGATGCCACAGACTGTTCCTGGGCTCACAGAATCACACACAGAATCACACAGAATTGGCTAGGTTGGAAAAGACCTCAGAGATCATCAAGTCCAACCCTTGGTCCAACTTCAGCCCATTTACTAGATCATGGCACTAAGAGCCATGTCCAATCTCAGTTTAAAAACCTCCAGGGACAGTGAGTCCACCACCTCCCTAGGCAGGCCATTCCAATGCCTGATCACTCTTTCCGTAAAGAACTTCTTCCTAATATCCAGCCTAAACTTCCCCTGGCAGAGTTTAAGCCCATGTCCCCTTGTCCTATTGCTAACTGCCTGGGAGAAGAGACCAGTTCCCACCTGGCTATAACTTCCCTTCAGGTAGTTATAGAGAGCAATGAGGTCACCTCTAAGCCTCCTCCTCTCCAGGCTGAACAACCCCAGCTCCCTCAGCCTCTCACCATAGGTCATGTGCTCAAGTCCCTTTACCAGTCTTGTTGCTCTTCTCTGGACCCGCTCCAGCACCTCAATATCCCTCCTGAACTGAGGGGCCCAGAACTGAACACAATACTCCAGGTGTGGCCTCACCAATGCAGAGTACAGGGGAAGGATCACTTCCCTTGTCCTGCTGACCACACTATTTTTGATACAGGCCAGGATACCATTGGCCTTCTTGGCCACCTGGGCACACTGTTGGCTCATGTTGAGCTTGCTGTCAATCAGTACCCCCAGGTCCCTTTCTGTCTGGCTGCTCTCCAGCCACTCTGTGCCCAGCCTGTAGCGCTGAAGGGGGTTGTTGTGGCCAAAGTGCAGGACCCGGCACTTGGCCTTGTTGAACTTCATCCCATTGGAATCAGCCCATTTTTCCAGTCTATCCAGATCTCTTTGCAGAGCCCTCCTGCCTTCCAGCAGGTCAACACTGCCCCCCAACTTGGTGTCATCAGCAAATTTGCTGATGGTGGTCTCAATCCCCTCATCTAAATCATCAATAAAGATGTTAAACAGGACTGGACCCAACACTGACCCCTGGGGGACACCACTAGTGACTGGCCGCCAGCTAGATGCAGCCCCATTTACCAGCACTCTCTGGGCCCGGCCCTCCAGCCAGTTCTTAACCCAGCAGAGAGTGCACTTGTCCAAGCCATGGGCTATCAGCTTTTGAAGGAGTATATTATGGGAGACAGTGTCAAAGGCTTTGCTGAAGTCTAGATAGATCACATCTACAGCTTTCCCCTCATCCACTAGGTGGGTCACCTGATCATAAAAGGAAATCAGGTTGGTCAGACAGGACCTGCCCCTCCTAAACCCATGCTGGCTGGGTCTGATCCCTGGTCCATCCTGGAGGTGCTGTGTGATTGCATTCAGGATGATCTGCTCCATCACCCTGCCAGGCACCGAGGTCAGGCTGACAGGCCTCAAGTCCATGAAAGACAGGGAGGAGTTAAGAGCACTAGAGCAGCCAGGGGCTGCACTAGAGCAGCCAGGGGCTGCACTAGAGCAGCCAGGGGCTGCACTAGAGCAGCCAGGGGCTGCATCCTGCCACCTGAAGGATGTTTATTAAGAGGCCTTAAATCAAGCTCTTCTTGGAGGGAGGCAGCAGAAGTACAAGTAGTGAGGGACACATGCTGCACCACTGGAAATTCTGTCTGGCCTTAAGAAAAAAAAAAAAAAAAAAAAAAGACATATTCACAATGACAGTGGTATAGCACTGACATAGGTTGCCCTTACAGGTCGCAAAAAAAAAAAAAAAAAACCAAACCAACCAACCCACACACACAAAACACAAAAAAAACCACAACAACAATTCCACTCCCCCCCCCCCCCGCCTCAGTCTTGCGGATCAGTGGTCCCCCAAGCAGGAGGTGCACAAGACAGTCCCTTGAGGTATGGGAATAAAATATTTTTTGTCACTGATAAATCAAAAAATATTTTAAAATAGCATTTTTCATCTTCATCTCATCCTTTTTTTGGTGTATGCTTTATAAAGTACTGCTTTATAATGTACTCCTCAGTTCCAGAAGGACAGGGAACTGCTGGAGAGAGTCCAGCATAGGGCAACAAAGATGATTAAGGGAGTGGAGCATCTCCCTTATGCGGAAAGGCTAAGGGAGCTGGGGCTCTTTAGCTTGGAGAAGAGGAGACTGAGGGGTGACCTCATTAATGTTTACAAATATATAAAGGGTGAGTGTCATGAGGATGGAGCCAGGCTCTTCTCAGTGACAACCAATGGTAAGACAAGGGGCAATGGGTGCAAACTGGAACACAAGAGGTTCCACTTAAATTTGAGAAGCTTCTCAGTGAGGGTAATAGACACTGGAACAGGCTGCCCAGGGAAGCTGTGGAATCTCCTTCTCTGAAGACATTCAAAACCTGCCTGGATGCCTTGCTGTGTAACCTCACCTGGGTGTTCCTGCTCTGGCAGGAGGACTGGACTAGATGATCTTTCGAGGTCCCTTCCAATCCCTATAATCCTGTGATACTATATTAGTAGAGTAGTGCATGTATATAATTTAAAAATATACAAATATTGGAGGTGCAGGCTCAAAACGTCTTTAGTGATGGGGTGTGTGATCCAAAAAGTTTGGAGAACCACTGCTGTAGAAAGCCAAAACCTGGCCATGCCAGGTCCTGAAAAAGGGCCGTTCTTGGCAATCTTCAAAGGCCCCTACTGAGCTGAATTCTTCTATGAATTCCAGAGTATTAGTCAATCAAAATATGACATGTGATGCCAAAGTTAAATTGTTGTCAGTAGACTGGAACCCAGAGAGAGGAGAGCAGTTTTGTCTTCCAAGCTGTCAGATTCCCAACTCAGAATTTCAAAGTAACAATGACAGTGCTGATCAAAATTCAAACTCGCAGACTTGAAGTTCAAACTTCAGAAGACTCACCCATAGAATTGTCCGTAACAGAAATACTTTATACTTGGACCTTTCTCCTAAGAAAAGGAGGAAAGCTGCATTATAGGATGATCACAAATTAAAAAGAGTTATACTTTTGTATTAAAAACATAACACAAACAGGCTTTCCATTTTGGTTGGGCTGTAGGCACTAATATGATTAAGTGCAGTGATAGCTAGTAACAATGCTATGTACAAAAAAAACCCCCAAAACCTAAGGAGGACTCCTTTCCTAGAAATGCACTGCTTCTGGTTATCGAGTTTGATACAAAACACAATTAATTGTTTACCCCACAACTGGTTTCTGTGGTGCCTATTGATGGAGAAACTTGCATCCCTGCTTCTTCCTTAGTTTTTGTGATTTAGAGTGCCAGCAACAGATACCCAGAGCCTGGAGAAGGATCACAGGTCAGCAGGGGAGCACCTGAAGATCAGCCCAAAGGAATTCCAGACATACCAGCACGTCAGCCTGGAGAAGAGAAGACTCCAGGGAGACCAGCAGCCTTCCAAGAAGAGAAGACTCCAGGGAGACCAGCAGCCTTCCAATACCTAAAGGGGGCCTACAAGAAAGCTGGAGAGGGACTTTTACATGGGCATGTTGTGATAGGACAAGGAACAATGGCTTTAAAATGAAAGAGGAAAAGTTTAGATTAGATATAAGGAAGAAATTCATCATTATGAGGGTGGTAAAGGACTGGAACAGGCTGTCCAGAGAATCTGTGGCTGCCCCATCCCTGGAAGTGTTCAAGGCCAGGTTGGATGGGGTTTTGAGCAACCTGGTTTAGTGGAAGGTGCACCCTCCTTATGGCAGGGGGGTTGGAACTAGATGATCTTTTAAGGTGTCTTCCAACCCAAACCATCCTATGATTCTCCTCTACCTACCTACTTATCACAATACTCAATACTCTTTCAGATCCTAATTCTGTCAAATCTGGTGACCAACAAATACAAACAGATTTATTATTACAGAGGGCCATTCATAAGAGCCTTGATTCTACACAACACACAGATGGAAGATCAAGCAGGGACAAGACAAAAACACCTAACACAGAAAGGTGCAGCATAAGGAACATGCTCAATGAAAGCAATACTAAATGCTTCCAAACCGCATGTTGCTATTACATGAAAAGTCATAAACCCAGTGCCATTCCACAATTTCTTTGTCAGTAGTGCAGTTTCATACACGCTTCAGCCTGTATCATGTTACAGCTGCCAACCTGCAGTTGCCAGAAGGTGCATTTTCCCTGCGGGCTCGGTCCAGCAGCACAGGTGTGCATTCCTCTCTCACCAGGGTCCTCCTGCAGCTCGCCTCCTCCAGAACCACGGGCAATACTCATCCCCAGGTCCAGACAACTTCCAATGAGAAGGAAAAGCTTCTCTGAACAGGAGACAACACTTTCTTGGTTCTGCCAAAGACCAAGGAATAAGCTTCCAGAACCAAAAAGACCACAAAACCATAATTCAATGCTACTGTATGAAATGCTTTGATTTTGCCTTCTCCAATGTGAAAACAGCAGAATTGCTTCAAAAAGAAATCTCTTTCAAACAGCTAAAGTAAGAAAGCCTTGTTTTATTTAGAGCCTCTTCAAGAAGAGTAGAGTAGTGACTCTTCAAGAAGATGCAAGCTACTATTTAAATTTTTCCTGTGATTGAGTTATTTAAAAGTACTCACTATGTCCATTCTTTAGTGCCTATTGTGACATAAGTCTATTCTTTGTTATTTCATATAGTCCTTAAAAGATATCTCCTGCCTGACAATTTGAGACATGTAAAAATTACTATTGTGATTCCTTACAATCTGTCAAATTGTCCATCCAGTTCAGAAGTAATCAGACAAGAATAGACAAATACTAGTGCCAAAGAGGTACAAATATGCTAAAACAAGGAAAATTCTAGAAACAAAATACACCAATGCCTCCCTAGGGTGAAGAGGAAAAAACAAAGTGTATGCAACACATGTCAGTTATGTCACTTAATGCAGTACTACAAAAAGCTCAAATACAGTAATGTAGCTGATACAGAAATGTATTAGAGTATAACTACTCAGAGATCCATAAGGTTGTAGCTGAGCTATTAAAGTTACAAAGCACGCTGAAGAGTTCTGTGTTTAAGTAACAGAATTGAGCAGAATGATTTTCATTTTTTCCCCCCATACATTTACCATATTTTCCAGTCACATAGTTTCGGATGTGGAAACTACAGTATACCAGCTTTTCTTTTTCAATTCTGAACCAATTTCAATTTATATGCAGTTTATTTTTAAAAGAGTGCTTTGTTCTTTATTTTTCCTGCTTTAGAAAAGTGTTTCCTGGAAAATTTATTGAAACATTTTCCAACAGAACAGAGAAATGTTATTTCTTGTTAGAAGAAAGGCACTCTGTGGAACACCTCTACTGCACTAATTTGATAATCTCCCTTTAAGTAAAGTGAAACCGAAATTGCCATTCCCTTCAGTTCCATTGTTCATAATACAGAAGTTGCAGGTAGGTCATACACAAAAATTATTTTTAAAGTATAGTTTCCATAGGTAATACATAAAAATTATTTTAAAAGTATAGTTTTGTAAAGTAAATCAACAAAGTTGGTGTCTGACATTCACTAGAAACTGTAAATCAAAATAGTTTAAAAATATATGCAAAATGTTTTAATAAGCACTGGAACTCCCTGTAGGAAAAAGGAATCTACAGCCTCTACCATAGAAATGGAAATATTTCAACTCTAGCTCTCAAGTGGCATCACAGACACTCACTAAACACAATTCTCAAAGAAGTCTGAGAAACATGACACATGCCTCTGTTCACACTGTGTTACCACTGGATGGCAAACACTAAAAGTTGCAAAATGAATGCAACACAGAAAATACTGACTGATAAGCAAATGCAAGTAGCGCTTGAATAGCCAAAATAGTTGCTGGTTCTCACTCCAGATAGTTCCTGCCTATTCTTCTCAAGACAAGAATTGTCCAGCCACACAATAGTAAACCTTAGCATTGTGGGAGTTAAGTGCATTATAGTAAATCAATACTTCCTTCAGGTTGCCTTCATACTCCAGGCTGTGAACTGCAATGATTTAGGCGCAATTTCAAATGCACTTCATGCATTCATGTCATTGGTACTATAACCTACACAAGAATGCATAGTAGATAATCGGAAACACTGCAGCTGTTCAAGCTAAATGGATTCGTATTTGTGAGCCAGCATGAATCTGAGCCAAAGAAGCTAAGGTCTTACTAGTCACTGGAGTAGAAAACTAAAATTTTGAAGGTGACGACTACATATAGAAGAACATGACACTGATAAATGAGTCATCTGGAAAGGCACAACATGTTCATGGACACTCAGCATCTTTCATGTTGTCCAGCAGCACAACTGTTAAATGTTTGACTGTACCTAACAAGAGTAGTGCAATGGAGACTACATGAAAACACCGCATCCTGGTTTTAAACATTATTATCATCATTAGATTCCTAAAGATGAGTCTAGGGTCCTTATCTGGATGAAGTACATATAACTTGAAGTTGTTGCATAAGAAGAATTCAGTACTTTCCAACTATTTGCCACTCCCTCTTACACCTTCAAAGAAGAGAAGCCTAAACTGGTTCTGTAACTTTCAGGAAGTGATAAGTGTAACCATATCACAAATGAGAATGAATCTTTTATTTTTACTCAGAACTAATTTGATAGTGTGCATTAGAAAGAAGTGCATTGTCAGCACCTAAGTGCAAACTTAAGCCTAGTCTTTAGCAGGTTCATCAATCTGATTCACTGCCCCACGTTGCCTGGGTGCTACATGGCGGCCTTGCAACTTCCTTCTAGATATTCTTGGGAAGCATCCTCAAAAAGAAAGGAGGAGAGTGAACTGCATAGTGTAGTTTTTTGCACCACTTATAAAGATGTCCAATGCAATTCTGCTTTATTTATTCTACACTGATCTAAACTATGTGGCTGTTTTGTTTAACATTCCTGTTATTTTCAAGAGCTTCCTTAAATCCTCCTAGTTTTACTTTTTTTACCAGCTAAATTAGGTTCTTCTAAGCTTCTGCCAGGACTGAATTTCCTTCAGTTTATTTTCTGGAAAATCGCATGGGTTCAAAAACAGCTTGGCCCTTGCAGTTAACCATTGTTCTTGCCTTCATTTCTGCTGAAGAACATGCTTTTTTTTTTTTTTGAGAAAAGCAAATTCAATGCAAAAAATCAAGCTACTTTTTCATTTGTTATCGACTGCCTCTTTTCAGTAATTATGAGTAGTGGGACAAATTTTCAAATTAATTTTTCATATGATTCCTTTAAGGCAAACTAAAACCATGGATTTATCTTTTTTATGTGATGCAAATGGTCAGTGAGATAAATTAATTGCACAGACAGCTGCCAGTGTTGGAACTACAAAGAGTGCACGATTCAAGGAGAACGAGTAGCTTTTAAAGAACTCTTACTGAAAAAGCGTTTTTCCTGTTCATTCTGAAAAATGAAAACTATGCTGTCCAAATGCAAGATGGCACAGGACTGATGAGGCTATAAGTCTAACAGATCCTAAAATTTCTCTCTACTGATTTTTTTTTTTTTAAACCTATAAGTCTCCGCTTCCCTAAGGAACCGGATAATAGCACAGAACATGACAAGGCAAAACAGGCATATAGAAACCACTTCCCAAGACTAAGAATCCACCAAAACCAAGGTGTTTTGAGGCCTAACAAACATGTTCTTTTATGAAGACTTTAAACTGCTCTAAGTCATTTCTCTTAAACTGTACCAGTCTCTCCCACTTGCACCACTGCAAGCAACTGGTCAACAACACAGTGAATTAAACTGGAGGACAGAAGTAGTTAGAAGTTAATCTTCAAAAAACTGGTCAGTTTTAAGTGGAAAGGAACTGCTCCTTCCAATGTCAATGCATAGCATTCATGAAGCTACAGAGCACAGAATCACAGGATGGCTGGGATTGAAAGGGACCTCTGGAGATCATCTGGTCCAACCCACCTGCTCAGACAGATTCACCAGAGCAGATCACACAGGAATGCGTCCAGACGGGTTCTGAATGTCTCCAGAGAAGGAAACTCCACAACCTCTCTGGGCAGCCTGTTCCAGCGCTCTGGCACCCTCAAAGTAAAGAAGTTTCTCCTCATGTTCTGATGGAACCTCCTGTGATTCGCTTCAGTCTGTGCCTGTTGCCCCTCATCCTATCACTGGGCATCACTGAAAAGAGTCTGGTCCATCCTCTTGACACCCACCCTTGAGATATTTATAAACACTGATGAGATCCCCTCTCAGCTTCTCTTCTCCAGGCTGAACAGACCCAGTTCTCTCATCTCTCCTCATAAGAAAGATGCTTCAGACCACCATCATTTTCATAGCCTGCCACTGGACTCCTTCCAGTAATTCACGGCTGATGCTTTGAATAGGGTTGTCCCCCTCTTTTATGTGCAAGGCAGCAGCTTCCAGTGGCCAGTCACTACATATCTCTGCAAACTGAGGTCTCTAAAAACTTCTTGAAAGTCTTAATCGGCAGCATTAAACCCAGGTGAGTTACAGAAAACCTGGGTGGTTGTCAGGTCCTCAGTGTGAGATGGGACACCTTGCCCAGGGCAGCAGGAGAAGAAAAGCTTACAAGCCTCTGAATTCTTGGAATAAATGAAGAGTAAAAAAGCTCAGGAGGCTGTCACCCTGGCAGGTGCTTCACTTCCCTAATAATAAACTTAGTCACAATGGTACTGAAGCACTTACATACCATATAAAAAATATTAATAAAGCAGAGTAGTCAAACAGCATCTCAAACTGAACGCAATTCTTGAAAACTAAATACGCAAGAGTTCTCCAGTGGAGGAGGCTCTGCAACTACTTAAGAAGAAGACCAGCAAAACAAGAGCAGGTTTCTCAGACGATACCAGCACCCCCTTCTCCCAAGTTCCAGCCTGTCCTCCAAGAAAAGTTTTACTCAGTCAAAACACCATGGGACCTGATTGCCGGACAAAGCTGCTCTCAGCTTCCTATTTTACACATTAAGTCACAACACTGAATAGCTGGCAATTTAACAAAAATAAACCAACAAAATCAGAAACTAATCTATTTGGAGCTGTATTGCCATGATGTACATAATTAAATGTACAGGAGTACTTTTACGATGTATTACTTGAATTATGGTAATTTATCCTCATCAGTGAAATGCCACTGAGTGGAATGCGCAGATACAGTAGTATTGTTATATGAAGGCAGTCAAGATATTAGGAAGCCTGAAGAAATTAAAACAAGTTACATTTCAGCTGTGTCTAAGACCTATCATTGTCAACTGTCACTACTCACTTTCACAGCTTCTTGTAGTCCTCATTTCTTCATACTTTGTATAAACGTCTTCAATTTACTTTCACACTAAACTGAACAGGTAAAAAAGTACTATTCTTAAAGTATGGTCTTCCCTGTTTACATTTTAATAGATTCTACTGGATTTGCAGAGGTATGGTAACTCTTGTGGCTTATGATATATACTCTTACTGTAAAAAGTCCCTTAATAGCCTATCAATAGATACACTGAAATTTTAGTGACTAGTTACAGTCACGGTTCTCTCCTATTGCCAAGACACTGCAAGTCGCCAAAGTTTGTGCTGGACTTTCTTATCCACCCAATTTTTTGCTTACAGATTAGTTTTCAGCTGCATGCACACATTTGCAGATCATTATTAGTTGATTTGCTACCACCATCTCAAATGTGTTACTCTGCCCCAAAGTAAAACTAATCCACTTGATATTCTGTTGCTTATGTCTCTCCTTCTCTCAAGTCATCTAACAGATACAGTTCTTCCAGTTAAAAAACCAACGAACCCCAAACAACAAAACCCTGCAGTTTGAAAACTGGAAGTAAGAGAGGAGGACTTATTTTGTAATCAAAGGAGTAAGATACAGTTTTGAGTATGCTACGTTAGCAAGGGGAAATGAGACAGCAGCTTGGCAACAGCCCGTGCTTGTAGGATCTTCTTTAAGTAGAGCCTGGGCATTGTTTACCATGCACACTGGATTTATATATTGGGGAAACTCAGTAGTATTTACAAGGAAATATTTACATTTGTGATCTATGTGGGGTTTTTTACTTTATACTAGATCTAGGTTTAAGTTCATTTTAACTTCAGGGTATTCAATATCAAAACACATTGAGTTTCACAGATTTAAATGTAATCAACATACAAAAAACCCAAAGCAAATTCAAAAAGAACTGTCACGCGGAAGGTAAAGTTACCATTTTTGTGCCACATATTCCTTTTCATTCTGAGTTACTGAATCAAGTTACTATCTACCCACACCTCCCACAGTATAAATCCTTTTAGACCTTGATGCTCTCCCTGCAGACAATTTCCCAGACCTTGATAAACAGTCTTTTCAAATCATGGAAACACATTAGTTGAATTTTTTAAAATTTTTATAGCTGTGAAACAGCTTTTTGACACTATGTTATAGAATCCTGCATCTTGCCAGGCAGTAGAAGGACTTGTATTAGTGCTTCTGGAAAGCAGAAGACATTTATCACATCTCAAAGTGCTGGGCATCTCTCTTACTAATGGACTATAAAAATTAAGTCTACTGGTTAAACTGGGATAGAAAACTCGTAGATATTTTCAGTTTTGACTGAAAATATGCCTAAAGTAATGGAATATGCCTAAAGTAATGGAATATGTAATAAGGGACAACACTTCGCCAAAAATGAAGTGGTTCTGCAGCATGTCTTTTCACCTGTCCTAAATGGTTCTGGACAATTCTGGAAGCAAACACGGGGTAAGCACACTATAGGCATATTCAGCACATCTCTAACTTCTGCAAACTGCTGTTGGGAAAGCGTTTGGCACCCAAGATACTAAACTGAATGAGAGGGTACCAATGTTAACCTCAATGACGTTTTGACTGTGGAACAGTATGACCAGAAGAGGGTCCACGCATCTTGAAAAAGCAAAGAACTTACAAGGAGACAAAAGTATAAATTCAGCTAGAGAAACTGGCAGATACACAGGTAGGTCTGGTGAGACTGAGACCAACATTTGTGCTTGCCCAGATATAAATGGTAGAAGTTTATGTGGAGCTGTGAACACAAAGAGTGCTAAGTATGTCTAGTCTAATGCAATTTGAGAGATGCTGTGAAGAAACCGGCAATGAACTTGGTGTTAAAGTTTTAATAAAAGGTTTGGAAGATGCAAGGATATTCCATTCCTGAGGTACTACAACTGTGAACAGAAAAATAGTCTAAAACAATACAACCATGAAGAGTAGTAATGCAGTCTTCTACACAGCTGTACCATCAAAACAAAGACCAACAGTTTCTACAACATTTATTCAAAACAAATTATTAATACATTCAAGAAAGGGTGTGTGACCTAGCAGGTGAGTATAAAAAGACTTGACATTATACAGGGGAGTCCAGCACAAAACCAACACCTAGAAGTTATTTTTGATTACTGACAAAAGGGCACAGCAAATTCTATTTCCATCTACATTTTTAAGTCATCTATGACAGCTCCACAACAAAAAGTCTAAAGGTTTTCAGTGGTTACTGGCCCAAGAGTATGTGAAGGAAGCACAGCTGGAACAGGACCAGATCTCAGCAGGGGTGGACAGAAAAACAACAACGACTTCAAAAATATTTGTCCAAGCTGAAACTAAATGTAAATTGATTGGAACAATTAAAGATGACGACCTGCAAGAAACATGTAATACTATTAAGTGTTACAGACAATTTCTAGACATCATTCTACCTACTCAGGCCTACAAAATACAGACCCCAGGATGACAATCCAAAATATTAATGAATATAAACAAAACCACTAAACTTTATGGATAGACAAGTTCAAGAAAAAGACTAATAGTGTTTCTGTATTGGCATCAAGTGAACATCAGCATTAAGGAAGCTCAAAGCTTACTGTATATGGCAAAGAATGAGCAAAAAAATGGTCATTTCTGTAGCTCAGGAAACATCGGCCCCATGAGCAAAATAAACATTGTTTGTGTTTGCTGAACAGAAAAAGCAGCAATGTATGCATTCCAAACTATTATCACTTTCCTGAGATACAGACGGTATCTTTTAGTTAAGCTAAAGAGTTGACACTCCACAGCAAATCTATTTTTACTAGATCTGGTCCTGCAGGAAAAGCAGTGGCTCACAATTCAACTTGTGCACTATAAACTGCTGCCAAGTTGAATTTTGCTACAAATTGCCTGGGAATTTCCCCAAGCCAACAGTCTTAAAGAAATGGATGATAAAATATAGAAGCCTTATTGACAGGCATAACAGAGAATCCAATTAATATTTTACATCACAGAAATGCACCAGTGAATCAAGACATGTTACCTGTAGACATCTTAGCACAGATTGAACTAGAAAACCCATAACAATTAGAAGCTGGAGGTAAAGAAAAAAAAGGTACAGAGTTGCTGGATGCTGGAGGAAAGTAAGAACTCCTCAGGTTCCAGGACACACCAACAATAAATATCAATGGTCACAGACAACAATGCTGCCTGGGAAGTGGGACTGTAGCCCCACAAAAACTGTCTTCTCTAAAGAGGGACTAGGCTATGTAATAAGATTTGCCACTTTGACAGAGGCATCAATAGACAATCAGAACAACAGCACTTAACACCTTCCAAGCATTTGATATTTCTAGAGACCAACACATTTACAATAGTATAGACAATTCCATGAGTGACCTGTCAGCAAGGTAAATTAAATTGCTTAAAAGCACTTAGAAGTTAAAATCATTTAAGATAAAGTATTGACAAAGATCAAAAATTGTACACCACATCAAATCAGGCTTCAAGGGTTTTGCTTTCCCAGTAACTTGCAAGACAGAATGTTGCAGAAGCATGTTTGGTTAAGTAGTTAAAGTTGCAATAACAATTATTAAGGATCTCTGAGATATCTGGAGCCAAAATGACCATCAGCATAACACTGAGTTAGTTGATGTAGGTCCAAACTCAAGTAAAATTAAATGGCCACAAGGCAAAGAATAACAAACAATTATCCCAAGATCCACAGGACTCACAGCCCAAAGCAAATGAGTTATTAGTCTGAATCATAATCCACATTTCTGCAACTCCATTACATTATTGCCTACCAAAAAAAAAAAAAATCAAAAGCTTTGAGTTTTAAGTTCACAAACCTAGCTTTTTGAAATCAGATAACTTAAGCATCACGTGTAATGACCTGCACCTCACATAACTCATACACCTAAAGCTTGTCATACGCCAAAAAGCCTCAGAAGATCTCCATCTGCCCTGAAAAAAAAAATGAGACACTCATCTAATTCTATTTTAGTATTACCATCCACAGCAGTCAGCCTGTGACTCTGTTCAAAGCAGATTGCTCTCATCATGACCAAGTGACCCAAGCAAATGATCACCAAGTCCTGCCCTTTCTGAGGACAAGGATCTGCAGCCCTCTTAACTAAGGCTTCGTCTGCCAAAATCAGTGTCCAATGCCCCAAAGTAACTGATCCAGCCTGGCAATTCTGGTGTAGTTTGCCAAAACAAGTCCCAGATTCAATCCATACATGTCAAGATGAATTGTGTACACTCTGTATACACAGACTGAGTCTAGAACTAGATGCTGTGTTTCCAAACTTGATCAGCACCCTTACCGCTCCCCCCACGCTGAGCAGGAACACCAGCTATCAAGAACTCCATCCAATGTGCAAGATTGGGCACTACAGATACTCGGCCATTTCCAACTTTCACATATGTACATATGTGCCTTTCTCCCCACCTGAAAGCTTGCTACTTCTCCATTCATCATGTGATTAAATTTCACAATTATTTGAGACCATTTCCTTAAAAAAAAAAAAAGAAAAGGGAGGGGCAGGAAAAATTTACCTAATTGTATTTTCTGAAATTCAAGGACTGCTAAGTTGCTGTGATTCATATTGTTTCACAACATAGATTATACACACATCTATGCATGCAGATTCACATCATGGCTACAGTTAAATTTCTATGCTGCATAAAGCAGAAAGTTACCCATTGCCATAACAACAAAATATCGTCTTTAAAGCTCAAAGCTTAGCAGGAATGGGACCTATTGCTTCTAAGACAGAAGCTACCACGCACCTAGCAGTAAAAAAATAAGAGATTTGAAGTCTTCATCATAATTTAAGACATTTATAACCAGATACATATTTGACCAAATGCAGACTTAAATCTTCAAACCAAAGAATATTTCACAGAAATTACTTCACGACATGAGATGTTCTGGAATAACACTTGATACCCCCCGTGACACTAATAAATTGCCTTTGACAAGGTTAAACAAATTACTAACACGCCTTGAGATGCTGCTCATAAAGCACAATTTGCTGTTACCCAACATATCTTTCCTTGTATCTACCGCTTATTTTCTTCGCACAATAAAAATCAGCTGAAAAGTTTCATTTTTGCTTTTAGCTGGTTTCACTTTCTAGTTGCCTGGAAGCAACAAAAAGTTTCTGTTTATGTTAAAACCAATCCTGGGTAATACTCAGGAAAGGAGGAATCAGGCATGATTCTAGCTGAAAGAATGCCTCTGCTAGCACTCAGCAAGACGATTATAGTGTTTTGGGGAAGATCTCTTTATCTACGCACAGAAACACACGCTCAATCTCTTCAACTGGGAGTTCCGAGGGAACCTTTACGGCTCATGAGAAGCAAAAACAACTACAACCAAGAGAAGGAGGTGTTGAAACCCTCCACTTCCTTCTCCTCCCCGCCTGCCACAGCCGGCTCAGCTGCTCCGGTGGCGCTTCGCAGCTGCTTCTCCTCCCCGAACAACCACCCTCCTCCCGCGGCAGCCGCGCAGCAGCCCTGCCCGGGGCGCCGACAGCCCGAGGATCCCCCGCCCCTGCATCTCCGACCGGCCGGGGAGCCCGGGAAGGAAGACGGAAAGTTTCTTCAGCGGCGCCCCGGCCGCTAGCGCCCGCTCCCCGGCCCCCCTCGGGCAGGCAGGGGCAGCGGCGCCGGCACCGCCGCCTCCTCAGGGGCCGGGCTGCCCCACCGGGGACAGGTAGAGGCGCTGCCCCCGTCCCCTCACACCCCTCTCCCCGCTCTGCCCAGGGGAAGGGAGCGGGTTGCCAGCCGCCGACTCACCGCCATGGCCCCGCCGGCTCTCCCGGCTAACGGTTCGGTCTCCGCCACCGGCGGGCAGCGACACCAGGGCGGGGAGCAGAGGGGAGTTCCCGATGGCGCAGCTCAGGCAGGGGCGGCGCCGCGCCGGCCACTTCCCCCACCCCGTTACCCGCCCACTCGAGGTACCTGCGCTTCGGCCGCCGCCGCTCCGCCGCCTTGTCCTCCACTCCCCGCACCTGTCACTGCCGCCCGCGGCCGCCACTGCTACCACCACCTTTTCCCCGCCACCTCAGCACTGCCCCCCACCCCGCCCGCCGCCGCGCGGCCGCCATCTTTGTTGAAGGCTGGGAGGGGCCGCGAGGGGGCAGTTGCCTCCGGCACGCACTGCGCCTGCGCGGAAATCTTCCGTTCGGGGGGTGTGTCTGTCGGCGGGAGGGGCGGGGTCTGAGCTATGGGCGGGGACTTGGGGCGGGGCCTGTGGGGAGGGCGGGGCAGTGTCAGTGGGGCCGGAGTGTGGGGTGGGGCTTGGGCTTGACCTGGACCCTGGGCTGGGCTTGGGACTGCCTATGGCCCTGGGGCTGGGGCCTGGGTTTGGCATTGGTCTTGGGCAGCACCTTGACCTGAGGTTGGTCCTAGGCCTTGGCCCTGTGCTTGTGCTTGAGGCTGGGGTTTGGCCCAGGCTTGGCCCCTGCTGGGCAGGGGCAAGGGTAGGAAGGGCTGCCCCTTCCCTGTGCACTGAGGCAGCCCTTGACACCGTGATAGTCAAAGGACTGTCAGCCAACCTGCCCTGAGGCTGAGCAGGTCTCTGGTGTCTGTGAGTACCAGAGGCATTCCCTGCTCGGTGCCCAGGCATGTGATGTCCAGCATCCGAGAGGAAACGTGCTTTTCCAGGCGTCTATACAGGAAGGAACTATCTTCCCTGGACACCTGCAATGTTCAGCTAATGTCCTGAATGCTAATTTGTGATTATCCTTTGCTTAATGTTTGTCCTTTCAACCGTTATGGATCGAAATGATTTTACTACAGTGTTTGGCTTAATGACCTTCTGCAGCAGTGGACTGCACAGAATGTGATGTTTTATAAAGTGGTTTTGTTAGTTTGCTTTAAAGTTCTCTGTTATTAAGGTAATAAGTTGCTATTTCTCTTGCATTTTAGCAGTGTTTGTATCATTTTTATAGCTTAATGGCAGGCGGAAAGTAGCTCCTATCAACAGAGGATGCACCAACCTATGTTTTGCCATCCTGGTTGCTCACTATAGGTCCCCTTTCCAAAACTTATAATTTGACTGGTGAAATCGCATCTTGGACTATGGTGTGTCAGATCTCAAAAGCTAGAGAGACTCAGGCCTGATCAATATTTGGATGAACTACCTCGTTAGGTACTGCGGAAAGTGCTCTTGGTGATTCATCCAGTGGCATTCGTCTGTCTATGAGTCAGGACTGAACAAATGCCACTGCACAGCATTTTTGGGTTATACCATCCAGGGGCATAAAACCGGAGATCTTTGCCAATCGCAGCTGTTAGGAGATTGCTCGTTTCCTTGCCTTGCTCCAGTTTTGATACGGGTTTCTGGAATTAGCCAGCAGTTTCGGTGGAATATAGCAAAGGGTTTCTGCAGTTGCTTTTGCCAGGCACCATGCAGCGATGGTGATGGGGCCAGGAAAAGCAGCAGCAGCCATGGTCATGGTCATCATTGTGGGCAGCCACAGATCCTGGATTTGTGTCAGGTCATACAGTTTTGCATTGGTGCATGCAGCACCGATTGCATGTGCCCTCTGCCTGAGGGCCCTGGGGGGGAGCGTCCCTCATGCCTTTTCCTGACCTCCCAGGGCTGCTGCTCCCTCACATCCCTTGAAAGTGAAATTAAGAAATCTGTGCAATGTTTTGAGTGTGTGAATGCAGATATTCAGCTGGGACAGGGAAAAGCTGAGGGTGTTTTGGGCTCTTCTCCCTGTCCAAACACCGGTCCCGGTGATGTGTAAGTTTACATTGCATGACACAGTCATTTGTCTGCTTCTTTCTTTTTAAATTCGTAGATAGACAAATATGTGTAAAGAAAATTCCATTTTCTGCTAGAAGACCAATCAAAGTCACCTGAAAATCATTCCAAATAATATTAAATGTGGGTGGAAGGCATGGGGGAACAAATATAGTGACCTCCTTATTTCTTTTTAGGGATTCATGTGAATAAATGGATTATTCTGGAACAAAACTAAATTAGACTGGGATTACTTACCAGTCCAAATTGTCTATACAGACCTCAGCTACTTCTAGATGATTGACCAAATGCTCTTGCTTTCTTCCATTGAAGAACTTCCCAGGAGGACCCATGGAGACAGAATTTCTCAAGTCATATCAGGTATACATCCAAGTACTAATGATGAACATTTATGGAATTGATATTGTAGCTAAAGCCAGTAGAGGAGAGAAGATAAATCCCTCAGGGGAACGTTTTCAAAAGTACCCTCTCAAGATACAGTCTTGACTGTATAGTAATGCCCCTCTTCTGTGGCTCTCATTTCTTCAGTCAGTCAAAGGTACCATCTCCAGAGAACAGTGTAGAATTGGTGTTATAACAGTCATTATTTCATGTTTGCTTTAAGTTGCATTTACTCAGCAAACTAGGTAGCAGTGTAGCACCTGGGATCAGAATTGGGCAACTCACTTTAATTTTAACATCTACGTCACTTGATCCAGTTCTCCAATTCTCTCTTATCCTTGCAGCATATGTGGAAAACCTGCTGTTCTAAAGTTAAAATAATTTGTCTTAAGTTGGAGTGCTCAGAAAGTCTCCTAGGCACAACACCACATTCCATGGTGAGTGCCCTGTCTTTACGCCTGAGTTGAATTTGTAGGTCACCTGTAGTACCTACGCCAGAAAGGAGAACAGTGACCACTCTTGGTAGTGGCAGCTCTGCCGTTGTCACACGGAGCTCCCCGAGCCTGCAAAGGCAGTGATTGCCAAATGCAGATCAACAGACTCACAGTCAAATTTTACGGTATCTTCTGTACCAAAGAGCATCCAAACTTCAGCTGAAAACACTACTGGGAACATTCACTGTGGTCTCACAGACCATAAAGTCAGGAGTCTGGAGTATGGACTGAGAGCCATGAGGTCAGTAGCTCTGCGACCTTCTCCCGGACAAGTAGTGTGTGTGTAATATACAACAATTAAAGAAGTACAGCTAGGGTTTACTTTCTGAAACAGGTAATTGATTCATGAATACAGCTCCCTTAAAATAAACAAGCTATAAGATGTTAGATGTCCCTGCTCATTGCAGGGGAAGTGGACTAGATCACCTTTGAAGGTCTCTTCCAACCCAAACTATTCTATGTTAGCAGCTTTATAAGGTGAGGCTTAATCTCGATGTATTGGTAAAAAAATGCAGAAAATGTATTTACCACAAAGTTGAGTTACCACTTCCTTTATGTCATTTCAGCTATATTGCATCTTCACCTGAGCTGCGTCACACTCATATTTGTCTAGATCGCTTTCAAAGAGGCTGCCAATCAGTATAAATTATTTGCTGGTTTCTGATTGGTATGAAAGTATTCAAACAGTGAAAATCCCACTTTAATATCAGAATGATGCACCAAAATCAAAATTTGATGAGAACTGTTTAATGCTAGGCATGATTCATTTCAATGGTAAAATACATGTTTCTGGGGAAAAGGGAATCTGAGATTTAATTGATATGATCAGCTGTGTTTTTACATAATTTGGCAAATGGGTAGAATTCAAAACACATTGAGCAATGTCATATAATAAAATGTTGTTGTATCTGTAACTTTTTTGACACTTGTTAAGGAATAAATTTTCTATGATATATTTTGCTGTATGTTTTTCAAAATGCTGACGGACACCTTAAAAAGACACAAATCCACAAATCTTTGGCTTCCTTACCTGCTTTTCAGGGCATGGATGGTGAGGTAAATCATTCTCTGACAGGATTAAACCAGCTGAAATTTTACAATGATGGTACCAAAATGAATGGCAGGATTAAATGGATAAAAATGCAAATCTAGTCAGAGACAATAAAATTCAACCATTCAGCTCCTGCATTACAGAAGTAACTCTAAAACACTGTCAAGGACTTGGGGGAAACTGCAGTTTGTTAAAATTCAGGGGATAGCTGGAATCTACATTTCCCTGCTTACTGATTTGTGCCATTTTCTGGAAGAAATTCCATCAATTTGAATGGTATTACTTACAGAACTGAGTGTTGCTTAACAAGAACGGGCATGGCAGATTGTTTGCTTAAGATGTTCAGGTGCTAAGCCAAACCAAACTCTATGATAAAAAAATTAATTAGTCAAAAATTTTCAAACTTGGTTCCAAGATTTAGACTTTGGAAGCATTAGCTGGAGCCCAGCTGACAGATCTGTCTAATAATGTGGCATTTAAATTCTAATTCTGATATGTTTATTTGCCAACCAGAAAAGCAAAATAGAGTCAGGGCTTACATGCACAGGAAGACGAACTACACAGTATATACCCCAAGTTCATTTATCTCACTTTATTAAAATAGAAACATATATATGGCACAAAGTACTCATTATAATACTACTTTGTAAATTCAAGTCAAAACTTCACATAAAAATAATGAAAAATTCCAGACAATGATGTTCACCTTGGCATTTTTGAAACTGATCATTTTGTATCTTGTAAATCTTTACTCGTTGAAATCAGCCGCTAGTTGAACTGTGATTTACGCATCAAGAATTAAAGCTATGATTTTGAAACGATACTTAAAGCAGTGGTTGTAGACACCAACAAAGTAGTATTTATTGGCCTCATTACTTTTAAAAACCACTAAGGTTTGTTTTGGCTTTCTGAGCTATTTCTGTACTGTCTTTAGTGATGCTTTAGTTAAGAGTTGGCTTGCAATAGATAAATAGATAATCAGTCAGCCCCAGCTGTAATCAAAATGTTTACCAGAAGCATACTTTGAATTCATGCTTCTGCTTGGAGTTGGTTTGAAATAATTTGGTAGCCGTCCTTTTCAAAAAACAGTGGAAAGTTAGACATTAAAAGATCAATTGTATGGAAACAGAAATACTCAGAAAATTCATGCACAGAATTTAAGTGGTAAGGTTACTAGTCCATGTTTATTTAGGAGCTTTTTCCTTCTTGAATATTCAGGAATTTCATACCCAAGTTTAGATTTTTCCAGGAGATTTGCTCTGAAGATAAATGGTAGTTTTCATCTGATGGATCACTGAGAGTCAAGCATGGATTTTCTAGAAGATTTTGGTGGAAAAGCTCTACCTGGCAGAATTTAGGATGGCCTGACCGTGCTTAGGACTTTTTGACCTAGTTGAGTAGCAAGGAAGTTACCTTTCCTATTTGATCCGCACTGCCTCTAACTTGAGGAGTTTTGAGACACATAAGATTTCCATTATCTCATCCTGAAATGCAGGGTTTGGGGTTTCTGCTGTGACTCTTTTTTTTTCCAGCCCTTTGAAATATCAGGCTCATGTTGTGCTTGCAAACAAAGAAGCTGGAGAAAGTTTTCATCAGCCTCTTCACAAAAGGGTGTATTTCAAGTTGTTCAGCAAAAATGCCTTGCAGTGCAAGTCCTTGTCTGGCAAGATAACAGCCTGAATTCAATGTGCTCATGGAATACTAATTAGCCTCTTCATTCGGATTTTCCTGGTGGTTTGTTGTTGTTGTTTTGGGATGGTGGTTTTTGTTGTTGTTGGTTTGGTTTGGTTTGGTTTGGTTTTTTCCCCCAATAAGACTGAATATTTAGCATGTCGTCAACATTCTCTGTGGTTTTCTGGAAGAATTTAACTGCTTCATGGTGGCTTGGAGAAAGCTGGTTCCTCTCGTGTTTATTTTGAGTCTTTTTCTTCCAAATGAAATATCCAGACAGCGTGAGAGCATCATCGGTGTGTTTAGACAAATTCTGTTTGCACCTACAAAAACTCCGTGACAGTGGAAATCAAGTATACTTCACTACCTTCAGAATAATGGAGCCATTGAAAAATCTTCAAACCAGGATGAGCACAAAGAACAGTCTTGTTTTCTGAAGTTCTGAGCAGGAAAAAGCTCAAGTTGTGGTTGATGAGGTGTCTCAGAAATGTTAACAGTGTCAAGAACTGGCAATTGGTTCCTGTGGCAGGAAATAGTGAAGGCAGCACGGTGCTACAAGCAGTCGACGCTGGCCTTATTGTTGTTGGAATTGTAGTTTCCTCCTTTTTAATCATCATGTCTTGTAAGTGAATTTGTTTTAGCCCCCAGAGAATACATATTTTGCTTTTGTGTGGTCTCTGCTCATTTGGTAAGAACGGTACTGGCTAATGTACACACAACTCTTGGGCAAACTGAAATATTTAGCTGGTCATTTGGCTTACGCAACTGCATTTGTTGCAGAAAAGTTTGGAACATGGCAGGATGAAGAAGGGGAATAGCTTATGCCATGAAGGGCTACTGAAAACAGACACCCCTCTGCCTTAGGGAGTCCCTGAGCTCCAAATTACTAAGGGCTGGGAAAATACTGGGGAGAAGCAACCCAGTGCAGTTGCCTGTTGCGTTGCTGTTGGCCATTGCTGGAGATGGGATGCCAGGCTTTTACACAGAACTGCTCCTTGGTCTGACCCAGTGTGCCTGTTTTCATTTACATCTGCTTTTATATTTTATCTCTGAAAAAAAATGTAACAAAGAATAGGCTATTAACAAAAAAAAAAGTTTTATTAGTCTGCAAGGAAAAACTATCCCTTTGAAATCAATGGCGCCAGCTAAGGTTTGTCCAGTTGTATGTTGATATAGTTGGTGATGAACATTAGTATATGTGAGGCAGGGGCAGAAAACATAAGTACTTGCTATGGTTTTAGATTCTTGGCAGGAAAGATTACTCAATTAAATGAAATCCTTTTATTTTCCTTGAAGCATATCTTTGTTTCTAGCTGATTCTGTTTTAACATTGAGAACTATTTAACTCTGCTTTAATTTTCTCCCAAGTAACTTTCCACATACTTCAAGCAGAGATGCTAGGTAGTTAAGCCTTGTGCGTGGCCGATTCTGAACATGACTGCAGGCACTTCTGTGCAAGCCAGGAGACTCCACTGGGTGTAGAAGTGAGCAAAGCAGTTTCTGCTTATTTTTGTGTGTTCCTACAAACAAATACACAGCTGACAAGTGCTCCCTAATACAGTATTAAAAATAAGAAGCAAAAAGGAATTAAAATGAATAGTCTGGACTTCTATTTGATATTTTTGACTCAAGTGTTCTTTCACTCCAAGCAATGTTTATGTTCAGTGATCATAACTTAAGCAGTGTCTTGTACGCTGACCTTCCAAATGATAACAGCCTTGCATTTCTTGGAAGGACCTATCTTTGGAAATTAGGATCATACAGCTTGAAATGTTGCTGATGCATAAAACAAGAAAATGATATTTCTTCTGCATGGTCTCTGGTCTTCTAGGAATCATTCCCCGTTTGTTCCAGGGTAGATGAGCACCGCTCCTAGGGCCTCAGCATGTGAGAAGAATCCAGGGACACAGTCTACGTAGTCAGCATGACCATCTTGCCTCATAGACAGCCCTTAAGCTCTGTGTCACAGTGGGAAGTTCCATCACTGTCTCACTCCGGATTGTGCAAGAAGTACATGTCCATCTTTGCAGATCAGATTCTCTTTCGGAAAGATAAACCCCATGCTGTAGCAGAGCTCTCTGTGAGCAAAGCTGTGATTTAAAATTTTTGTCTGAGAAACAGTCATCAAAACCACAAGAAACAGCTATTATCTTTTACACATTTTCTTCATGAGTGTTTTCTTTTTATGGTAAGTACTTCAATATTCTGAGCATTTATTAAAATATGGACATAGGAACTTCAAAAATATAGGAACTTCATAATTATTATAATGCCTCTTCAGTAATTCTCTCCCCCTCTCTCTGTTTTTCATCATCTTTTGAGATTAAGGATTAATTTTTAAGTGTAGGTCTGTGTTCTTCATACCAGTAACTGATGTGGACCATCAATGTCACACTTAAAATGACGAAAAGATAGTTTGCTTCCGACCTCTTAATCATGTAGTGGTTTGGGTTTTCATCTTGCTAAGAGTATTAAAGCGTAGTACTTACTACAGAAACATTATTCTGGAGTGAGCAATTTGTTTCATGCAAAATTTGAGATGTCTGGGGAAATGTTAATTTTGGGTTTCCTGGTAGAAGGCATGCAATTTATATGTTTTTTCCCCATTTCAGATTCTAGTCACAGTGTGGCCTGTCATTGAATACTTGGTTAACAGTTTCTTCTCTCTTCTCCTCCAGGATATTTGGTCTTCAGTCTTAGATCAGTCACAGATCCTTCCATTTTGGTATCATTTTTTCTACCTTTGGTTTAGACAATATACTTATGTTTTATTTTCAGTGCGGTGCAGCCCACCTCATTTTTTTTTCCTATTCCATTTTTTTCTTATTCCCTCTGACTTTAAATGAGAATGATGAAGACCAAGTCTGCCCAAGTTAGCTAGTGTCAGACATAGAAGTCTTTTACAATCTTTCTTTCCACTGGCACTTACTGACTGAAGATATAGAATGATGCAATGTATAAATCTTCTTTTGTTCCCTCCTGTATATCTGTAGGGATTGAGCTCCTCTGGGATTTTCACTTGTTGCACTCTTCAATTTAAGATTATTTTCTTTAATTTCTTTCTGCTGCTGGCACAATGGCATGTTCATTAATCACTCCAACCCAAGGTGCTTGAAAGAAATCGTCTTTATCTGGTGACACAGTTCCAACACCTTTTGCTTAACAGAACATGTGCTTTTACAGAGCTCCTCCCCTGGATATTTTTGTGTGTCTGGACAGAGAGCCCACTGAAAGGTATAACTGACTGCTACAGGGAGAACAGTTTGGCTGCAAGATAAGGAAAGCAGTCTAGACAGATCTGTCTCAGCACACAGGATAAGGTTATTTTGCCTATCTGAAGTTCTGTTCCAATCATTTGGTGCATGTTTATATTTTTAGTGATGACATCCTATTTCTTCAAGGATTTTTATGAGGAGCAATCAGACTCCTCTAGCCTCACAACCTCCTACAAATCACAGTGTGTTTGAGATTTTAGGTTTTGTGCTCAGGGCTGCTCATCTCTCTAAAAACATTTTCTTTCAGTGGAGGAAGAATTTCCATATTCTTCCTGAAGTATTTTAATGTGCAATAGTTGAAGAATTTATGTTTATTCATATATATCAGATGTTTTGACATTTCAGGCTGCAGGGGCATTTGATGCAAGGTGTGTGTCAAAAAGATGTGGGGCTACGTGGGGAATGCTGAAGGCTAATGTGGACAATGTTATGATATGACATTGTTGCAGAATCAATCAGTGCCTCCCTTGGGATAGATTTACACATACCCCAAATACCTGCAAGACTAGACTTGTGGGCTGTTAGACAGAGAAGCCATAATATGGTCTTAACACAAACCTCTTAGACCACTTTTTCACTTTTCCAGGCACATTTTTGTTGCCTGCAGACAGTCTGCCAAGGAGTCTTATGTTAGTGGAACAGGAGATGATGTCCAGCAGCGTTTTAGAAAACCTTGTCAGAAAGTGATATAGCTGGAGTTATCGTGCTGAACTCTGATCCTCTCTGAAACAAGAATACAGCAGAAAAAGGTTTAGAGGAAGCAACAAAAATAGGCTGCTGTGTGAGGCAGAGACAGAAAGGTCAGGCTATTAGATGCTGTGAAGAAACAAACAAGGGATGATACAGTAGGTGTATGCAAAATTTTCCTCAGATTCTGCAAAAGCATGAGCTCAAGGGGTTCCCAGTGAGGTTAAAATAGCAGTACACCTCAAACTGATTAAATGTGTCTCTCCAAAAAGGACATAGACTTTCAGAACTCATTACTCAGGCAAAAGTTTTAGGAGGAATTGAATAAGAATTTCTGCTGCTACCTTAGATAGAACATAACATGGAAGAGGTTATAAAACTTAACATTCCAGGATGAAAGCCACTTCCTATTTAGGGTCAGGAAGACACTTCCGCTGGAGGTACAATATTAAGGATTGTCCATCACAGGATTTTTTAGCTTTATATCTCAGTCCAAATACAGTCAGTGGCAGAGTTTCCCAAGATGAACCTCTGTTTGGTAACTCTTGGTCTACTCTGTTCTAAATTTAAACCCACTTTTCAAATGTCTCAGACCATACCGCCCTATTATTTTTTCTTTGTCATATACGAGCATAGGAAATAAGAGGAAATCATTTCCCTGCTCATCTGAATACAAATGTACTAACTTTAGCATTGCTTGTGTAAGGGAGACGGTTTTCTGATAGTTTCTTTTCCCTAAAATATTGTAGGCCAAATTCTGTCCACCCTGGGTAACAAAAGCCAAATTGAGGCAGTGGTCCTTAATTTAGTACCAGTGAATTTGTACAACATTTGAGAGCAATAGAACACTCCCCGTGTTTTTGCGATGGTGCTTACCATGAGTGAGAAAGCTGCTAGTTAATGGTGTTACTGACTCACCTTCCTGCCCACCTGGACTTGGGGAAGCAGAAAGTGGATGGGACATGGTCAGAATGGACAACAGCAAGCGAACGCCTCCTGATAACCCACCAATGGGGCATCGAGCAGTCATTAGTGCAGAAAGTGGAAAAGTGCAATTAATCCTCTAAATGTGAGAAAAATCTGCTGTCATTTTGCACAAAATAACCTCAATTGACTGAAAATTGCTTCAGCCAGTTTTGTAAGTGGTAAAATATTATGTGCAGTCTTTCAGAGACACTAATTTCTGATCTGCTTTAAAGAATAAATATGAAGGTTATGTTGTGCACCCTCCCTGAAATGCTTGGAAGGGTCTTGTTCCTTAGAAAAGCATCGTCTTTTCCTTGATCCTCTGCATCAGATGATCTCTATTTGCCATCACTATGTTAGCAATGGCACATTTTGGGCTGTTTGGCAAAGCTCAAGTCACGAAAGTTGAGGTATGTGGTATAGAAAAAGGCTTTGATACACCAATAAAGCTATATCTCTGGGTTGTAAAAGTATATGGGATTTTATCTCCTATTTTATTAGGTAGATTAATTACAGGGTTGTAGCTATCACCTCACAGTTAAATCACAGCAACCTTACTTATTTTTCACTCTCTTGCTCGGTTCTCTCCATACTTAAATCTCACCATTTATTTTCCACATGGAACATTAAAATGAACTCTCCTGATCCATTATGTTACTTGGAAAAGTAGCATCTATTTAAAAATATAGATATATTTCTGTGGCTTTATGCAGTCCATAACTCAAAATGGCTTGTGTTTACCACAGCACAGCTATCGTGGACTTACCCATTCCCACAGAGGGTCTTTGTTATGTTTGAAAAACACCGATTTTGAAATCAAAGGATCTGGTTCTTATTTACACAACTGTGCCAAGAGGCCTTATAGTGGTTGCAGATGATGTTGCACAGACCTCCTGGTCTCAAGGGCTGGGGCATGAGACTTTCCCAGCATCGCCCTGCTCAGACTTCCCACAGCGTATGGCCCTTCTCCTGGCCTGGGCACAGCAAAGCCCTGAGGTCCATTCCCAGGGTGTTGGCTGGAGCCCACCCATGGTCTATGGGCCCTTTTATGAAATATTTCACTAGTTTCTCCTGGCAGTACCATGTGGTTTTCTTTACATTCTTAATATTGTCTCACCTCCTTGTTACTAGCTGATTGACTTGGGTTTTTTTTGCAGTGTCTGTATCATGATTTCATATGTGTAGGTGCATTTTTATTACTTTGTCACTCAAAATGCTGAATAAAGTCATTTTTTTTTACATTCAGAGAAGAAATTGCTTACTTGGTTTGTATGTGTTGGGTTCCCACTAATTTCCAATCAACTTCTCTTCAGTGTGGGGAAAAACTTTTCCAAAGAGTGTTGAGCCAGGTCATTAGCTATAACAGCAGTTTTTGTTTCTCAGTGGGGGTGTTCACTGCTCCAGCCATAACTTACGAGTAGAGATGCCTCTAACCTGCAACCCCTGCAGTAAGAGGTTTCGTCCTTCACCTCTGATACCTGCTTAGGGCTACTTGAGATCAGTGAGTTCTGAGAAGAACATAGATTCGTTAACAAACATTTTTAGCTCATTTGCTCACATTAACATGATATTAGTCATAGAGTGCTGCCTGGTTGTATCCCAGTATTTACCACCTGACTGTTGGTATATCAAGATACTCCCCCAAAATGCCTGTTTTCTTCCTGACTTTCAAGTGTACTTAAAAGAAGTGGCTGATGTGTAAAACAGCAGCAGAGGATTTGCAGTCAGGTTAAATACAATTGAAATGGTGATGGGTACATAACTGAACCCTGTGAAGGGTCCGCACAGGGACCACAAGGCCTGCCTGCCCTTGGTGGTCTTCTTATTTCTTGGAGGATGAAAGCACCCACACATACTGCTGGAGACCAAAAGAAAACTTTTGAGTTTGTGTATTAGGTATTCCTTGTTATTAAAAAAAAAAAAGTAAATTCCATAGGATAAATTATTTAATCCGGCTTTCAGCTTAATATCTGTTTATGCAGTGACAATTTCCATCTCCACTATATTGTCTTTGAGCTGTAATATTTTCTTCACTTTGCAGCCAACTTATTGAAGTCACTTGCCACGGAAGGTTTTGAAACATATTATTTATGGCTCCAGTCTCAGACCATCTTCAGAGATGATGTAATGCAGCTGTACATAGCATTTCTATATTTTTCTATGCTTTCTTATTTTTTTTTCTGTATTTTACCCTCTAAAAATATAAAAGATAGTACTTACGTTATCTTGTGTTAGCATTCTGTAAGAAGATACATAAAAGCGAATAGAAATTATCTCTTCTGTTCAATTTTGAAGTTTTTAGTTTAGTTCCTATAGTGTGAAAGGGCTAAATCAGTTCTGATCAATTCGGTTGAGTAGGTGAGCAAACTCCATGCTTCTTTGTCTTTGTTACATCTGGATTTGGGATTTCAAAGTGACTATTTTCATTGTTAGGAAGTGACATTTTTTTAGAATCCTTGAATGAATGAGTTCACAGTTATCATGACATATGAGACTCATTTCCTCATTTGTTACTATTTTAAACATATACTTATCCTCCCACTGTTCCTGAAAAATATGTTTCTTGTCGATTCTCCTCAAAAAAACCCCTGTAAAAACTAGCATAGCTCCTTAACATGGCAGACAGTGGGCCATCCCTTTGAATAATGGACAGGAGCAGTTGATGCCTGTGAAGATCTTGTCTCTGTGGGCATTTTGATATGGGTCCCTTTGGCAATGCTGTTCATGTTCCATGTACCCACCAGGCATCCCAGGTTTCCTTATAGTCAATGGGGAGGAATGGGCACTTCTTGGGTGCATTTCATCTGCATTGAAGACAGAAGTGTGAAAGAGGTGGATGGGTTGCACTCTAACTGTAAAAGGAAATTCAGGAGTCCTTTACCTGGGAGTTTCTCTCATTCCCTGGTCTTGAAGGCAATTCCTACCTGGTTCCTGGCATAGCTCAAAGCTTCTCAGAGCTGCAGTGCCTACCTACAGCTTTGGCACAGCATCCAGAGGTGACTGGAGTGCAATGTCCAGACATCCCACTCAGTGAGAATAGATGTTGTTGATGATGGCATTCACTGGGTTCATGGCTTTGCACCAAGGGTAGGGTCAATATAGAGATGGTCTTGTGCTTAGACTATTTGTAAATACTGCTGTGCATTACACTGATTGCAAGTACTGTGGTTTTCATCCCACCTGCCTCTGCTTTTTTGTGTCAGTGCTATTGTGAGATTTGAATATGTAGAAACTCTTACCCTGGGCTTAGTCATTCTTATAAAGCTATGAGCAGTCACAGTACATGAAAAATACGAAGTAATGATATAAGGAAGAATAAGAATACTGATTTGCAGAGTGCTATTTAATGCAAACTTGTCAAGTGTATTGTCTTCTAGAGATTTAATGAAGACCAGAGTTGTTTGTAATGACCACACAATTAAAAGGAAAATGCTCTGTCATGGTCACTGATGTATCGATATGGTTGGTTGTGGCAAATTAAGTTATATCTGAAATTTTGTTTCCTTCATCATGTTTGCTGGGAGACCAGCACAAAGGGTTTTAAATGTGTTTCCTCTTTTTAACTGAGTTCCTTTGATTTCTATTACTTGTGGGTCATAAAATCATTCTGGTTACGTTTTTTTTAATTTGCTTTGAATCTCTAACATACTTCCAACCTGAATTAAACTCACAAGATTTATTCATCTTACTGTATATGCAAATCATTGTATTCTCCAATTGTCCTTTTAGGGAAATGTCAGGAAAATAATGCTTAACCTCTGTAGAAAACCATCTCCTAAACAGAGAACTATTTTCTGTCTTGCAGAGAAAATAGCTGCTCTCCATTTGCTCTAGTGCAGTGTAGTTATGCAGTCTTTCTAGCAATTTTTTCTGACAGAATCATAGGCAAAATAGTGAGTTTGGTTCCCAGAAATTTCTAAAATGGGAAGTGATATTTTTCTTTCTCCTTCATAGCTTTTATGAAGGAAAATTTCTCTCAACAGGAAAAAAAAAAAAAAAAATTTCAATGCCCCTTCTATGCATTTTCAAGCAATACTTTGGCTCATAGTTTCCCGTATTGATTTTACAGTCCAGACTCTCTCAGTGATAAATATACTTAATAGAGTTATTTGGCTAAAATATAGCAATTAACAGGCAAGATGGTGTTCTTAAGATTTAGGAACTGGTTAATTAAATACTGTTGTCCACTAGCTAAGTCATACATGATTTAACTTTAAACTCTGCTTTTTCTAATTTTTCTTGTCCTTGTTCTATCTGAATGTTTACTTGAAGCGGTCCATTTTGGGTATAAACAGGAGATACAGACAAGTTATGAGCAATGCACGAGTCCAAGCTAAGCTCAGCTGCACCATGTTGGTTGCATGGAGCGTGGTCGAGGCTCCCCTGATGATTCTCCTATCTTACCACAGAGTGAAAGGTTTGAGGATTTTTCAGACCTCATGCTTTGCTGGTGTGCAAGAGAGCTGCTAAAGATGTGAACAGAAGCATCAATACTGACAACAGTTTTGGCTTTAACTGTAAAATAGTCTTGCCTCTTCGAAATTATTTTTCAGCCCCAGTGGTCTAGAGTGGTCAGGTTGTCAGATTATTGGTGTTGCAGAGACTTCTTCTCCAGGTAAGAAATTAAAAGCAGAGGGAAGAGAGGTGCAGAACGTAAGTATGGACATCTGAACAAGACCTTCATCTTCCTATACAATTAACAGAGGAGAACATGCCTGAGTACTAGTTCCTTACTCTGAGTTGTCCTTGGGAGTGACATTCCCCTTTCCATTGACTGCCAAGGGAGCTAGGGAGGCTGTTTTACTAATTTAGACACCAAAGGAAGGTGCTGAAAATTGGTAAGGCAGGAATGGTGACACAATAATGGGTTTGTTCTTGTGAATTTACCGATGAGATGTGCTGGCTGGTAAACACATAGTGATGGTGGGGTTGATGAGGAATCATCAAACTTTGAGCAGGAAATCAGAGCTGACATCTCAGTGCCACCAAACTCTTGGATGCTGGATTCACTGCAACTGTTATTTCACCCCCAAATAAAGCGAGATATACCCTTTTCCCACCCTAGCCTTCCTGATTTGGTGCCCTGTGCCAGCACTTTGGGCTGTGCAGGGAAAAGATGCCTGGATCCACAATTTCAGTTTACCCATCTCGCAGAGGCAATTTGATTATCTCCATTATTGTGGGGAAACACAGAGGTGGATGGAAGATGTTACTAAGAAATGAACATGAAAAGCAATTTGTCGTTTTCATGTCCAAATCCATATAACAGTGATCGTCTCTTAATTGAAAGCTGTGTTTTCCTGCAAAAGAAAAGGAAAGTCTGTCTTTTCTACTCTGCGAAGTTTATTGTGGTTGCTATAGAAAAGCCTTTGAAGAGACTTTAATGAATATTAAAGTCTGCTTTGACTGAGAGTTTCCCCTGAATCTGTCAAAATATAATTACATAGTAGTCTGTGTAATTGATTACTCTTAGCTATTACTGGACATATCCTGATATTTTCCTTAAGATCAGAGGTCACACACATGGATTTACCACGGTCTTCAACACAGAGGAAGAGAGCTTGCAGAGGGGTTTAGATACATCTGAGGGCATGTCTGGGCTGTGCATGGTGTTAAAAATCCATGCCTTAAGTCTATGTAGCTGGATACGTTCACAGGGACCAGTGTGATGCCGAGGGCATACACTAGCTTGAGTTCTAGAAGCAGAGTACCTGCAGTGCAACCTCCAAGGTGTCTTGTCCATCTTTTAGAAGCAATGTTGCAGATGCAGCTACCCTGTTCCTGGCTCCAGATCTGTTGGGTTTTGAGTTGGTTTGATGATCCCAGCACCATAATCTTCTGTGCACATAACTCCATCATGCAGAAATATTATCCTGTGTTTTTAGTGTACAATCATTGGATAGGAGCTAACAGAAAGTGGCTCATCAGGTTCAAAGTGATGCCTTGTTCCTTAAGAGATGAAAACAAATTTTAACGGAGTTATCCAGCAGGTTCAATATTTGCACTTGGCATAAGGGAACTTGCTCACAGATCTTGCCAGAGTGGGTAAAGGAAGAATAAGACAGCTGGCATAAAAAGGTACACAGCAGATGGTCTACAAGCTCCCCTGAACCTTTACTCTGGAGTCACCGTCAAATCCTACTGCAGCCACTGAGCCCTGACTGTCATGCTAAACCAAATATGCCTGAGGAAGAGGGATCAGCTACTGAGCGAGGCTTTCTTTCCCTGATTATGCTTTTGTACCTACCAGTGCTGTTTTGGTTGTCCTAGCAAGGTGGGATCAAAGCACCTTCCCTAGATCCAGGGGAGATCAGTTGCTGGGGGGTGTGCTTTTTTAAAGTAATGTTTTCCCTGAAGTTGACTTGTATGAGTCAGCCAGACCCAGAAAAGGGAGAGTGTGTGGGTGTGAGAGGTTTGCACAAGATTATTACACTCTCTGTGTTTCTTGTCCTCTGTCTGTAGTTTCAGAGTATCCAAAAATTAACCTTGGACGGGAAGCAAAGCACAGCTCTTAGATGCTTATTTTTCTGCTGTCTTTTCTTTCATGTTCTAAGCTGCTTTTCTGGAAATATACTTAAGTGACTGGCTACAAAAAAACATTTGAGATGTGATTTATATGGAGAGAATGGTTTGAGCCATTCCCTCAGAGCACTGTGCACAGAAGACTGCTGTATTTGGCTTGTCCTGCAGGGAAACAGAGAGACATGTTTTCATCTTCTGTCTGGGGAAAACCCACCTCAAGGTGTTGTTACTGTATTTTTGGGAGGGAGAACTGTGTTGTTTGCTCAGAAGTGTTTTGGAAGGCTTTAAATAATATTAATCATCATTTAAAGGTGGCCACTGGGAACGTGGTCAGCAGCAGCTTCTAAAAGGAGGAGATAGATGAAGATACCCTCTTAGTAAGTTATTTGGCAAGATGAGTGTAGGTAACAGGAGAAAACTGAAGTTGGAGAGGAGACACAGCGTAGTTCCTTGAAAGGGAAGGACCTCTAGGATGTCTTAGCAAACCACTCACAATTTGGAGGTATTTTTGGGACAAAAGAATAATGTCACAGGACAAATACCAACAAGTCAGGCAAAGGACAGGTTTTTTTTTCTGCACCCTTTTCCATGGAGGATGAAAGAGGAAAAAGCTTCAAACTCTTGGCCAGTTGTTTAGTGACACCAAGAATGCCAGGGAAAACGAACTTGGAGACAATAGTGGAGAAACAGCTTGGACTGTGGAGTAATGGGGAGACCACGTGAAAGAAAAAAGGGTTTGGAGCACAAATGGAGAGAGAAGACACAGGTGAGAAAATGTGAGGATCTGCAGGATTTGCTGCAGTACATTAGTGTCTGTCTTGTACTGGAGAGCCTGAAATCACACGCAGAACTCCATTTAAGGTTTTGTAGCAAGGGCACAGGCATTTGGGCTTACGTGTGTAAGAGCACCAAAGATCTGAAGGTTACACCACCAGTGCCAATGCGGAAAAATCTCCGTAGCTATGCTCTTATTAAACTTTCAAAATCTAGGCATTTCTGTTTTTGGGTAACAGTGTTCAATGCTCCCATCCAAGAAAAACAGTATTCTAATAGTCTAAAAGCATGCAGTTTAAAAATGATGCCCACTTAAGAGTAATTTCTTTCATTTGATATTTAACTGCTTCCTTTTTCTCAGATTCCAGAGGGCTATTTGAAGGGAAAGGAAGTTTTGCTGTATCACATGGCTGATGTTGTGGAGGTTGAAAATAGAAACTACACCAGCCAACTTTAGCATTACCTTACGCTCAAATATGTTGCTGCTTATCTACTCTTTTACTATGAAATAATACCATTTAGTGTCATATATTTATGGTTCGCCCTCTCTCGTTCAAACAAAGGCCTCTTGCTCAAGGCAAGAGAAAGGTGTATTAAGCAGAATCAGACACCAGATAGCTCAGGATATTTGTATTTTTTGAGGATAATGTTGGAGCATGGAGCCCAAACTTTGTTCAGAGACTGCCCTGAAGCCCCTTGGGGTTACATTTTTCTAAAAAGCAGCCAATAACCCTCCCCTCCATAATGACAAAACTAATTTTACTAATTCATCTTTCCAATAGCAGTTCCATCATCATTTTGGAAACAAGCAAACCCAAGGACAAAACCCAAACAAATTCCTTGAATGGAGTGGCAGCGAGAGGCTGAGCTTTTATTCTATGTGCTAGTGACAGCCAGATGTGCTTGGGGGAGCACCTCAGGGGGTGGGGGAATGCATGTGAAATAAGATTGCAGTAAGTGCTGCCCTATGGAACAAGTGTCCATATACCCTTAAGCAAACCCTGCTGTTATCACAGGGAACTCTTGCACTCATTACCCAATGCATACCATTTGCATGCCAAATAGCCATTATCTAAACATTTGTCACCCTCACTTGTTTTGCTACGAGCTGTGTAAGCTCTTTCAGGCTGTACCTTGTGATCCAGATGCTGGATTCATTTAGTTCTACTTCCCTATGACTTCTCCTGTTACTTTTGACTGTTAGCAAAGTTTTTCTGTACTTCAGCTCGCAACTCATAAAATAGGAGCCATGGCTCTTGCTGGCCAAAGAAAAAGCTATTAACCATTATGAGGATCTTTCATATCCAGGTAATGAGGCTGTATCCAGAGGATTTAGGAGGACCACTAAATTAAAGAGCTGATATGTTGTGTAAGGGCAGACACAGCTCTCTCTGACTGGGGATGTTCATTTCACCAGGCACACACATGCCCACCAAGCAATGAGACAAGGGGACTTCAGTTTCTCCCTATGAAAATACTTACATGCATTTATCAGGCTGTCTCTCAAAAAGTTATAGGAAAAGCAACTTTCTATGTCTCCTGTGGTCCAGTTAATACATTTCTGAACACTATAAAATAGTCATGATAGAGATATTGCAAGATAGATACAGGGAAAGATAGATAGGAGACTGGATGCAAAGACTGGATGCAATTTTTTGCGTAGAACCAGTGTACCTGAAAGACCACCTTTAACCAAAGGAAAAGATCAGATTTACTATGGGAGATCTTTAGTTTGGGGGCTCTTTAGTTTGGAGAAGAGGAGACTGAGGGGTGACCTTATTAATGTTTATAAATATATAAAGGGTGAGTGCCATGAGGATGGAGTCAGGCTCTTCTCAGTGGCAAACAATGATAGGACAAGGGGCAATGGGATCAAGCTGGAACACAAGAGGTTCCACTTAAATTTGAGAAAGAACTTCTTCTCAGTGAGGGTAACAGAGCACTGGAACAGGCTGCCCAGGGAGGTTGTGGAGTCTCCTTCCCTGGAGACATTCAAAGCCCGCCTGGACACATTCCTGTGTGACCTCACCTAGGCGTTCCTGCTCCAGCAGGGGGATTGGACTAGATGATCTTTTGAGGTCCCTTCCAATCCCAAACATACTGTGATACTGTGATACTGTGATCAGTAGATGTGCTGCTGGCATGTACACCTAAGGATGAGCTGCTACATCACAGGGAAGATTTAAGACTCTCTGTAGTCTGGTCATGTTAGTATGATTTGCTCTTGACCTTGTAGGAACTGAATAATAACATGTCTTACAGAAAGGATGCTGTGAAAATACACTGTTTTTTAACCACGTTCACTGATGCATGTAAGAGACAAGATGGTATCTCACACCATCAGTGTAGCAAAAATCAATGAGCTCACATTTCTTCGCTGTGATATCTGCTAGCACCAAGACACAGGACACAGTTGTTACCTTCTTCTTCTAAGTTGACATCAGCGTGGCTGTTTTCACAGCAACGTTCCTTGAGAAGCAGAGCGATGATTCTTCTGGTATTGAGGTCCCTGTCATCATTTTTCTTTTCTTACAGATTTTTCTTTGAATTCAGAGTTCACAAAGTGCGAGACAAGAAGCACCACCAATACATGGAGAGAGCAAAGGCATTTCTTTCTCAGTCTCAGGGTCTTTCTCAAGATATTTTAAGATCAAGATATTTTCAGTACATGGAAAAATAATTGGAAGTGGTGATTTTCCTTTTCAGAAACTTACAATAGGGCCTGGCTAGTTCCACAGCACTTACTTTAGAACTGAGCCAGTTCCACATAGAAGGAAATTTAAAAGAAAATTTTGTCTCTTTTTGCAGTGTCTATTCTTTTCTAGGCTTCAGGAGGGGTGGCTTGGAACATAATGATTTTGCAGACAGCATGAACATTATGTCAGTGTTGGCAACGAGATATAATATGATTATTCCTTGGTAGGTTGGGGTTTTTTAGGCTGTTTGTGTTCCCTTGCAGTGCACCTTCAGTCTCCACCCACACCTGCTGCCATGAGGGGTGGAAAGATTGATTTTGTCTAATGTTACCACCCACTCTGAAGCTGTTGGTTCATAACCTCTGCTGAGACTCTTCACTTCATTCCAGATTTTGTGAATGGCATAGCTGCCTAAAAGTCAACTTCTTCAATGTTGGACCCCTTCTTTATAGAAAATTCCTTGCAGAAAAGTAAACGGATATCCTCTGAGCTCACTATATGTATGGTGGTGGCTTATATGGTTTATTTAATTTTCCTCTCTTTTTCTATCCCAGACAAACATTTGCATGCACATACGCATGTACACACACACATTTTGAGGACTAGTAGAGCAATTCAATGTTGTAATTTTTACCCCTTCTCTGAGCTGTGAAATTGTTAACGATGCTGACAATTAAATCACTATTGCAGACAGCTGACTGAGAGCCAGCTGAAACTAAAACTCAAGAACTGTAGTTCCAGGTGCTTTGAAAACTCCAATGATTTCTGCATCAGCATCCACATTTCGTATTTTGAGGTTGTTCCAAAGCCACCACAAAGAGAGACTTTGCTTTTCCGAAAAGAAAATCATACAAGAGATTTTTGAAAAAAAAAAAAAAGAGTTATATTTATTTGCTAATGAAATAAAAACTCAAAGGCTGGAGAATGTCTATAGGATTTATCTGTATCCAGGTCCTGTTGCGTTTTTCTAGGGCAAACAGAGATTCTGTTGTATTTCCCTAGAGGCATTCTCCACACAGAGCAAAATAGCGTTTCAGCCTCGTAGGAGCTGCCAATGTACATCTGTGCAGCCTGGAGAGATTCACAACAACAGCATTCCTGCTCCCTGTGCTGTGGCTTGTGGGACCCCAGGGTCCCTGCTGCTATCCTACTGATGGCACCGGAGGAATCCCCTATCCATCAGGTTTTGGGAGCTGTCAGAGCTAAATAACCCTAGAATTGAATGAGAAAGGAACTGAACAAGTACTTGAGAGTTTTATGATGAGAGGGCTATTCAGGCTTGCCTTTCCCAAACTGAATTTGGTCAGTGCTGGACAAGTTTGTTGGAAGTGTCACAGGATGTTTAAAGGGCAAGCATTAGTCACAGCAGTGTAGAGCAGGGTGGTGAGACTAATATGAGGCTTGATTCATAACCTAGATTAACAGAGGATACTTTTCAATGAGAAGGTAAAAAGGGCAGCTCTAACGTGGAAGAGTATGCAACACTTAACAACTATTCCACTCCTGCAAAGGAATCAATTTGCGGTCTATGAAACTGAATTAAGATGACAGTGCCCATCATCATGTGAAATAACATGTGACTCAGTGCCGGCAGTTGTCTCCGTCATGGACAAAGTCTTTATACCAAAGTTTTCTGCTTTATGGAAATTTTAAAGCACATGAAGTCGGGAAAGATGAATAAAAGACCGCAGCTCAATTTGCTTTGCAGAGGGAGACTTTATGTTAAAACTGCTGGCCTGAACGAGAGATGAAAAATAAAAATGGCTTGTTTCAAAGCTCTAGTGTGAAAAATGCAGCAGCTTTGCCTTGTTCTTTGACCAGTTCTACAATGAATGGTGACATTTGACTGGCTTCTCACTGTGAAGGGAAATTTAACACAACTGTGCTGGCGTCTTAAAGGTCAACTGTCCCTCTCTGACATTCTCTTCTTTAGTAAGAGAGCTGTCATCACTGCATGTGGGAGCAGTCAGGGTCTTTTTGGGGTCTGCCCCTAAATAGCCTTCAGTATTGTGCACAGCTGCACAAGTCCATTAATATATCCCTCTCAAATGCCCATCATGTTTATTTAAAGATCATTTTAAGATCAAGTACACTTTCTTCCCATGCAAAACTGCATGGTCTCTCATTTTTAGTGTGGAAAATTCTTTGCATCAGAAGTTTACTGGGGTGACAGGGAGAGCTCACAGGATCATAGAAATGTTGGTTGCAAAGGGTCTAGTCTGACTTCCCACTTGAAGCAAGAACATCATCAGTTCTGGGTCACATCATATGTAGCTTTGTGCAGCCAAGTCTTGAAAATCTTCAGGGCTGGAGATGCCACCATGTCTCTGGGTCCTTGTTACAGTGCTATCCTCCCAAGGAAGAAACCCTTTATGCCAGAGGCAAGAAATCCCACAGCAATAGAAATTTCCTGTGTTTGTGTGTCTGGAGTCTTCTGTTTGGGACACAGCTGGCTGGTATGAGTTGGTGTTGCCTTTGAACAGTGTAAATTACAAACCCAGTATGAACTTAGACGGCAAATCTAAAACCTGCAAGGATTTGTAGCAAACAAATTAGCTATGCAATGACATCATTAAACCATAGTGAGAACTTCTGTTTGCTTTCCATTGCATTAATATGTGGGAGTCCTTGAAAAGGAGCACTGAATGACTCATGAAGTCACTTTGTGCAGTGTGGAACACTTAGGGCTGTTCCAGTTGCTCTTGTAGGGGAGAGAGGCATTTAACTCCCTGCCTCTTTCCCAGAACTTTCATTGGGCTGCTGTTTCCCTATGGAGCAGAAAGGTGGCTTTTCAAGCAGGTATCTAACCAGGACCCTGAATCCAATCTCCCTCTATGGTTTCATTATTTACCACGTATCAGCTGAGCTGATGTCATCTATATGCATGACTATATGCATGATCTTGTAATCTTCAGCCATGAGGTGATGCGACCTAGTTGTAGCCCATGCTGGGTGGCATTACTGGCCATGGGGGTGTGCTAGGAGCATGCTGTGATCTCACATCTCTCCTCTGTGCAGTGGTGTGGGGACATGGTGGTGGCTGTACTGGAGATGCTTGTAGGTCTACTGGTGGATTTACAGAGGGATGTTTCATTTGTTCTTTGAGGTCATGGTGAATTGTTGCTTGCCCTCTTAAGCAGCTGAAATGCAAGTGAAAGGATCTCTTTGAGCAGCTAATCTTGCAAAGCACTGTGGAGTTTGTCATGATGCATGACCACGACCCAATGCAGACCAGTCATTCAGCATAGTCCATGGGTCTTTAAATTTTAAAGTTCCGTTAATACTTCATCTGATCTAGGAAAAAAAATACATAACGCACTCTCACATTACTACATAAAATATAAATCTTCCCTGTTTGAGGTGCAAAAATATCAGCAAGTTTTATTTATTGCTTGCTTGCATCTATGTGGTTGCTGCTTGTTCTCCATTGGGAGAGGAAGTGCCAAACTGTTTCCTCAGCCTGGGACTGCCTGTGAGGTGTCTGCTTGCACCTCCCTATGTAGGAAACAGTGCAAAATTCCTCTTTTTCTGAGATGTCAGGCTTGGGCTTTTGCACACATAAGATCTTCGAGTTTTACTGTTTGTAGAAAGCAGTGAGACCTGTGATTATTTAGACATTGTAGAGTTCAAACCTTCCAGTTTTCCCCATAGCTTGTGCTTTAACGCTCCGTTGATGGGTTGTGCCCGCTCTTGGAGCCATGTGTACAATTTCTGTTGACTTTAATAAAAACTGTATGGGGTATCTGAGACAGAAGTAATTTCATAATATCTTCTTTGTTTCTGCCCCATATTGCTGTATTCTGTAGCATCTGTTTAACAGGCTTCTTTTTCCCACTGGAGATTGTCCTCAATCCACAGTGGACTGCAAGCCAACTAACTTTTTTTCATTCAAAACATTTGAGTTGAATATTTGGGTCATGAAGAGTGAGATCCCAGCCATGACTTTGCTTTATAGATGTCCACCTACCTCCAGTGAATTCTCCACAGGATCCAGCTTGCAGTGTTCACCTGGAAAGTTCATGCAGTCCTTTTTCATTTGATTTTGTAATGGCAGGAGACACAGTTAAATTCCACTAAAGATGATCCTTAGACACCTCTAGAGCAAAAGCAAAAATTCCTCCATGGTCCACACCATGAAGACAAGAAGGCTCCATGGAGACCTTATTGAGGCCTTTCAGTACTTAAAGTGGCCTATAAGAAAGATGGGGACAGACTTTTTAGCACGACCTGTTATGATAGGAAAAGGGGTAATGGTTTAAAACTAAAGGAGGGAAGATTCAGGCTAGACATGGCAAAGAAATTTTTTACAGTGAGGGTGGTAAAACACTGGCCCAGGTTGCCCAGAGAGGTGGTAGATGCCCCATCCCTGGGGACATTCCAAACCACGCTGGATGGGGCTCTGAGCAACCTGATCTACTTGAAGATGTCCCTGCTCATTGCAGCGGATTGGATTAGGTGACCTTTGGAGGTCCCTTCCAACCCAAACTGTTCTATGATTCTATGATCCCATGAATCTACGATTGCCAGTGTGGGCTACAAACATGGACTATGTGGAAACCATGTATTTGCTTCCCACTGGGTCATACACTGGGATCACACCACTGTCGGAGCTGCTGTGGTATAGAGCTGCTCCGAGATAGAGATGACAGCCCTTGTGCTTTGATGTCTGTGTTAGGCAGGGAGCAAAGGATGTGTTGAAATGTCAGGGTGCCTGTGGTCGGGTGGATGTGCTTGCTGGAGGTTAGTGCCTTGTCACACTGTGCAGCCCCTTTGAATGCCCAAGGTGTGCAAGGAGCAATTACTCCAGTGGATAGCTGGCAAATACTTCAGTCAAGGCTTCATCTGGAACTTCTTGGTTGTTGTTGTTATTATTATTATTATTATTATTATTATTATTATTTCCTCCACTTTTGAGCACAGTATTGCAGATGTCCATTTTCAGTTACGTTTCAGCCTGGGCATCAAGGTTTAAGGGTGTTTGTTTGCACGTTCAGGCTCATTTTTGTTTCCCTTCAGTCCTACCACTCCTCCAAAGAGCCTGCTGTCCTTGGGAACCCCGACAGGTTTTGCTGGGCTTCCTCTAGAGGGAACATGTGTGTAAAATTGTGGGGATCTAACCGCTCCTTGGGACTGACCTTTGCTAGCTCAGCGGTCACTTCCCTCAGATAGCAGCCCTTTCTGGGTCGCTGTCAGGGAATCAAGCATTTCTTTCCCTTTGACTTCTCCCCTGCAGACCCACTGGAAGCAGATGACCGCAAGGTATCAGAAAGTTTCCAAAGACAGGTGGTTCCTGCACTGGCCATGAAGCAGGCTGTTTTTCAGTGAAGACTTCACTAGTGCTCACAATGAACAAAAGTTCTGTTAGAAGGAGGCTTCCCTTCATATATGAGAAATCAATTGCTTTTAAAATTGAATTTATTTTGTATGGAAATTTAATTTCTAAGGGTGAGTGGCTGACAAAGCCTTTTCATCCTACATGACTAATTCAAACTCTGCCCACATCTGTTGTGACTGAACATTTTACCAAGCCATGGTTTCTCAGTGACTTATGTTAAAAGAGCATAGGTGATTCAGTTGAAATGCTGGTGACCTCGTGGTGAAAGGTAATGCCACAGGTGGCCTCAATTAAGTGAATTACAGTGAGGGTGGGTTTATCTTCTGGAGATACAAGCCAAGGGAACTTGTGCTGCCAGTATTAACTGTGTAGTCCAGGATGTGGTGGTAATCCAGTGCCTTCTGTGTATGTTGCATTCAGGCAAAATGATGAGAAAAATTGAGTTGCTTTGGAATGGCTTATGCTGGGCAAAGCAAGGGATGAGTCTGGTTGCTCTTTCAGCCCTATTCAAACTTGAGGAGGCTGCTCATGCAGGCTGATTGCAGTTTTCCATCTGAGATGCAGAACGGTGGGAAACACAGACCTTTCTCATCTTCTGTATCCATTGTGTGCTAGATAACTCATAATACAGAAGGATTTATTTTGCTGTGTAAGTTTGGAGTTTGTCTTTGCTTAGAAAAATAACTTTAAAATAATGGATTTTGCTTTAACCTCTGGGACAGCTGAGATCTTTATTGAAAGTTCCATGATTTGCTCTACTTTTTCATGGATGCTTCTTCAGGTGCTTCACAGAAGCTCTGTCCACAGCAAGAAGTTTCCAGAGCTTCACCTAGGCTTGACTAATCACCTTAACTCTCACAGTGCTTCGACGCTGAGAAGTATTACTCAGTAGTTCTCCTGGACCTCTTAAAGGTATTTCTGCCCTAGGGTATATTTCCCCGTATGCATAGCAAAGGTGTGATCGTGCTGCTGAGCATGTGTGACTCTAAATGTGGGTAAGGAGAGAAGGGCATCAGAGTCTCTCTTTTTTTCTTATATGCCAGGTGAGAAAAGTGAATTCCATCCACCAGGTCTGTCTGTGGCTGCTGGGATTGCACACAGTCTCCTCTCCTCTGTTGCACCAGGTTTCTCCTGGTTTAAGTACTTGCACAGGTACATTTGTGCAGACCTGTCCCAGGAAGAGTCAAAGGAGGCTGTGGCTTCTTTTCTAAGCTGTGTGACCTTCTCTCTCTCTCTGCCCAGTATTTTCTTCCAGGTTTCACGAAATAGGAGGTGATTTCTCAGTGAGGGTGACAGAGCACTGGAACAGGCTGCCCAGGGAGGTTGTGGAGTCTCCTTCCCTGGAGACATTCAAAGCCCGCCTGGACACCTTCCTGTGCGACCTCTCCTAGGCGTTCCTGCTCCAGCAGGGGGATTGGACTAGATGATCTTTTGAGGTCCCTTCCAATCCCAAACATACTGTGATACTGTGTGATTTTTACTCACAGTTTACACTCATAGAGAATGGAGAAAACCTCTTGTGAACAATATATGTGATCAATATGTACCGAGGAAGTAGAACGACTTCCCAGCACCATTTAATCCCAAAGAGAGAGCAGGAGTCAGAGACAACCCACCGGGCTCTGCTGTTGCCAGCAGTGTAGACAAAAATAAATGCTGACAGGGTCCAGCTACAGAGGGGAGAAGGGAGAAGTTTGTTGCAAATATGCTCTTGTGATATACTGGTAGCTGAAATCAAACAAAGTGAGGAGGAGGAGGAGGAGAATAGGAAGTACTGCTGTGCTGCTGTCACCATGCCAGGACACCCGAAAAAATAAAGCATGGGAATGCCTGACCTGGGAAACCCAGAATTATTGCATGTGTTGCTCAAGGTCAATGTCTATGGGCAAGACTGAACTGTGCCTCAGTCTAAAAAATTATCAATGCCCACATTCAACTCTGTAGATGACTGCGAACATTTTGGAAGTTAGTGGCATTGTTCTGTCAAGATCATCTGGCCTTAAAATCTAGACTAGGCCTAGTTACAGCCCTGTGTTAGGGTGCTTATGGCAAGAGTGCGTGGGGCTCTCTTCTTGACACAGGGGAAGCCCCTAATGTGTTTGGTCCTAATTTTTTAATGACGAAATAATAACTATAGTACTTTGCCTAAGACTTGATGTTGTTGAGAAACATGTTTATCTAATTGCTGTCAGGCAGACTCTTGGTATGAAAGTGCAGTGGACTGAAACATCCTTCTGCTGGCATTGTAACTGTTTAGCTCTTACCCTGTTATTTTAAAAATTTATTTTGTAGCCAAAGCAAAGCCATTGATTTTCTTAAATAATTTTCCTGACTAAGCAAGGGGCTCTGTTATCTCTGAGCCAGGGAGGCATTCAGTCAGTATTCATTCTGGATGGCACAATGATTCATAGACATTACAAGAAAGAAAAAAGCTCAAACTGGGAAATTAAGTTAAATTCACAACAATCAAACTAAACCAGCTGCTTCAGATCACTAAGATGATGACGTGTTGCTCCATGTTACTGAATTGATGTAACTCAGTTTTAAACCTTCCACACACTCCCAATTTTGTCATCCCTCCAAACCAGAACCACAGGTGCCTTCTTTGTAATGGGTTCTGGTAGAGTCGCTAGAGAGGAGATGTACAACTTGAAGAACTGACTGTACAGCTCAATACTGTGTTTAAGATCTTGCTTTTTAATAAGCTGAACAGAAAATGCAGTCTATTTAGCTACAGACCCTAAAGGGCTGAAAACCACCTTAAAGCGAATGTCTCAATTTTGTGGTTCAAGCTACTCCCTGACATGGTGATTTCTTGAATCGCTGTTTAGTAATTATGTTGCATGAGTAGCATAATGGTCTTTCTTTATTATCATGAACATCTAGGACCAGATGTGTTCTTTGTGTTACTTGATTTTAATTGACTTCACATTAGGAACAGGGCTCATGTGAATTTGCCCCAGGCACTCATAATCTAGCTTGGGTGTCATCTCTGTGACACTTAAAGGATGTGACAGGAGCATAACATTGATTTACAGGAGATGCCCCAGGGGAAAGAAGTGGAGGAGGTGAAAGGAGACCTGCATGGCGTGTGGTGGGGAAAGGCAACATCTTCATGTTACCTCACTCTCTGTGGGCAGTGCAGAGTTCTCTCCTCAAGTCTTTTCTGACCGGGTGCTGGCAGGATGTGCTCACCAGCTTTTGCAGCATAAATTAAATCCTGTGTTGCTTCAGATTAGCCAACTATAATACAACTCCCCTCTCTGTCTTAAAGGTCACCAGGATGCTGAAAGCTGGCTACAATTGTCAGGGAAGTGCGTGGTAGCCTTGCGTCTTTGAATGCCCACTTGTTTCCTGCGCATCCCTTGGCAGAGGCCATATCCTGAGATCTGTATCCACTTAGGACACCCACAAGCTAGGTGTCAAACCTCTGCCTGCCTCCGTGCCACCTCTACAGCTGAATCATTGCAGGGCACATAGACAGAAGTTTGTAATGGGTCACAGCATTAATCAGAGATTTCTTCCACTTCTAACACACTTGCTATTTCATTTTAGAATGGTTAAAAAAGGGATTTCAGCTTCCAGGGGAGCAGATATTCAGTCATACCCAGACTTTTTCTCCCATTTTCCAGGAGGAGCTTCAGCCACATGTAGTCTCAGGGCCAATTTCAGGAGCCCACCTAGAGTGAGGAGCCAGCCAGACCAGTAGAACAGGAAATCTTTGATCCAGTTGACCTGTCATTCCCTTTGTTGTCAAATATGTCTCAGCTCACAGGCAGAGCCTTGTATTCCAGTGCCCCTGTGCCCTACCTAGTAATGGCAGAGAGGAGCATCTCTGGATCTCCTCATCCTTGAGCCTGCAGCTCATCATAACATGCCTTGCTTTGTGTACAGTTCACTGAATATCACAGCTTATCTAGAGCACTGAGCATATGCAGCACTTTTCAAGGTTAGTGGGTTTACAGTGTTCAGCATTGCTGAGATGGTTGTTTAATGTGATTTAGAAGAACTAACTTTAAACCTGGAATGCTTTTTCTCACTGCGTCTATACATTGTTATTGTACTGTTGGATGATAATAATTTAATTCACTGTAGTTCGCTGAATAGCTTTTTACACGGGATAAATCTCAGTAATGTAACTGAAAAATGTGGCAGAACTTGCCCAGGTTTGTGTAAGCCTGGGGGAGAATAAGTCTCCCTGGTAGGGGGAAGAGCCAAACAGGGATGGAGTCCCAGCAACAAAGCCTTGGAGAGCTGGACTTGCTCGTCCTGCTGCCACCAGGCACATGGGACACAAGGTAGTAGTGACAGATTTATGGGAGTCCCACCTTGCCTAGCAAGGCATGCGTGTGTGTCTTAGACTTCAGCAACAGCAGCAAGCCTGGGTTTCCAAAGCTTTTCTACTAAAAGCAAAACAGGCAGCAGTATCATGATTTTCTGCTACTCCCTGCAGTCTGCTATCCTGGACAACTGCTTGTCTTGACTCTGCCAAAAGCTTGCTCTGAATGCAAACCGCCTTTGACCAATGCAACAGATGTATTGATTATCACATTTCTACACCTGGGACAGAAAAACCCAAAAGACTGTTCATGCTGAGGGCTGGCTGTCTAGATAGCAGCTCTTCAGAAGAGGGCCTGGGGTCCTAGTGGATCCCCTGTTGAATATGTCAGCAGTGTGCCCTTGCAGGTATAGATGCATACTGGACTATGGAGCAAGAAGAAAGCATAGCCGACAGACCAAGAGAAGAGACTAGTCCTCTGTGCTTGGCATTGGTGAGATTGCAGATCAATTACTGTGTCCAGTTTAGGGACCCCAGTGCAAGAAAGGTATTGAAAAGCTGAAACAAGCCCAGCTGAGGGCCACTAAGATAGCTGGGGGGCTGGGATTAGACTAACCTTTTCTAACCTACAAGGGAAATACACAGGAAATGGAGCCAAACAGTTCTCTGGGTACACAGAGAAAGATGAAAAATGAGTTGCAGCAAAGGAAATCATAATTAGACATAAGGAAAAAAATTTCAGTGAGGGTGGTCAAACACTAAATCAGGTTGCTCAAAAAGCCCATGAAATCTTTGGTTTTGGAGATATTCAAAACTTGACTAGACAAGGCCCTGAGCCAGCTGATTTAACTTTGAAGATAGCTCTGGGGGATGAGGAGAGAAGAGGTCAACCTGAGTGGCTCCCAGAGGCCACTTCTTGTTTGATTCTATGTTTTTTTTTTCTCCTTCCGATGTCCTCGACACATTCATGTGCGCTGTGTTATGGACCAGTGTATATTTAGGCAAACTGAGTGCAAACTCCTTGGAAAGCAGCATTCCCACAGTGTAAGAGAGAAAAGACCCCATTCATTTCTACAAGAAGGTCCCCAGTGTGCTGAGGAAGGGGGAGCTTATGTCATCTTCTCCCCCATCCTCTTCGTTGTAGCTCTCTAGCACAGTCTAACACTTATATACTGAGTTGAAAGGCAACGAGTGAACTTGTACTTATTTATTCTAGAAAGGTCACTTCAGACGTCGGTATCTGGATTCTGGGAGGTCTAGCCATGACTCAGTCTTACAGCTTCGCTGATTTAGGTAGCAAGAAGCCAACTGCATTGCTCATGTTCACACATCCAGCGTGAGTCAGTAGCTTGGCTTAAGGTTATAACTGCAAACCTCTGGCTGCCAGAACCTTAGTCTGTCACCTGACGCTTTCTTTTGATTTGACTTGACCCTGGTCCTAACTCAATACTATCAGAAACCAGCCATAGAGTATGAACACTAATTCCTTAAACCTGCACGATGCCAGGGGCTGAAGAAACTACCGATCTGCAGCAGCCTTCCCAGGCACGCAGGTTTGACCTGAGCAGGGTGTCCATCCAGCATGCACTGAAAGTCCATTCTCCATCCTGAGCCTGGGGGGTAGCTTGCAGGGAGCAAGGGTGAGCTAGTACCCCTTGCTGTGGGGATGCAGCTGGCAGCCCCTACATGGGAAAGAGGTGATCACCGCACTGTCTGGGAGTGAGTTCAGGCCGGTCTGGCAAGTTCAGTCCCAACTGCAAGTGCTGCCTTGAAGAACGCAGTCACATCCTGGATGTGACTGCACTGAAATTTCCAGATTAAAGAGTTTATTTGTTTGTCATTTACAGTCCTTGCACTGTGCTTTGTAACAGAGGATGTACTCCCTGAGCACAACCCTTCAAGACATGCTACTTTCTTGCAAAGCCCTGCAGAATGACTTGGGCATTGGACACACCTGAGGGACAGGATGCCATCCAGAGGGACCCGAACAAGCTTGAGAAATGAGCTGATGCAAACCTCATGAGGTTCAACAAGGCCAAGCACAAGGTCCTACAGCTGAGTTGGAGCAACCCCCAGTATAAGTACAGGCTAGGGGATGAAGGGATTGAGAGTAGCCCTGTGAGAAGGCCTTGGGGGTACTGGGGGATGAAAAACTGGACATGAGCCAGCAATGTGTGCTCACAGCCCAGAAGGCCAATCTTATCTTGGGCTGCATCAAAAGCAGCGTGGCCAGCAGGTCAAGGAATGTGATTCTGCCCCTCTGCTCCGCTCTGGTGAGACCCCACCTGGAGTCGTGTGTCCAACTCTGGATCCTCAGTACAGGAAAGACATGGACCTGTTGGAGAGGGACCAGAGGAGGGACATGAAAATGATCAGAGGGCTGGAACAGCTCTGCTGTGAAGACAGGCTGAGAGAGTTGGCGTTGTTCAGCCTGGAGAAGAGAAGGCTCCAGGGAGACCTTATTGCGACCTTTCAGTACTTAAAATGGTCCTATAAGAAAGATGGGGACAGAGTTTTTAGCAAGGCCTGTTATGATAGGACAAGGGGTAATGGTTTAAAACTAAAGGAGGGAAGATTCAGACTGGACATGACGAAGAAATTTTTTACAATGAGGGTGGTAAAACACCAGCTCAGATTGCCCAGAGAGGTGGTAGATGCCCCATCCCTAGAAACATCCCAGGCCAGGCTGGATGGGGTTCTGAGCAACCTGATCTACTTGAAGATGTCCCTGCTCATTGCAGGGGATTGGACTAGATGACCTTTGAAGGTCCCTTCCAACCCAAACTATCCTATGATACTGTGATTCTGTGACTTTGTGATTCTATGATTCTTTGGGAAGCTGCCATATGACGAAAGTCTGAGAGAACTGGGTTTTTTCAGCCTTGAGAAAAGCAGGCTTAGGGGAGAGCTTATCACCATGCCCCGGTATTTAAAGAGTGGCTGCAAAGAAGATGGAGACTCTCTTTTTACAAAGAATCACACAGAAAAGACAAGGGTAATGGGCACATGTTACTCCTGGGGGGATTCCAATTGGACACAAGAGGGAAATTTGTCATTATGAAAACAATTGACCATTGGAATAATCTCCCCAGGTAAGTGGTGGATTCCCCAACACGGGGCACTTAAAAGATTCAGCTGGACAGGGTGCTGGGCCATCTTGTCTAGACTATGCTTTTGCCAAGAAAGCTTGGACAAGATGATCCTTGGGGTCCCTTCCAATCTGTTATTTTTTGACTCTATGATTATCTGAAGACCTTTGACTTCTCTAGTCAGGAATAGATTCAGGATGAATTAATGTTTATATCTGAGAAACACAACCTGAAAACCTATGTTTTCTTCAAGGCAATCTGCATTTCCTGAAGTAGAAGAAGTGCTAACTAGGGATAAGTTCAGGGTTGTGTTTCTGGGGAAGCTGCCTGGGGAAGCAGAGCTGCTACAAACCCACACGGGCATGGATGAGGTTGAGAAGTCACTTGACTGGAATTATCGCTGTGTTTAGCCACTGGTATTGCTTCATCCAGAATGGGCAAATAAGATGACATATGGCTAGGAAAGCCTTGCTCTCAGTTTTGTTTTACAATCCAAACCCACAACAAGGGTCACATGCAGTTTCTCTTTCTTCTAAATCAGCAAAGTTTTGGAAAATAAAAAACTTGCAGTTGTCTTCTCCCTGTACAATTTTTTCTTTTAAAACAGACTGCCAGAAGAGATGGCCTTCCACCACGTCTTCCAAATCTTCCATTTACTAAGTTTAGTTGACTTTTAACCAGATCACGTTCTACAACCCTCCCTTAAATCATCCTCTTTCTGCACAGGCTGCTGTCTCCTTCTCTTATGAATGGCTGGTCCCCCTGATGATTAAACAACAAATATAATTTTCTCATAGACTGTGTAATTGCTGTGCAGCAATGGAAAGAATAGAATAAAATGGAGCTATGACTCAGTGCTTGGCAGACTGTGGAGAAGAGGGGTGTACGAGAAGTGATGAATATGTTGGGGATTTCTGCGCAGAAATTCAGTTTTAAAATACACACTTAGCTGATACAATTAATTAAAAGATAAAGTGCTTAAGTACTCGACTAATCTAACTGGGACAAGGGAATAAAACAGTTTATATTTCTCTACCAGTTTGGAAGTCAAAATAGCAGTATCTACCACTACAGATAAAGACCTTGGCAGAATTCCTGTGATAACCCTGATTCCTAAGGCTTTCTAAGTCAGCTCTTTTCCTTGCTATAGCACACAGTCAGCTGATCCCTCTGATATTTTTAATCCAAAATCCATTTAAAATAATTCCTCTCTCATTTCTAAGAACTAGCTGTCACATTTTTACTCAGGTATATATGTGTGATACCCATTGATTTTAGTGACATCTGGAAATTATGGAACTGAGAACAATTTGGTCCCATTTATTAAAAAAAAAAAGAAGAAGAAGATGTACTGTGAGAAGGTTGTGTCTAGCTGAGGCTTCCAAAATAGTGCTTTGTTCATGGAATTTCATTCTGAAAGTTAAAAACCTTCTTTTCTAAAATAAGGAGACAGCTTCTGGCAGGACCACTTAACTTACTGGCTGACTTTATTACTAAAGAAATGAGCGCTCGTCTTAGAAAATTTTCCCAGCCTGCATAAACAGAAATGCCTGCAAGGAAGCAGCTGTCGGTCATTTTATTTTCCATAGAGCCATGACTAGGGTTGGTGCCTTTGTAGCACTAGATGAGAGCTAAGCCACTGACAGAGTCCCAGGGCAACAATAACCGAGAAGATGAGGATGATGGGTTCAAATCAAGAAAAAAAAAGGCTGCTGACACACTCAGAATGAATCAGGTTAAAGCAGAGATGCTCTGTGAGTTTGTGAGGAGACAGATTAAATAACATTACAGACTCACCTAGAAATAAAGTGGAATGGTAGGCTTCATTTGCTATCTTAGTCATCCACCCATGAAAAGCTACTTGCTGTTTGGGTAGCTGGAACTCTGGGACATGTCCTCCTGTTCCCTGGGACACTGTGAGCTTGAGCTTGGAAACTCTGCTGGGAGTGTCTGCTTGGCTCATTGAAATGCCTGACATGTGCCTTGTGTCCCAAGCCAATGGTTAGTGGTGTGGAGCTGAGCACATTGCCCTGCTGGCTTCACTGTGAATCCCAGGCTAAGCTTCGCATGGCCACAGAAGAGGAAGAAGATCAGCGGTGAAAGTCATGGAGGAGACAACAGCTCCTCTTCTGCGATGAGGGACTTGTCTTTCCTGATGACCTTGTGTGTTGGGTCTGCTGCTTCAGCAGCACCCTGGGGGCGGGTGGGTGCACTGGATCACCACTGTGGTGGTGACTGCAATCATATGGGGACAATTAGACATAGTCTGTTTGCACTGCTCTGGAAGTCCCCATACACTCCAGGTGCTACTCTCATATCTCTTGTATTATATTTCTCTCATACGGTATAGTGACTCCTGTGGGGACTCAATGCCCTGAATTACCCCTGGAGTGCATTGTCTCCCCAGGCAGTTTGAGAAATATCTGCAAGTCATATTTTATGTGAGACTAAGAATGAAGAGGGGGCTCCTGTGCCAAGTGTCTCCTGTTCTTCCACTGCTGCAGTGCTGGAATTAGCATGGGAAGCAAAGCATGAAATACAAATTGTCAGGAATGTAAGTAGAGATATTTCAGTCATGTGTGGAAGTAGTAGAGATGAAACTTTGTGTGAGATGTCATGTGTTTGTGTAAGATGCCACATGACATGGAGAGTGAAGACCATATTGTACTGGAGACCTCTCAGTTTCAGTCAATCCAGCAAAATGAACATGTCTAGATCTTTTTGCTGGGATGTGGCATCTACTTTAGACTCAGTTTTGTAGTAGCAGATAGTGTGAAAATGGATTTTGTAATTGTTTATACCCAGGTTTAGTGCTTGGAAAAGGCTTGGTGTTGCGTTTGCCAACCAATGAATCTATCTGAAGGAGGCACCCTTTATTAATCTTAGAGCTATGGGGACATTTTTGTAATCTTTTGGCATCAGACTGGCATTGCTGTTGCTGTAGTATTTGCAAGCGCTTTGATTAATATTGAAGCACTGATGGAGCATGTGCACTGCCTATATTCATAGTGACTTCAGTTAGATGTTCTGCATGCTGTATTTGTATTTGTCATCTGCCTCTCTTTTACTGAGAACCATGAGTGTGGAGTGATGGAGGAAGATGTTTAACTCCCTGACATTGAGAACAGCTTGCTACATACCTTTGTCCTAGGAAACCAGTTAGAAGAAAAGAGTTCTGGTTTAGTGGAATTGTATAATTTATAGTTGTAACTGTTTGCTTTTTCTTTGCATAAGCCCGTGTGAGGTGCACTATAAAAAGCACAAGGAAAGTCATTTTTTACTGGAGAGCATTTGGAACAGGACTGCATGTGTGGAAGGAGCAGTTACTAGCAGCTGTATGGGCATTGCCAAAGTTTTCTAGGATGTTATGAATTACCAGTCGCTTCCATGTGGGATAAAAGAATGGGAAGGGTGGGTGAGACTGAAATAGAATTGCTGCTCTTGACTACTAAGTCTCATCAAAACATGTGCTTAAGGAAGTGGCCAAGGCTGCAGAGACATCACAGGGGCAGGAGACTTTCCTTCTCTGTAGTTTTCTCTGTTTCCACACTGGCGCATACAAATGTTGGCAGGACTGCAGTCCTTGACAGTGCTACAAGTGGCATCTTTTATTCTTTCATTACAAATGTGAACATTACCGGTAAAAGTATAGTAACTGGAGAACTTAGCAAGATAGAGAGAACTTTATCTGTCTTCTTACTGAATAATGCACACTTATCTTTTAATTTCATGATAGTGTATTACAAACTATGTTTTAATGGTGCTGATGTGCTGATCAATCCAGATTGGTCTCTGTGGCAAGCTTTGTCTTCCTCATTACTTCCTTGTTAGTCAATGCTTGGCTTAGTCGTGATTTTTGATACCTCCAAATATCACTGATAAAAATTATGCAAAACCCCACCACCACCTCTTTGCACAGAAATGTGTATCTGTGCTGTCTCTCCAAAACTGTTTATTTTCCATCTTTCTGGGGGAAGATGCTAAGAAGCTTTAAAATGGGATACAAACATGCCTATTAATTCTGCCTCTAAATTAATTTTCCAGAATCTGATTCTGAAAACATTGAAAGGAAATAGAGAAGCTTTATGTCGTAGCCTAGAATTTTGCTCTGGGGACGTAAACAAATCAGTCTTTAGGTTTGTAGGTTAGGAAAAAGGGAATAGCCAAAAGCACTGTTTTTCTTCTCCGTGAAAGAGTTTGATCTCTGAGCTCATGTACAAGAAGGCCAGTTCCAGTCCAGTCCTCAGGAGGCTCTCACAGAACATTTTCAGAACTCTGTGAGATGAAAAAAGAAACGGTAGTGAAAAACATAAATATTAAAAATGAAAAGAAAGTTATTTCCTAGGCTGATACCTTCTGAGATAATACAGGGAATGATACTTACTGGTATTAACACCTACAGTTCGGTAATTTCATTTGGTAATCTTGTTAACAGGATATTTTCCTTCTATTTCAGTTAATTAAAAAAGACAGAGCTGACCTGACAATGGTCTCCATGGTGTTGTAATCACACTTTCCTAAACTCTGACACACTGCTGTTTGTTATCACATATTTCTTGGGTATCCCATTGTTTTTCAAGCCATTTTTCACAATTGAGTAAGAAAGAGCTGATAGGAGATAACATGCCAAACAAGGTTGTGTGAGTTTTTGCTTTGAAAGCAACAGTAGTGAGAAAGCCATCATTTGGCAAGATTGCTAGTGAAGGTTTTCAGATAAGCATTTAACTGAAAAAATACAAGCTGACAGAGAAGTAAGCTGCCTGCAAATGTATAGAGCAAGCTGGAGCTGTCATATCTTTCAAAAAGCAACTAAAATCCTTCCACTGATCTTCTATGCATTTAATCCAACATATTAAGAAGTGGTTTTCCAATTTTGGTCCTGATGTGTTCGCTTGTGTCACTGTTTATGAAACAAATCAAGGAGAAAGTAAAGGAAAAACCTCTTTTAACCCTCACAGCCTTGCAATTTTTCCTTGACTGGTTACAAAGTTCTTTCCAAACATTAGTTAATCACATTAAAAGGCCACATGTACTGATACTGTGTCAATTTTCACCGCCAAATATCTTTGCTGCCAACAGACAAGAAGAAGTTAATGAATGGAAGAGATAATATACAGAAATAGGTCAGCTGGTAAAATGATGAGCAAGGAAAAAATTAGACCCAGTAAGTGGAGTTAAAAAGAAAGAAATAAATTAGTATTTTTAGATTATGTCCTACTGCTATACACCTCTGAGAAGCGTTTGTCTCTGTCTTCTCTGCATCACACCATTACATAGCTGGAGTAACAGTGAGATCCTCTAACCTTTCTCTTCTTCAGATTTAAAAAGTCCAACTCCCTCTCCTGCTCCTTGTAAACCCACAGGCTGCTTCTGGATATCTGCTTTCTCAGTTGACTATAGCATAACTTGGACTCCTGAATTAGGTGCCTAAACAGCAGTGGAATGAATCTGGGTCAGCCAAGAGAGAGGACAAAGTTGACAGCCTTTGACCATAATTTGAGACTTGTGATCAAAAACTGCTTCAGAAGCCCCAGGGTAAAAGAAAGAATGACTGACGCAGAAGAACACTGTGTTTTGTGGTTGCAACAAAAGAAGCTTGAGACAAGCTGAAGGAACTCGACCAAACTAGGTTTGTCTGGCAGTGAAGACTTCTGCCTATTTAGCATAGTTTCCCACTCTTGGATCATTTTGTTGGTTCCAGACAGTCAAGGTGACCAGCAGTTAACTGGTTAACTCGGAAGGAGAAATTCTAGCAAACAGACTTTGTGTTAGCAGCATTAAGAGTTCATGACTCTTGGACAGCTGTTGCTTCCATCTCTGTAAATATGTTGTATCCAGAAGGTTGCACCTGGAGATTTTCAATGACAGCATAAGCTCCTCAGACACTGGGGAAGGACGAAGCAGCTTTAAGTGGGAGGGAGCACCAGGTATCTGCTTGATTGAAGATTAGCAGAACCAAAGAGAATTAAACTCAACTTCTGAAAAATCTGAATTAACGATGTGTAATGGGATGGATGGCTTAGGGAAACAGATCACAGTAACTTCTTCTGAACTTGGAAACTTTCTCATAATAGGAAACAAACTGCAGAACTGAAAACAGTGCCTCACTTTACTGAGATCTGCTCTAACTGACTATGTAGACTTCTTTTTATTCTGTGTCCAGAGGGTCAGACTGGTCTTATGGCAGAAGGATTTTCAGAAGAGGAGTTGATCACTGTCCAAAATACCCGTGGTCACTTGATCCAGAGAACGAGGGGCTGGTGATCAGCAGAGGGGTGAGGTAATGGGGTTAGGCAATGGCTGATTATGCAGCATGTTTCTTTTTTTAAAGTGACAACTAATATACAGACCAGTGCAATTTCTCCCTCTCCATCTTTCAGTGCCTGGAAAATGACTCATGTGATGCATCAAGTGATGAGATGGTGGAAATGTGATGACAAAGACAGATTGGCCTGTGACTCTGAAGAGCTGCTCAGAGCTTTGCAGAGGGAACCTGGGTTCAGGCATGTGGCCAGCAATCCCTAAAGATAGGGGTGTGTGTGTTCTGATGGGGATATCTGGTACAAATCAAAATGGTTCCTCTCAGCAGCAATTTATCCCATTTAAACTAAGCAGGGATAGCTAGTTTGTAACACCATACAGGTCTCCAGGGACGGAGGTGTTTCAAGGTCCACAATGAACTGAATTCAAAACTTGGTCCCAGATAAATGACTAAAATTTCCAGGACCCCAGACTCTGAGCTTTGATGCATAGGAAAATTCCATGGAGGGCGTTTGGGTCTATCATGATTAAAAGTGCAGTGTCCTTACTCTTCTAAGAACTTCAGAGGAGCTCAGCAAAGCAACTAGTTTGTGTATGTTTTAACTTCTTAAAAATGGTTACTTGAGTTCACTTTAGTGCCTCATATCCTGTGCTTTTTTCCAATCACTGACCATCCTTGTGCACGATGTTTTATCTGGGCTTGCATGGGGATAGTGGAAGGAAGTTATAGGGAAAGAGATTCTCCTTTTTTTTTTTCTTTTTGAAGTGGGTGAGAGACAGCAAGGCTGATTTAAAGGGAGAAAATCTGGCACAAAGAGAACTGCTTGTGCCTCCATTCTCAGTGGAGTTTTGAGTCATTCATGCAGTGCAGCAGCTAGGGAGCCTGAGTGACTCATACATTGCTAACTATGGAGAAAAAATATATTTTCTGAAACATTCAAGCATTACTCACATTTGCACTTAGTATCAGCTGATTCTAGTAGCCTTATTCCACCTTTTGGGATATAGTACAAAGGGTTATATAAAAGACAAATTGGGCTCAACCTCCCTTTAAACTGATGTGCTAAATCTGGCATCAAGCACGGCCTAAATTATGAAGTATTTTGAATGCCCCTCAGTTCAACATGGAAGTTATTATCTTTAACAAGGAGGAGCTGCAAAACTCACAGCTGATTTCAAAAGCTCTTGATAATTATCTTAACTTCTATGTTGTGACTTTCATCCCAAGTACTTCTCAAACGTTTCACCAACTGGTAAACAGAGCATATCCTGGGATTTATTGCCTACTGCTGAACTGATGCAATTTCTAGGGTCTTCAGTACTCAAAATTGTGGAACCATAGGAAAAAATTGAGTCTTCTCCAGGTTGAACAAGCCCAGCTCCCTCAGCCTCCCCTTGTACGCCATGTGGTCCAGCTGTCCGGCCAGTTTGGTGGCCCTCCACTGACATTGCTCCACTATGCCCATGCCTTTCAGTGTGGTGGAGCCCAAAAATCGAATGCACCATGTGTTGAGTAAAGGGCAATGATTGCTCCCTTTGACCTGTGAGCTACACTATTGCATGGTACATCTGTGCAGTATGAAGACGGCCAGGAGACACGCTAGGAGGTCTACACATGTTCACATTGTCCATAATTTCATCCACTTTGTGGAAGTATGTATAGACTATTTGGTAGATCCCTGGAGCAAGACCCAAAGTTTGACAATAAGTTCCTGATTTATTAGACAAGAATGAGTAATTCCAGTTTCAGAGAAAAGTGAAATTATGTAGACGCATTTTGCAAATAATTTTGAGGTCTATGGAAAAGTGCTGTATGAGAGCTAGATATCATCCTGCATAGGCTTTTTGTGAATGTTGGTGTGAGGTAAGTCCCTGCTACAAAATTCTACTCCAAAGCAAATTTCAGCAATTGTGCTGTGTTATTCTAGGAACTTCAATATATACATACAGCCAAGTGTTTAGTATGAATCAAAAGACAACTGGGTCTTTTTCTGCGTAGTGGTAATACCCACTTCTATTAGCAAGGATTACGAAATAAATAAAACCTCTGTGAGTTCTGGAAGTGTTGAAGATCCTCAATATGAGGCATGTTTGTGCTCTGAATAAATAAGAGCAGAGAAGCCATTTCTTTTAGAGGGAGTATTTATCTGTCTGATGCAACTCCATGTTCCTTTTTCTGAAGTCCATGATGGACCTTCTCAAAGACAGGACATTGACCTCAGACTGGGAAGATCCAAGATTTCCAGTGCTGAGAGACTGAAATATTGCACTAGAGACCACTGAGAGCCTTCCAGTGCCTCCCCATGATCCCATCCTCTACTCAGGAAGGAAAAAAACCCCTGTTCCTGCATTTGGATGAGTAAGAATTAGAGGTGTTCACCTGCTGAACCCCAGAGAAACATGGATTTATCTCTTCTGATGGCCCATCAAAGCACACAAGGAAATATGGGCGTATACAGCAAGGTCGATCTGGCTCTGCAGTGTATGGGGTTAAGTTAGATGTCAATCACTCAGCTTAACACTACGATTAAGTCTATTTCTAATTTGTGATGCATTTACTTAGATGTCACCCCTATTCCTAACAAATAAGTATATTAGTGGGATTAAATTAATGATTACTAATGGGTTGGACTCCTTTTAAAGTCTGGCTAACATTTATTGAAGACAACAGGTATCTCTGAGGTAAAATAGCTCTCCATCCTCACTATAGCAACATCCAATGTTCAAGACAATCACACGGGAGACATGGGCAACCCCAGGGCTTAGTCAGGCATGTTCTGGAGTGTGCATATCTCAGATAGAGACAGATGGTTGTTTGCTCACAATAAATATGTAGGTTAATTCCCTAGAGGAATGTATGTATCTTTATCTGATTGCCCTTCAGGGGAAATTTGGGTAGAACAACTTCAATGGAAATTGTGGGAAACACTGAAAAGTCAGGTCACAGTTTCCTGTGGACTGCTATATTTAATATTAGGTAATGTGGTTTGAAACTGTTTTAGCCAAGAAGTAAGGCAGCGCTATTGCAAAAGGTCTTGTAGATTTTGTAAGGTAATTGTTAGGAAATGAATCAAGAATATGGCAGAAAATGTCATTATGTTACTACATAATGAGTCGTGTAACCATTAATGCAGGATGCGGTTCTGTTCCCCTAGTCTCAGAGCTAGAAAATATTCAGAGAAGGATGATCAGGAGTATAAAATGGTTTCCTTTGAATCAAAGTGTACCTTGGGGTACAGGCAGCTGAGGGTCTTTAGAGACCTATATATCCTGTTGGGGTCCATTGAATTTGAGATGCTGTAGAGAAGGTGAAAGAAGTAGAGATTCTTCGCTGTTTCTCACACTGCAAGAACTAGAGTGACTCCAGCCATCAGCAAATTTGGCACAAACAAAGGAAAGTACTTTTTCATAGAGTGCCTGTAAAATGATGGAGCTGATTGCTGTGGTAATTGTGAAGGTGGAAACCATACAGATATTCAAGCCAAAATGAACAAATTAGCTCCAGCTGTGGCTATCAAGCATGATATTGCAGATTCAATCTCCTGCTCACAAAGTCCCCCAACCTCTCCTTTGTCAGAAGTGACGAAGAAGATAGGTTGCTTGTACGTGCCCCCATTTCTGCTGTTCTTCACATATTTTCTCTACCTCCCACTGTCATTCATGTGGAGTTGCCTTTGAGGAAGGCAGAGTTATGCATTTTTTTTTCTGGATATTGTTGTATTTCTTCTCATCCTGATCCCTTTGTTGGGGATTTCTGTGCTCACAAGACAGCTGTAGAGTTTGCCTTTATGCACGGGGCAGGGAAGAGTATCTTTCATAGGAAATGACAACAAAAGACAGGTACAGTGTCTCTTGGGTAGCTTGCACGAGGTGGTCACACAAAACCTTGATTTTGGTTAGTGGAAGTGATGTCTGGGCAGTCTCATCACAATAGTTTTCTTGGTGAACCACATCATCAGGCTGCTTGAGAGGTGTCCTTCTCTTCAGGAAAGGAGGTGGAGCTGTGTTTGGGATCCTCATTTCCTGTAGCGATGGACTCCTTTCACCCATGATGTATATGACCTCTGTGACTGTGCTTCTTTGCCTTGGACAAGTGTTCCAAATCTGTAAGTGAAGGCAAAGCTAGGTGTCTCTGTTGGAGGCAGAACTGGGAGCACTGGGATGTGAAAAGCCAGGGCCACATGGTGGTGGCTGGAGCAGAGCAGAGCCTGCTGCCAGCTGAGAATGTCATGGAGCTACCTGGGAGGTGGCCATGCCTGACAGAGCTGTGGCCACACATCAGGGTAGACTTGGCATTGTGGGGAGTCCTGCAGGTGGTGGGATATGCTAGAGGAAGTGCCACAGGGATCCAAGGCTCTTTAGGGCATCCTGGAGAAAGCCAGCCTTGCAGGTGTGGAGGGAGACCCCAGTCACCCTCCTGTACCAGCCCTTGTCTCCCACTGCCCATAAAGGGAGCTTGTGCCTCTTTGCATGGCACTGGGGAAAATCAAGTTTTTTTTTGCATCTGAGGACATTCAACACCCCATCCCGCTCAGGCCTCCAGCGTTGCTGTAGTCAGTGGTGTCCCACTCTGCAGATCTCTGGCAGAAGAGACCAGTAGTGCCAGGAACCACCCTGTCCTCTCACTGTCACCTCTTCTGCAAAACCCACTCGATGGCAATGGCACAAGGTGCACTCTGCTCATAGCTGACCCTCTGGGCAGCTGTGCCCTGCAGTGTGACCAGCCCTTATGCTCCAGCTGCCCCAGTGATGGGACGCTCCCCAAGACGTGTCTGACCTTTTTATCCATCCCTTCCATCTTCCTCCTTCCTCTGTCCTGCCTCATCCCGCTGCTAATCAGGGATGGATATAACCACAGCAGGGACCCAGGAAAAGAGCTGTATGATGGTCCAGGCTTTGCTTTTTGTTTGACAACATCACCAGGCATACACTGTATGGGGTTGTGAGATGGGGGAAGGATGGCATCCCCTTGCCTCTCTTAGCCTCTCCATCACATTAAACCTCTGCTTTAGAGTGGAAACTCCAGAGCACACACTGCCATTTCCTATTACTCTGTGCACAACTTGGTGCAATAAGGCCCCCCATGGCGGGTCTCCAGGAGCTACTGTAACTCTCTGTATGCACCCTATACGTTCAGCAGGAGTCACCAGGGAATTAACACTGCTGGTTTCAGCCTGCTTCTGCACTGCATGAATAATCACAGAAAAAATTTGCATTCACTCAACCGTGTGTGGGAATGTTTAAATTATAAAACCCACTTTCGTTTAATTAAGGGGGAAAAAAAACAACAAGAAAAAATCATAATTTATATTAGATAGTCTGAGAACCTTAATTTGCTCTAAATGAAAAGGTTGCTGTCAGTTTAGGTTCAGTCTAGAAAGATGAAGAATTTGTTTGATCGTTTGAGAAAAAGGAGATCATGTTGCCCAGTAGTTTGTTATTATATTTCAGCAACAGTGTCCTTCTCATCCAAGGTTAACTAGTTACAGAACTGACAAAGCACTGCACTGCTGTGTCTCTGGCTTTATGTCCTTTGATAGCTACTGCTGAAGCAGAAGACATCCTCACAATGAAGCACAAAAATATGCAGGAACCATTAAGAAAAAAACTTTCTCTCTTGCACCTCTCTAGATCCAATTTACATCTAAGTGAATCCACTGTATTACTTGCTAAAAATAAAATAATAATAAAAAAGAGAAATAAGAGAAACTTAGAAACTCTCAGAAGCTAATTATTTTTTGGAATCACAGCATTTTAACCAAAGAAAGGCCTTCAGGGTATATTTTCATTTTTCTGTTCACAGAACAACCGAATCTTGCTAATATGGAGAACATTTTTTCACTTTCCCTTGTTGAACTGTACACCTCAGGTCAGTCATATTCCCACCACTCAATTGGACAATGCTTTAATTAGAGAAAGATCTCAGGTGAAAGGTTTCTGCCATCCTCAGACGTAAGGGTCTGTGGTGAAGTGACGAATGTGTGGGTCTGTGCCAGCCCACCCATTCATGGAGGGAGATGTGACGGAACTGTTGAGCATCGGTGGGGATGGTACTGCAGGGGTGGATGGTGGCAAAGAACACTGGTGGTGCCTGTGGATGAGACCCACTTCTCTCCTTGCACTTGGCCTGAGCAGGATCTCTTCATGTTGGGCATAAATGCAGTTTTAGGCCTCAGGTCCTCTCCTCCTAAGGTAACCCTCTCAATGCATTTGGACCTGTTCCACCCCAAAAGCACTGCCTGACTCCTGAAAAAACTGGGAGTGACCACCCCATGCCCGGTCTGTGGGCAGGGAGTCTGGAGAGTGTGCCCAGTCCTGCTTGGCAGGTTGTGTGCTGGAAGCAGGCACAACACGATCTGATTTGGGGTGAAACAGCCTGTTCCCTGCATATTATCTCGCCAGCTTGGCATTTACAGCAGGGAGGGGCAACGATGGCAACAGGCTACAAAACATGGGCAAACCAGATGCTGACCTGCCCTTGCTGGCAAAATACCTTATTGGCCTCTCCAAGGTGTTTTCACACCCAGGGAATAATAAACTGACACGTCACCACAGCCTCTCCCCATCTCCTCTGTCCTGTCACACGAACAAAAGTCAGTCTGGGAGAAGTCATGGGTTTCTCATGTTTCTCCCCAGGATCTGTGCTCAGCTGTTCCCTCCAACCCATCTCCTGCTGCCAACACTGCCACTGTTCCCTATGCATGTGCCACCAGGATGATGAAATGAAAAACAGAATCACAGAATCGCAGGGGTTGGAAGGGACCTTGAAAGATCATCCAGTCCAATCCCCCTGCCGGAGCAGGAACACCCAGATGAGGTTACACAGGAAGGCGTCCAGGTGGGTTTTGAATGTCTCCAGAGTAGGAGACTCCACAATCTCCCTGGGCAGCCTATTCCAGTGCTCTGTTACCCTTACTGAGTAGAAGTTTCTTCTCAAATTTAAGTGGAACCTCTTGTGTTCCAGTTCGAACCCATTACCCCTTGTCCTACCATTGGTTGTCACCGAGAAGAGCCTGGCTCCATCCTTGTGACACTCACCCTTTATATATTTATAAACATTAATAAGGTCACCCCTCAGTCTCCTCTTCTCCAAGCTAAAGAGACCCAGCTCCCTCAGCCTTTCCTCATAAGGGAGTTGCTCCACTCCCTTAATCATCTTTGTTGCCCTATGCTGGACTCTCTCGAGCAGTTCCCTGTCCTTCTGGAACCGAGGGGCCCGGAACTGGACACAATATTCCAGATGTGGTCTCACCAGGGGGCTCTTTTGTTTCTGACAGGAACTGCCAGTTTCTGAGCAGCGCATGCAATGCTCTTCCTGAACACAAGCAGTCATCCTGGCTTGGGGAGGGATGGCTGCTTCAGTCCTGGGCACTTTATTAACTATAAGAGAATTTGTATGAAAACCTCAGACTCCAGGCAAATCTGGATTTGTATCTACTCGCAGGTATCCACAGTATCCACTGTAGCAGATCCAGATGCATGTTTCTGATGTGGACATGGTCTTGAGAGGCCTCTTTAGGGCTTCCCTCAACATGTTCTTCTCCATGTTCAGTCTCCTCAGGTGGTTCTGCTCCATCCTGGGAAAGTCCTCAACTAACACAGCACGTACTCGTCATACATAAACACGGGACAAGGAATTTGTCATGGGACCATTAAATCCTTTGCTCATACTCACCCCAAATATCACAAGGCTGAAACTGCCACACTGTGCCCTCAACTAAAACATTTGATTTCTCAGGTGCAATTCATCACACCTAATTCAGACAGATGTCCGGCATCCTGAGCTCCTTTTTGAGCTGGCTGGTATCAACAGGCCAGTCTAGAGGGTGTTTCATAGGACATGTTGTATGTTGTGACTTAGGACACGAGGACTGGTCTGCAGATGTCTATTTCTCCTTATCTAAAAGCTTTAATTCAAGTAAATTAATCCCTCTTCCAGTGCTCCTATACCATCTCTTCACCATTTTATTTTCTTTTTCATTGTATTTCATCTGTCTGTGATGCCCTCACATGTTATCTGGTGAACTTTTCACAGCACAGGCTTTATTTGTATTTTTACAGCACCCACTAGAGAAGCTCCTTCAACCTCACCCTTTCCTCTGGAGGCTGCTACAAAACAAACTACTGGAGAGTGTAAGAAGAAAAGCAAGGTCCAGCTGCTGCAGTATGTGACCCAAAGGTGCCTTACATGATCTGCAGCAAAATACAGGCTGGTGCATCTTGTATGCTTACTACACAGCATGCATCTGAGATGCAGTGATAGCTGTTGTCTGACAGCCTGTGGTCTGATCCTGGGGCTGTCTCCTCCAGGTGACAACATCAGGACTGTTATGCAGCACTAACACATCAGCCCTGTTGTGGCTCTGGGTTTCAGGTGAGGTAATGACTGTTGCATGAAGAGCTGCCTCTCAAGGAGCCAAGCGGAGGCTGATGAGAAAAGTCATTGCACAAGCTAGTACTTCCTACCATATACAAAATGTTTTCTGGTTCTCTGCTCACTGCTATTTCACCCTCAGCCTCACTTTTCATTCAAGCCATCTTGCAACAACCAAAGGTTTTTGGCCAGTGAAGTGGCCTTTCTTTTTCCTAAGCCCAGCACCATGCAGAACAGGACCTTGGTGCAGAGCAAGGTGTTTGTGAACTGTTACACTAGAAATATCAGCAGCACCGGGGACAATGAAAGGATGCAAACCCCATAACCAATGTTTGTGAGACTGGGCATTAGAAACATGGGTGGTAGTCCAGCCTTGCCTTCCTGAGCGTATTGTCTGAGAGCCATTATGCAAACACAGAGAAGCATCATTCACACACATGCAGAGCAACAGGCATTTTGCAGTCTGTGTTTCTCAAACTTTAGTCTCAGCTCTTCTATATCTGGCATCATTTTTCCTGTCTTCATACTTTCCCTTTTAACTTAAAAAGCATTGAGTGCAGTCTAAGTTCTTGTTTCAATGACGTTGTCCAAGAAAGTCACATAAATTCAGGCTCGAAGTTAGGAGGAGGTGTTCGGTGACCAGATGAATACAGGGTAGTTCAAGCTTTCCATTGAGGAGATGGAGTGGAAGAGCAAACCATCCTTGAATTTGGTGTATGAAAGGAGTGACACAATGCAGTTGCGTGAGATAGCCCAGCCATCCTTTTAGGCTCTATGATTCACATGACATTTGTGCCTTATTCTTAGCTTCTCAAACGTCTGTCTCCTACAGTTATTATTTTTAGCTTGATTTGCTAAAGAAACAAGGCTGATGTGATGAGGCTGCCCATCTGCCTGGCTGTCTATTGGTCCCATCTGTCACTATCCCAAAACCCTGTGAACCTGCTGGCCTGTTTCAGTCCAGTCTGATGACAGGATGGAGGTCTCAAGGTGAGTTATCCTACATGCGCCATGAAAATTGGCTGCTCCTCAGAGAAGATCGAACTCAGGCGTTGGTGGAGAGAAGGGCAGGGCGAATCCAGCTGTTGGTACCCTGTCTGTGGCGGCAGCCAGGTGGGTGGTGAACGTGCAGATACTCATCAGGCAATTGGGACAGCGGACACTCAAAACCTGAAGCAACGTGTACTGTCTCTTGTATGGGGGAAGATGTCCTGAAAGTCATGGGGAAACCGGTCTATTGCCATGGAAAAGCAAGGGATTGAAGGACACATTTCTCCAGATAAACCGACCTTCCCTTTGTCTGCAGCTCACCGGGCAACACCTGGGTAACTCTCCAGGTAAAGGACTCAGTTCACAGTATGTGGCTGATTTTGTGTGTTAACTACCTCCTGATGTGAGCTACTTTAGACATGGATTTGATTTGATGTGATTGGACTCCCGAAGCTGTGAATGCCTGTGTTCATGCTGTGCACCTACCTACCCAAGTGTGAGTGGAGAGAAAAGCCTCTTTGGGGAGCTTTGCCATCCATGCAGGAGCACAGAGCGATCAGTCCCAACCCCAGATTTCCAGAGGTGCTGACTTGATCCGTTCTCCATCTTCCCACACTGCTGAGGCAGCATTTAAGTGTGCAAACAGATGCTGTAGTCTAGCAGGGAATATAGATGCGTGCTTAGGTTTGTCTGCTGAGGCTGCTCAACCTCGAATATTCACTGTGTGTCTTTGAAGGAACAAGACCACTCTCTGGAACAGTCTCATGGTTCTGAAAGCTTTTTGAGACTGTCCATGTGTCCTCCCTCTACCAGACTCTCTTATTCTTTGTTTTTCGTAAGCTGAATAATCAGGTCAAAGATACATTTCCTTTTCTGCAGGGCATTGCCTTCCTTCTCTCATCTTTTCATACTGCATCACTCAGGCCTTGTCTTTTTGCAGATATGAAGGATGTAATCCCACTCAGGTGCTCCCAGGATCCCTCCGTGACTGGCAGCTGATGAAAGATCATCTCTTTTCATTTTCATGCTTCTTTTCTTCAAAGTGATTCAACAGCCTCTGCAGGTCCTCAGCTTCCCTCCCAAATGGAGTGCATCTCATTTCAGTGCCTTTTAAAACTTACCAAAATAAAGTCCGCGCATTTAACAAGGAAAGTGGTGCAGGGTTGCATCCTGGCAAGGATGCTAATAGCTAAGGCAGGGCCTGGGGAAGGCAGGGAGCCATGGGAGGGAGACAACTTGTGCCCCACTCCTTTTTCACCACTTCTATTAGGATCCTACTCTGCAAATGTCATGCTTAGTGTTTTGATGCCTAAACTTCAATTGCAACCACATGATGTGCTTGTCTGGAAGCAAAAGACTTGCCCTGTTTCAGAATATGAATTACAGTCATGAATTCACCCTTGGCTGAATTGCATGTTTATTCCTAGTATGAAGCTATGAACTCTGCTCCTGCAGAGAGGAAATCATTACCCACGTCAATGCCCTGAGAAGAGGAGGGCCTGAGGAGGGAGAAGCAAAAACATCAGAGGAAAAGCCTAACATGCTTGTTATGAATAAAATATCCAGCCTAGCTTTAATCATGGAACAGAATGGCTCCAAAAAGCATCAGAGTTCTGGTTTATAGGTGATAAAAACAATGAGAAAACACTGAAAAGTCAGGAGAAAGTAGAAGGATCACTTGCAGCACAAGTGTCAGTTTGCATTTGTGCGGTGTGGAGTGAAAAAGCAGTTTCACCATGGCCTGACCTCGCCAAAGCTTCACTTCCATTCCCACAAGCGGGCTTTGCTGGCTGTCAGAAATGAGCTGCTCGGAGGGGCCTGGAGAGCCAGCTGCGCCAAGGCAAGGGCAGGGGGAGGGCTGGCTGGGTACACTGCTGTGCCCTCCCCATGGGTGCTCCCTGCATGGAGTCAGGGAGGCATGGGAAGGCATCCGCCTGTTACACGGCTGAGGATTCCCCTCTGCTGGGCAAAGAGGATTCCCCTCTGTTGGCCAAATCTTCAGCAGTTTTCTTCCTGGCGCTGCTAGGGGATGTGTAGCTATCACGTGTGACATCCACAATGACACTAAAGTCCCTTCCCTGACTGAAGTGGGATGCATAAGCTCTGAGGGAACAGCCTAATAGAGCCAGTAACAAGGCTGATTATGTATTACCCATAGGCGTACACCCACATACCACACGCACACACATACACACACACGCATGGCCGGACACTGATCTACACAGACAGATGCAGCCAGCGCTAACATAAACACAAACAGCACCAGCGGCTTCATCGTGTTCCCCTCTCTGGCTGAGCAGGATGAAAGTTCCTCAGTGGAAATTATACATATGTAGGGTGTGAATCCCTACAGCAGCCAGGTTCAGACACAGCCTGCCCAGTGGCTGCCCCTGGGGTCCCAGTCTACCCAGTGGTCAGCAGCTGGGCACATGAGCTGTTAATTGCCTTGTGTACAAAAAGAGATTTCTCCTTAATTGTTTAATAGCATGAAGGACAAATACTTTATGTTCCCAGTGCATTATTTGGTAGGTTTCTGGTGATCAGGATTTTCCTCAGTCACCACTGGGTTGTGGTGAGATAAGAGAGATGGAGCAGGACCTTGGGTCAGCAACGACCAAATAACAGTGTCCTTCAGTGCTCACTTGGCAGCACTGGCTGGTCCAGAGTTCATTCTTATCAACAGAGATAGGTGTAACAACACTTTGAGAAGTGTCTGAAATGAAAACTGGAAAGTGAAATAAAAGCCAGCCCTGCTAGCCTCTTTGTAGCACCATCAACTTGCCTGGGTTCCATCAGTAAAGCTCTGCCACAGCTTTCACCCAAGCTCAAAGAAATCTATTGCTTTTTCATTCTTTTTGCTGTCTTTGGGTCAGGACTAGCCAAACACAGCTTCTGCCTGAAGTTGAGAGCCCGTAAGACTTTTGTACCTGGGACATCCTTGCTTTAACAATCTGATCCCAGCGCTGCCCATGGGAAGACAGCTTTGTCTTTCTCCTGGACAGTTTTCTGGAGCCTCTTTCTGAGCTCCAGTTTCTGATACCTGCTTGATTCCACAGGTAGGTCTGTTTGGGAGCAAGGGGAAAGGCAGGAAGGCTTTCCTTGGAGTGTACCGCACAGGTCACTGGCCATGTGCTCCCAGATGTGTACCTTCAACAGCATGCTGTTCTGCCTGGAGTAGCATCCCCAGTCCCTATTAGTTCATGAAACCACCAGCAGTGGCACGCTTGCTGTGACCTGTCTGGACACATCGCGCATGGCTGTAAACCGACTAGAAGCGTGTCACCTCACTGGTTTAATATCCGTCACTCATATTGGCAATAGCAATGATGGGACCTCGTCAAACCCCCACTGAGTTTCTCAGTCAACTCAGACCTCAGACCAGGGCGACAGGGACCCAGAGATCCACAGCCAGCTTTGCCACTAAGGAGGATCATTTCACTGGCCCTGTGGTGCCACTAAGCACCTTGAATCTGTACAAGGACTTGGGTTTATTAAAGGTGCTTAACACTGAGAGGCCTGACAGCGATTAGTGAGTAGCAAGCATCTCTGGCAGTAAGAAAACTCTTTATCAGGTGTCTAAATCTGAATGTTGGCAACTGTGGACACAGGGTCCCCTGTCACCATGCCTGTCCTACCATGTGGGAAGGTAGAGCACCAGCAGGGTTCTCTGCCACCATGCAGGGATGGTACTTCAGTGCAGGCAGGGACCTCTGGCTCTCCCATCGTCATTGCTGTGAAGAGCTCATCGGTATCCACCTCACTGCCAGTGCTGCTCCTCATGAGGCTTCCTGCAGGTGCCACACAGATCAGCAGTCCCCCTGCACACCAGCACCCTGCCTCCCCTTCTCAGAATCACGCCTTGCTGTCAGGGATGAAAGCAAAGAGCTGGGGTGTTTTACCTCTCAAATTAGCCATGAAAATTCATAGGAACATTAAGTTCTTTAAACATCCGGTACTAATATTCCCTTTGTTTACACTCAGATCCATTTCTGGCCTTATTTCAGAAATTAATTGCTGCATGTATAACATCCTTCTCCTTCAGCTTAATATGCAGGTAAATCCTGTCTCACACTGTCAAGGTTTCCTGCGTTTACACTTTTTCTTTTTTATATGACAAGTTTGTGCCTGGATTACTGAAATGATTTCTTACAATTTCCAACGCTGGGAGATGAAACAGGTGAGTAGGTTCAGGACTGTGCTTCCCGCCTCCCGCCCTTACGTGAGGCGACCTCCCATGTACATAGCAGAGTTACCAAAGCAACTCCCGGGGATGACGACTCCTGCCACTTGACACTGAGTATTTGTTGAAGCCTTGCTTAACAACACATAAAGAAACCTCACTCCTGTCTGGTGCAGTGTGAAAGAAAACTACTGGGAGAGGGGAGCTGTATGTTCAAGCGGGGGGTACTGATACCCCAAAAAGGCAGCATGCTCTACCAGGCCGAGCATGGGCAGGGGTATGTCCCACCACTCTCCTGGCTCAGGGAACACCTTGCTTTTTTCCCTTGAGGAACTGCTTTTCAAGTATTCTGTATAATGGGGATAATCCTGCCTCCCATGGCCATGTTAGAATACCCAGTAATGTTTTCCCCAGTATTTTCAACCTCTGCAAGTCCCTGGGGACACCCCAGGCCCTTGCCTGTGGTCTCAGCACCCAGCTCCCCCGGCAAGACCTTGATCTCTGACTCGGTGTGACCATCTGTGACTCAGCTCTGAAATACAGTGTTTTTCCACCGATAATTTTGGTAAGTATAACCTTAAACTGGGCTACATTACATATGAGAACCCAAGAACATTTTTAGTCTCCTGTTATTTACTTGTAACATCATGAATCACAGCATTGCCCACTGTAAATGGTATTCCCTGATGATATAATTATGATGCTCTCTATATATTGTGCTTTCTTAATTCATTGTATCCAGCGTTCAACTTTTAGCAAGGTAGTGCTTTAATTTTCACATGCACATCACTCAGTTCAAGACTAAACATGGGAATCGAAAGCAAGACTCCTAATGTAACAGCCACATCGCACCTGCCGTGTATCTGCTGTGTTTGCCAACCTTTCACTGTAGCCTTTGAACCCATCCCACATGCGAGCAGCGCTGGGTGATTACAGAACAGGTGCAGTGAGATGGCTTTTTTTGAGCTGAACTTTATAATATGTGACGTGAGCTCATTCCCAGCCTTATCAACTGGGATGTGCTTACACAACAAGAAATACATCTGTGGTAGTTGTGAGTTGCCTCCTCTTGATGGGGGAGTCCTCAAAGCAAAGTGCTGACAGTGCTGGGCAAGTGGGGAGTCTGACTGACAGTCCAGCACCCCCACTTCTGCCCTTAGCTCTCTCCACAAAGCCAGATTAGGTCAAAAATTTTGGAAAGGAGAGTACTAAGAAACCCGTTTTCCCCCAATGCCTCCACACAGTATGTCCCCTAGGGACAAGTGGGGTAGGGGAGAGGAGTGCAGGGGCTCCATAGAACCAGTGGGCTGGAGCTGTGGGTGTCCAGGGCAGGGAGAAGCCTGTCACCTCATCCCTAGGCTCCATCAGGATAAGGAGGGCTTGTGCCCACACGGACAAACTCCCCTCCTTCCCCCAAGGATTGCTCCTCTCAGACCATTACAACTGTTCCAGGATGCTGGTACCTGTGTACACCCAGTGCTGACCCCAGGTGCCTTCACCCTCCCTGGCAGTTCTTCACCATTTTCTGCAAGTCCCTCCCAGAAAGATCTTCAGAAGATCTCCAGAAAGGAGGAGCAAAGCAGCTTTTCTAGTTTCAGGCTGCACGGTCCCTCATCTGCTGCGAGTTCAAGAAAGGTTGAAGCTGCTTATTGAGTCTCAGTGTCATATTCGAGAGGCTGCAAGTTACTGAACTGCAGTGGATCTGCCTGGGGAAAAACCCTTGAAATGGCAAAAAGCATCGCCTCCAGAGCTTCCTTTCATGGTGCAAGTGGGGCTGTCTGAGTCTGGGTTGAGCAGGGAGCTGATCTAGAAAGGCTGATGCAGAATCCAGGGAAATGACCTCTGCTGAGGTGACCTTTGTTGAACTGAGCATCACTGAATAACCAGCACCCACACACTTGAGCTTTTTACCCCAATCTTTCTTAAAATTTGAAATTCATTCTCTGTTGGGTTCCCAGCCCTGCCTTAACTCTACCTTGGCGATTAGCAATACAAAAATTTGTCCATAATCTGTTTCTTTCTGTGCCACCAAACCTTGCAGGGAGGATGCTGGTAATTTTCCAGGCTAGTCTCCCCCCCCCCCACCATTCACCTGATACCGGCTGTTGCTGCGTCACTGAGGGGGCCACTGACATGGCAAAGGTGAGTAAATAAAGCATGGGCTGATCAGCAAACAGCCTTACAGGTGCCTCCCGTCACGAAACGCATCCTACAAAGCCTTGGATTTTCTTTTGTTTCCTTTCCTTCTCCCACGTCTGATTTTCATACTTATGAACATGCAAATGCAACAGGGAAATTTAGGAAATCTGTTACTAAGGCAACTGATTAGGTGATGATGCAAGTTACCTTATTATTTCAAAGTCAGGGTGCCCTGCGTGGCAGTAAGCTCCTACCAAAGGGGAGAATGAAAGTTTTCATAATACTTACCCACTCAAAGGCAGCACAGCCCTAAAAATGACTTGCCTTGAGAACACACTGAGAGTGCCAGAAGCCGACAAAATCCAGCTGCCTTAGCTGTAAAGTCAGCGGAGACAAAATCTTCTCCTCTCTCCTATGTCAGCAGCATTGCGGAGCGGACAACTTGCTGTCAGCAGTAGATGTCACACAGCCTGTGGGAAAAAGCACTCACGTGACATGAGTAATTAACCAAATATTCACCTATAATTACATTTAATTATAAAGAAGGTAAATCAGAGCAGCAAAGATGCAAGTCCTTGGACCCAAATGCTGTACCTAAATGCAATGATACAGGTGACATTGGACCAAAAACTGCAGTTCCCCGAAGCAGTTAACTTGCATTGAATTTTTTTTGAGAAATGATTTTCCTGCAGTTGAGCCTGGACCAGTTCTGCTGTTGCACACCCTGCCTTTCCCCAGTTTGACCTCCCACAGCTCAGCCACCAGCTTTCCTCCAGCATTGTTCTTCCCCCTTCATCTCACTGTTTCCAGTCTTCACACATGTTGCCACCCACCCTTCTATACAAACTTGGGCCCATGCAGCATTTCTTCTACTTTGATGGTACCCAAAGACTAGGTCTCTGCATCAGACCTTTTTCCCTTTGACCTCAGCACCCACCAAGCTGGGAAGGAAGGGGCAAGAGCCAGCACAAATGATGAAGATGTGGTCAGTTCCCACTGAGGGTAGGATCTTTTGTCTCTTCCTCCATGCCCATCCCCAGCACATTCAGTTTCTTCATAGCCTGCAAGCGCAGGATTTGTAGCCTGGGTACCTCCTGCCTGTGTTTCATGCAGACTTCCCTCACCAACAGAGTCACCTCAGGTCTGCTGGTGGCTCTGGGACCCTGCTCAAACTCAGTGACGCTTGCAACTCATCTGCCTTTGCTAGTTTCCACTGTGACTTTCCATGTGTCTCTGCACGAATTTGGCTCTTTCCTACAAACCAGGAGACATATATTGGGCTTTTGCTTTTTTTTGGCCTATATTTTCAATATTTTTCTCAATAAGAAGTCCTCACATTACTCCTTTGCTCACAGACAAGTCACAATTATTTTTTCTGGTGCCTCAGAAATGATGCTGGAAGAATCAGTAAGTCAGCAGATATGGATCTGGAGCATTAGATGTTGTCAGGAGATGCCAGCTCCAGGTGTTGGGGCTTCCTGAGAGCTGCTGGGGTAGCCAGAGCCACAGAGAAATCATGCAAAAGGAAAAAAAGCTGGGGGAAAAAGCAATGCAGAAAGCAATAACCTGCTGCTTTTGGTCCAACATACCAGAAGCCTTGTAAAAGAGCAAGAGATGTTGATCTGATCTCCTGGATTTCCTATTGCCTCTTTAATCCTGTGTTACTGCCCTTCCGGAGCTGCACAGGTACCATTTGAAGTGATCAATTTGAACAGCTTCAAAAGCAAAAGCCCATCTGAGTCAGGGCTTGAGCAGTGAGTCTGGCTTTGTGCAGCGCCACACAGATTCTAAGCTGTGTGCAAGGCATCAGTTAGGCTTGGAAACACAGGCATTGTGTGCCCTGCCAGAAGAGCTGGAGGTGGTTGTGTTCAAAAACACTGTGGAGAAATACTTTCTGAGGGACCAGGCTGGAAGAGGGCTGCAGAAGACCTGCTGATGGTGCCTGTACTGTCTTGCTGCCCAGCAGCCTTCCAGAGCCAGCCCTGTCTGCAAACGATGACACAGCAGTGACTGTACCATTGATCTCCAGAAATGTCACCTTTACCATTCTGTGGACCTCTCTTGCTTCCTGCTCTTCACCCACCTAGTCCTGGCCACCTCTTGTCTTCCACATGTGGTGCTGAGAGGGGGCCAGAGCTGCTGCCGCACATGGGCCAGACAAATGTGGCACATTGCTTCTGCAGGAAGGTTAGTCTTGCAAGTGGTGCCATGGTCCAGGATAAGCTGCTGTTCCTCCTTCTCTGATGGGAAGGTGCTCCACAAAACACCCCAAAAAGCATAGGGAAGAGGTCAAGAGGGTAGAGCCTGAGGTCTTAGGCAATACTCTGTGGCTTATGTCAGCAGAGGAAAGATACAGCACGATCTTCTCCCATTTGGAATGAAGTGTGTATTCGGCTAAATCCACTATCTCCAGAATTTAATTTGCCACCAAACCTTCTTCTTACAGAGGTAAGGCGAAGCCTCTGGTGTGAATCCCCAGATTCCTTGTGGGATGCAGCGGGTGCCTGGCTCTGGAGTGGCCCCATTCCTGGCCCCAGGGCAGGGTTGGCCTGGCTGTCCCTGTGCACAGCTGTGTGCTTTCTGCAGTGATTTCCCAGTGGGCCAGGGAGGAAAAATGAAAAGTAAAAAGAAATTACAAACCTGTGTCTGCTCTGTGGGAAATGCTCAGGTAATATGAATAGCAGCAGAGATGAGGCAACCCCCTACCACTTTCTAAATAGAATCAGCAAGTATATGCAATACTAGTAAAACTAAAATGATCATCACTTTCCTCTTGAGGAATTCATACACTTCTGGATTCATTTTCCTGGTTGTAATAGACCTTTGTCTCTTTTCCCTTCCTTTTTTTCCCTTTTTTTTTTTCTTTGAATAAACACAGTATCTTGCAACACCCTTTTACAGCAGGGCCTGAGGACCATAGTTTTTGAAGGGATGGCAGCTAGACCAGTCAGTAAGTACCTAGGTGCTAAAATCCAATACAGCAGGCAGGGCCACAGGAAAGTCCCATGGTGAGAAGCAGAAGTGAAAAAGTCAGTGAAAAGGCAGTGAAAAAGTATCTGGGGAAGGGATGAGGGCGGCTGGGGGAAGTGGTCCCTGGCGGGCAGCATCCTGTATGTATCCTCCTACCCAGGCAGCCCCTGGACTTACACAGGTTTTCAGACCTGATCCCCTTAACATCTCTGCTTCTCAAAGCCCCCACACCTCTAACCCCCTGCCCAGGGTTTACTTGAACTGTGTTTCTGAAATGGCTTTCCTCTGGTGACATCCTTGATGAATAATATGGTCTTTGCAATATGTGAGATAAGAGCAGCCAAGTCATGCCTTTTCTCTGCACTCCACAAAATGGGAAGTAGCCCAAGCCTAGATGAAAAAGGAAGGTTTGCTTTTAGCTACGTGAAATAAGCCTTTTGACTTCAGGGATTACCCACGGTGTTTTACCATGTGCTTTGTGATGCTTTTTGCCAGAGCAAAGAGAGTGCAAGGCCATGACTTTACCGTGATGTTTCCACCCCTATTGTGCTGGGACACAGTGGGCAGAGGGGCCACTGGAGCACTCCAGATGTGAAGGGATGCCCACATCTGTTTCCATGCCTTCAGGCATTCTGTATTGCCGAGGAGTGGGAGAACTCCACCACTATGAACTACAGGGTCTCAGCAGAGTTCGAAGGACCATCTCCACCTCATAGACGATGGGAAAAGCCAGGCACAAAACCAGTTTAGTTCAAGTCTCTTCAAAATAGTGGATGACATTGCGAACTTCCTCTCTTTTTCCTAGTCCAGCTCTGAACTCCTGCCCTCACACAACCCTCTTTAGCAAGTTGTTCCCTTTAGCTTTAGCTGCAGTGAAGAGTTCACCCCTAAAGCCACTGTGTTTTCCTTCCTAGAGGCAAATGTGACTGGACTTTTTGCATGCTTTCTGGGAAACAGTGGCTTCAGTTCAGCACAGAAGGGCTCTGCAGTGCCTCAGCAGAGTGTCTCAAGGAGATGTAGCTCCCTATACAATCCAATTAGGTTTTCTGCCTTTACATATTTATTTTCTTGATTGTAATATACTTTTATGACCAAAAGGAATTGAAAGATGCTTTTAGGTAGAAATCATTCTTTATTTTTATTGTAATATTTATTTATTCATGGCAATAATTAGGGGTTAATTGTGACAGCCTGTCTGCTTCCAACTTTTCATGGTCCTCTAACAATTTCCTATACAGATGGAGTCACATTGAAACTCACTCTGAAGAGTACTGCAAAACTGTGCAGTTATAGGGGTTTTGATGCACATTTTTGTATTGCTCGGGTGTCAGATCTGAAATGAGAGTGAGTAAAAGACATTCACTGTGATTGAAATATCTGCTGGTACTGAACCTTTCGCAAACCCTCCTGTCCACTTCTACCTCTTCTGTCATTTTATTTGCTCCTCTGGTTTTTAATCCAGGAGTTGCACTGGCCTTTTGTAACAATATCATTCGTACTTTCTGTGAGACGATGCTAAATAAATACAATCACACAATGGTTGAAGCTGGAAGGGACATCTATAGGTCATGTGGTCCAGATGTAGTCCATGAAGCCTGTCTGATAGACCAAAGGTGCGTTCTTGTTCCTACTTGTGGCAGTGTAAATCAGGAGTAAACATTTGCTGTCAACTCTAAGATGTAGACCCATGGTTAAGCCTGAGTTGATTGGATGGGGAGGCAAAGCCCAGAATTCCCCAGAGACTCTCAGAAGTAAAGTTTCACCTGTCCCCTGGTGATCTGGACTTCCAGTTAGGATAGGACTGATTTGCCTTGCAAAATATGAACTCTTGTTTTGCACAGCAAGCACAGTATTACTGACTTACAGAGCTAGAGAAGCCTTCCAGCTGGGCAAGATCTCCGAAGTGCATCCCCCCACCGAGATCCTTGCCATCCACAAACTTGACGTAGCTGCAGTTCATCCCCTTCTCCAGGCCCCTGAGAAGTATCCCACAGGATGCTTACTGAAAATGGGTAAACACCCAAGCGTGGACAGGAGGTCAGTCTGAAGTCAGGAGGGATGTCAGTGCAGGGAAGGAGTAAACCCAAGCCAGGACCTGAGATAGACACAACCTGGCTGAGACACCCCTTGTTACCTGCACGCGGCGGCAGCACACTCATCAATAGCTGGCAGCGGTGCCAAATCCTATTTTCCAGGTCATCAATCTTACCAGTCACTGTAAAACATTATATAACTCAGCTCTACTTGATATTCAACCTGCATCACATCTCTGCAAGGCTCAAGCCAAAGATCTGGGCAGATTTTACAAAATCAGATGCAGCCTGTTAACGGGTGCCTCATGGTTTCCTTGCTGTGGCTTAGTGGGTGCTGTTCCCCACACCTGCAACACCAAACCTCATTCACATGTGCTGTGCAGGGACCACCAGGCATCACCCCAAAAGCCTACTTAACGGAATGGGCTATCCAGTTAAATGTCTAAAAGAAGCACCCATATCCAGGGGTGGAGGAATGAGTTACTCAGCTTTGCTAGAGTAGCTTTCTGTAGTGCTGAGCCTGTAGCAAGACCAACACTGGCCTGCAGTGCCCCAGCCCTCCGCTCCATCCTTTGCTGATGGGAGAAATACACAGACCAGGGTGAAGGATAAACAGAGAGGATTTGCTCGAAGGAGGAGCCTGTCGCTTTGAAACCCCCATATAAGTCTGTGTGCTGTGACAGTGCATTTCCCAGCACAACCCTTAGGGCTGCCACACAGTGTATGAGGTCTCTTTTTTGCTCTCTGTACCAGCTTTCCCTAAAATACCAGCTCACATCCATTCCTGATCCTTCATGTGACCCATATTCCTCAGCTCAATGTCACCCAACCACGCAGGGCTCTACAGTTCTTTTTATCTCTTCTCCACATTTTCCTATTCGGAAATTTTGCAGGAGACAGAGGAAAGTTCAAGATGGCAAAGTCCAAGAAGTAAGAAAATAAGGACAAACATATTGGGCCAGACCAAAGGTCTATCTAAGCAGGACTTCCTATGGCTTCAGCATGGAGGAGGCAGTTGACATATAGGAAAGAGCACAAAAATGAAGTGGGAGGAGAGATTACCTGCCCCTTGTGCAGCTTCCCAAAGGCAGAAGGCTTGCCCAGCTGGAGGCTGTAGCAAGCCTACTGCATCTAATAACCATCTAAGACCATAAAAGTAGGAATAACCACAAATCTTCATACCCCTGCTTGCAAATCGCATTGCTGCCTTTTTTCCCAACATAACATGTGGGTGTAGCAACTAAAACCAACAAAAATGCTGAAAGCAAGCCCTCCACAAAAATCACCATGAGGATGCTAATGAAATTCTTTCCTGGGGGACCAGCTGGGCAAGGGGACCAGCCACACCTGACAGATGCAAGTTGCTTTGCCAGGGCACCATTAGACAGGACTCAGATCTGGCGGAGATGAGGGTCAGGAATGGCCCTGCCTGGAATTTAGATGTGGCTCCCATTCACCAAATCTTTCCTGCCTGCTCTCTGCTAACATTTAATATCTGTACAGCTTGTGCTCACAAACACTTAAAACCCTAGCCAGTCACCACAGGCTAACTCTGCATTTAAATATTTGGGGAGAGCAAATATCACATTATGTGTTTGGGATAAGAAAAAAATCACTCTTTGCCTTGAGTTGGTTAGACAGCTGACTAGCTGGTATGAATCACAAATGTTACAGTCCAATACATAATTCCAGATTGCGCGCAGTGTTATGGCACATGGTTATGTTCCCTGATTTGATGGCTTATTTAACTAATCAGCACAGCAGGAGCAGTTCATTTCAACTATTCCAATAAATGAGAGCTCTGTAATTTGCACATGCAGCTGTAATAGTTGTAATGCTTCATTCCTGCTGTGCTGCTTAGTTACATAAACCATCTAGTCAGAATCAATACTTATTTACTGTACCTAATCAACACAGTTTGAATTACAAACATGCGGAATTTGCATATAAGCTGAGCCTCCAAGTTCTCCCTCAGGTACTGGTATCTGAGGGTTTCTTAATCCATTCAAAAGGGCAGGAGAAAAGGATGTAAAAAGCAGCGGAATAACAAACAGTCCATGTGAAGGCTTTGTTAGCTCTTTTCATGGGAAACACAGAGATTTGACATTCATAACAAGAGGCTGCTGGAAACCACGGAGGAAATCCACCCGAGCAGCCTCTCCTCCACTGCAGAAACTTTGACTAGTAATTTCCAGGCAGCTTAAATTACCAGCGGATGAGCTTATGGGCTGGAGACAGAAGAAGCAGATGAAGGTCCAGATCTCATCAGGAAGCCCTGCAGCATTCGCCAGCCCCTGGGATGGACATGGACTGGTGAAAACCTCCATGCCGCATCAGGGCTCATATATCGCAGCCAATGAGCAGTGCTCCCAGAGGAGACCTGATTTAGAAACAGTCGATCATGTTATTTCCTACCTGATATCTAATACACAGCAGCAATACGGCGTCCCCACCTAAGGCACATGGGGCTCGCCGTGTGTAATGCTGCTCCTTTTTGTACACCCTCAAGCCTGAGCTCCTGCTGATACTGGTATTGGTAGCAAACAACAGCGTAGGGCATGGTTGACCATCTGCTCCATAACGTCTTCTGGCATCGTCCTTAAAGTGCTGGCCACAGTGTACCTCGGGTGATGATGGGGTGAGTTGTGCCATGCCATGGGTGCCACCAGGCTGGAGCAGGGAGATCTCTGCTTTCGTGGGCAGAGGGCCTGCTAGGGCAAGCAGGAGCTGGGCTCTGCCAAGGTGACATCCAAGATCTGCCTGCCTTCCCCTCACAATGGACCCCTTGAAAGATTAAAATAGTACCATAACAGCAAATAGCAGCAGAAGGGAGAGAGGGAAGTTAGAAAGCAAAGGGACTTTGTCCTCAAGAAGACATGGTTTTGAACTCCCAGTTCTCAAACAGGTTTGCCTTGTCATTTTTGGTTTCATTTTCATTCAAGATTTATTTTTTTTCATTTTTTCCTGGAGGAATGCACAGCCAGTTTTTAACAAACATGTTTAATCAGAGCAGATGGAAGGCAAAAGCTGGTGGTTACTGTGAGCTCATGTGCCTTCACATGGTACATCTGGGGTTGTCTTCCAGGGCTGGCTCCAGGCTTCGCAGTGGTCTACACAAAATCAAATTTTGCTGCCCAAAGAGGGCAGATGAAATGAGCCTGCTTGGAGATGCAGGCTTGCTGCCCTGGTTGGGAGAAGAGATTGTCTTCTCCGGGGACTACCTGGTATCCCACTGTAGCCCCTGCCCGCCTTGGGAAAAGCAGGGAGGGGAGCTCTGCTTCTCAGGGTGTCCCATGCTTCTTAGGGTCCCTTCAAGCTGAACACCCCACTTAGCCTGCCTGCAGTAAACATGGTCACCTAGTCCTGTTTCAGTGCCCCAGAGTGTCTGAGACGTCTGCTTGGGATGGCAGAGGACGTCCTGGGCCAGCAGCTAGGAACAGGTCTGGTTCCTTGGGGCATCTTAAATGCTCAGCTATTGAACCCCAGCTTTTAAACCAGGAATAAAAAAGATGATCTTTCCTGTTCAGAGAAATTGCTGTGTGTTGTCTTCCTCTGTTTGAAAAGCACGAAGACATATGAAAGGAGTATGTGGACTGAATGAAACTAATTCAGCACCTTACTCTCCCTGGAGCAGAGTACCTGCTCCCTCCTCTTTCTGCATCGTAGAGCAAAATGCCCCAGTACCACAGCACCAAAATACCTTGCAAACTACAGCCCTTCGGACATCAGCTTGCTTTATGAATACCCCTCTTTGTTTTTTCCAGCAGTGCTAAAGGAAATTACAACAAATATGCCAGCCTGCTCCCCTAGGTCTTGCCCTAGGTAGGGTAGCGTGGCAGAGCCCCAAAAACAGATTTACACAGCAGGTCCCTATTAGGGACGAGGGCTGTAAATGCGGGCTATCCAAGCAAAGGGCAGTACCCCTGAAACAGGGTCAGGTTTTGTCCCCAAGCTACTGAAAGACTGAAGAAGGCAAAGGCCTGGCCTCTGCACCACGTGCTTTCCTGAGGTGCCTGTGTGGCAAACAACACTGAGATCTTTTCCCTATTGCAAGGTGAACTCTGTGAGCTTGTGAGCTCAGAGATCTGTGCTTGTAGGGAAAATGCAAGATGTCAGTGAGCAAACGTGAGTATCTTCTAGGAACAATTTTAATATCAGCCTGCAGAATACAATGTCCCAGGGTTAATTTTTGCTATTATTGGATTTTTAAATAAATATATATCCTGTGATATACCTGTAAAGAACCTTGTAGCCTCCCCAGCCCATGACTGCAGAGCACGTACAGTGTTGCACATTTGCTCCAACATACAACAGAAATCCCTTCAAAATCCGCATCATTGTTAGCAACGATCGCACCATGGCAAATAGTTGCAGCATGCTTTTCACAGGATCCTGTAACCTGAACACTCTTCTAGCTGGGCTTAGTGGGGTGCTGAACAAAAAAGAATAATCTGAGCACTTCTCAGATCTTGTCTTTCTTTAATACCCACTGTGCTTAAATCCTGCAATCAAAAGAAACAGATTTAACATGAGCCCGGATAGATATTGCACCAGCAGCTGCCTTTTTAGCTTTCCAAGATCTTTCTTGATGGCCTTTGCCTGTGTTTGAGGAAAAACTCTTGACAAGTTAAGCAAACTGAATCACAGAATCACAGAATAGCTTGGGTTGGAAGGGACCTTCAAAGGTCATTTGGTCCAACCCCCCTGCAATGAGCAGGGACATCTTCAAGAAGATCAGGTTGCTCAGAGCCCCATCCAGCCTGGCCTTGAATGCCTCCAGGGATGGGGCACCTACCACCTCTCTGGGCAACCTTTTCCAGTATTTTACTCAGTATCACTTTGAGCCTCAAAGGATCTTTCCTTTAGGATACAGGTGAACTGCTAAAATCCAAGGGCATGCAGGCAGTTATCCTGGTGCAAAACCACAGTCCCCAGCAGAAGTACCTCCCTATGAATACATGTTTTCTCACTACATGAGTGTAGAGGAGACCTGAGCTGCCTGACTGCGCAGGAACAAAACCCTGAACACAGATCAGAAAGTGCATCCCCTTTTGTTCCTCCCCATTTTCCTTATTTGCTGATGATCTTCTGCACTTGCCAGTTTTGCAGTGCCACAGAACCCCACAGGCTGGTACAACTTGCTTAGAATACATTGTGGCTGCTGATGCGTTTGCAATTTGAGTTTTGGTCAGTGTACTTGGATTTTGGCTTTGCTACTTCATGGGGGGCGTTGTGTTCAAAAACCTGTGTGTCGGGATGTTCATCACTCTGTTTGGGTTGTGTGTGTGTGTGTGTGTGTGTGTTAAAACTGGCAGAAAAACTCGGGTGTGTACCCCTTCATTTTTTGTTTCACCCAAAAGGTGCTTTCAGTCCTTACCTATTCTGTGTTCACGAGCATTTCAAGTTACTGAAGGGAAGTGGATGCACTGATATTAGCTTTGGCCTTGCAAACCACCTCACACTTTGCTGAGTACAGCCGAGACAGGGCTCTCAAAACACTTCCTCCAAGCCATGACAGAAAAATATAAGAAGATAATATAAAATAAATAACATAAATATAAGTAATATAAATAATATAAAAAATATACATGCATATTATAACTATACAAACTTTAGGAGAATAATATAAATAATAAATAATATACTACAAAAAATAACAAGGTCTGACCATTTCTCTGCTTCTTCTGATACGTCTGCATACAAGCACCATATGGGAACAAGGCTGGATAAAGCTGCAGTTTAAACTGAGGCCCATTCAATTAAGCCTTAGTTTTCTAGGTCTCCCTGATTTTCTTTTCCTGTTTCCTCCTGGCAGGACAATCATTCCCCTCCCTCTGTCAATCCTCAAGCCATTTTCCTGATGAGTGCCACCATGCTCATCACAACAGGCAATGGGAGCAACACCCTTGACCAAATTTACTGGCATAGCCCAGATTCCCTGTAGGGCATCAAATACTCATTGGGAGCAGTCAGTTCCCAGGGAGGGTAAGCACATGTGAATCATTAATAGATTAAAAATTATGTCTTTTATGTCTTCTGTCTTATTATGTCTTTTAGAACAAATAAGCAAATACAGAACAATAAATGAATAAATTAATGAAAGGCAGAGGGCGATATTCTCTGCAGAGTTGCTGCTGGCTGTGGCGGCCACCCACACGTGACCTGCCCACGTTTGCAGCACACTGAGGCAGGGGGCTGGGAGCAAAGGGTGGTTCGTGGGTCCGCGGGTGTTCATCAGCATGAACTCCTTGGTGGGGATGGCACTAACCAGCAGAGGGCAATGCCAATATGTATTTTACACATGCTTAAAAGGATGAAAGATTTCTTGCTCCCAAGCACAGCGAGTGGATGGTGAAGAGAGGACGGCTCCTGGGACGTGACCTGACCAGCACAGGCAAAGCAATCTTCTCAGCCTAGGTCCTGGTTTCCCTGCTCCCCATGGCCACAACCACACAGCAAATCGCAGCCTCAGCAAAGATAGCTGCCACCATCCCCTGCCCCTTTCACCCTGCAACAGTGCATTTGTTAAAGTGTGTATGTGACACTTCTTTGTGCAGCTGTCTGTCCTGCACCTCATCTGATTTGCTATGATCCCAGTAAGAAAAGCACTCAGACTCTGCAAAGTATCACTCAAAATGCTATTTATTAGGCCTAATAGTATAAAGAAATAATAGTACAAATAAGCTAAAACCTCTTTAGATGCTGGATCCTCAGGTTGTGCAACATCAAACTGGCCTCCCATCAGCACACAGTGCAGCATGCACACCTTGTCTGTAGAAAGGGTCGCCCCATTTTGGTCATTCAAGCTATTGTAGGATTTTCTTACAAGAAAACAACTCTGTTTATCACTTGCCCTGTCCAGACTGGCTGTTCACATAAGAACTTGTTGCTACACTGTTAGATAAAGGTAAGGGCATGCAAGTGGCATAATCATGGTGCTGAGTGGGAGCTGCCTGCAGGATCCTCTGCTGCAATGACCCCACTCGGTCTGTCCTGTATGCCCTGCACCTGGGGAGATGCACAGCAGGACACGTGATGGAGCCAGCCGCTGTGTGTGGATCACTGACTCTTCCCATCAGGGTCACTACAGGCACTGTCTCCCCTCTCCCTGGTCTGCAGAGGGCTAGTCATCATGTTGGTGCTTGGCTTTACCCTACAGCTTCAGACACAGACAGCTGAAAAATAACCCCAGGAAAATCAAAGCATTTAACAATGCTTACATCTTTTTTTTTTTTTTTAATTATTTTTTCCACAACAAAGGGCATTATGTTTTCCTTGTATGTTGGTCCCAGTTTTTAAATAGCTGTTTTCCCTCCTGACAAAGCAGAAATGCTATCAGTCTGAAAGATATTGCTTTCATTTTTATCTCACATTTCTGCCAATAATTGTATATATACATATATTTATTTCTATGTCTCTATCTTTGACAGACCAGAAAGCAATTCTGGCATGAATATACTTGTTCACATGCTGAATCCTCATTTGCTTGAATAAAATTTCCTGTCCAGACATCTGTCTACCCATCCATCCAACTACTCATCCATCCACACAAGCAGAAAACCCCATAAAAATATTTGCAGAAAAACAACCAAAAAGGGATACAGTTGCAACTGTAATAAACCACAGGTAATAGAAAGCCCTATTTTTAGGTTTATTTTGACAACCCGTGTCTCTGATTTATGCTGTCCTGCCAGCACATTTATGATGGGAAAACTGTGTAAGAAAACACATAGTTGTTGGCTGAGTAGTTTTTAAAAACTCTGTTCTAGTGCTGCTGTTTACCTTCTGAAATATTAGGAAACAGTCAGAAAAGATAACTTGGAGAAAAATTCTGCTGAAATCTTTCATCTGGTGTGGTTTTTTAAATACAGGGAGTTCTGCTTTCTAACAGAAGTCATACAAGAAACCCCCACGAGGTTTTGATCATGGATAAGAGGAATCTTTTCACTGCTCTTATGGCTCAGTAGCTATAACTGAAAGTGGCTGAACTTTCCCCAATACACTGCTGGACCACCTGGAAGAGCCCAGGGTTTTGAAGGGAGATGACTCTGTCCAACAATCTTCCCTCGTGGATGAAATTTGTTGAGTTTTTGAACATCACTGTTGAATTTTTATCCTAACCCAAGCTTGTAACAATGAAGAAGATGAAACTGTGGGCCAAATGAGAGAAAAAAGTAGTTTGATGGCATGACACAGCACTCAGAGTTCCTCAGGATGTTTATCATTGGGATTAACATGGCACTAGCAGATGTTAGAGGGAAGAGCTCTGCAGTAATGCTCAGGTGGATTATTTGGTTAAATCTTCCAGCTGCTACATCTGTGATTCTTCAGTAGTCAGAAATCGCTGCAGGAGAGATTACACAAAATTAAGTCTGAGTATGGTAAATTAGTATATCTGAGGACAAACTTTTATTGCACATTTACTCCTTCATGTGGTTTGGCACCACAGGCCAGTAGATCTTATTGTGAAGATACCGAAGATATGTCTTTACTTTCCACTTGACCCACATTTCCTTCTGCTTGACTGGTTGCAAGTTTGTGATAAAACATAGGATACTCCAAGAACACTGAAACAGTGCCAAATAAATGATGTTGTTATAAAATTATCTATTTTTGCAGCATTGTTCACCTCCCCTGCCTCCTTGCATGCCTTGTCATTTCTTAGTCTTACCCACCCCAACAGCATGACCGAAAAACAATAGCATTAAACACTCATCCCCTCACCAAGCCTTTGCCCCTTTGCTCCTCCATGGGCTCGGTGCTGTTGTTTTGCCCAGTCACCTCCCTGCTC